>NC_069697.1:30724721-31035554 GCF_023699985.2 Odocoileus virginianus | reverse complement strand
ACCAGTATAGAAGCTCTTTAAAAACTAAAAATAAAATGACAATATGATCCAGCAGTTCCACTTCTGGGTATATATCTGAAAAACATGAAAACACTAATTTGAAAAGATACGTGTGCCCCAATGTTCATAGCACCTCTGTTTACAACAGCCAAGACTAAGAAGCAACCTGTGCTGTGCTATGCATAGTCGCTCAGTCATATCCGACTCTTTGCAGCCCAATGGACTGCAGCCCATCAGGTTCCTCTGCCCATGGGGATTCTCTAGGCAAGAATACTGGAATAGTGGAGTGGGTTACATGCCCTCCTCCAGAGGAACTTCCCAACCCAGGGACTGATCTCAGGTGTCCCACATTGCAGGAAGATTATTTACCAAGTGAGCCAAGAATACTGGAGTGGGTAGCCTCTCCCTTCCCTAGGGGATCTTCCCAACCCAGGAATCGAACCCAGGTCTCTCACATTGCAGGAGGATTCTTTACCAGCTGAACTACCAGGGAAGCCCAGGAGCAACTGAAGTGTCTCTCAACAGATGAACAGAGAAAGATGTGGCCTATATATACAATGGAATACTCTTCAGCCGTAAAAGAATGAAATTTTTTCATCTGCAACAACATGGATTGACCAGGAGGGTATTATGCTTAGTGAAATAAGTTAGAGAAAGACAAATACTCCATGTGATCACTTCTGTGTTTTGTTTGTTCTCTGCGCTTAGTCACTCAGTTGTGTCTCATTGTGACCCCATGGACTGGATGTAATCTGCCAGGCTCCTCTGTCCATGGGATTTTCCAGGCGAGAATACTGGAGTGGGTTGCCACTTCCTTCTCCAGAAGATCTTCCCAACCCAGGGGTGGAATCTGGGTCTCCTGTGTCTCTTGCATTGCAGGTAGATTCTTTACCCGCTGAGCCATTGGAGAAGCACTTATGTGTGGAACCTAAAAAATAAAATGAATGAACATAACAAAACTGAAGCAGAATCACAGATACAGAGAACAAACTAGTGTTCATCAATGAGGAGAGGACTGGGGGGAGGGGAATGATAGGAGTAGGGGATTAAGAGTTACAAACTTCTAGGTAGAAAATAAACAAGCTATAAGGATATATGATAAAGCAAAAGGGGTATAGCTAATATTTTACAATAGCTTTAAATGAAGTATTATCTATAATATTTTGAATCATTATGTTGTACACCTGGAACTAATAAAATACTAGATATAAACTATACCCCAAATGAGAAAAAAGAAACATGAAAAATCTTAAATAAACAGCTCAACTTTCCACCTCAAGGAAATAGAAAAAGAACAAACAAAACCTAAAGTTAATAAAAAGGAAAGATTAGACAAAGATTAAAGTAGAAATAAATGAAGTAGAGACTAAAAAGTCAATAGGAAGGGTTAATGAATCTAGTAAATGATTCTTTGAAAAGATAAAAAAAAAATGACAAACTATAGCTAGACTCCTCAAGAAAAGTAAAAGAGTCAGATAAAATCAGAAATTAAAGAGCAGACATTAAAACTGATATTTCAGAAATACAAAGGATTATAAGAAACTATTATGGACAATATATGCAAACAAATTAGACAACCTAGAGGAAAAGGATAAGTTTCTTAAAAAGATAGCTTATCAATATTTAATCATGAAGAAATAGAAAAATCTCAACAAACCAGTAAGGAGATTGAGTAAAGAATGCAAAGCCTCTCAGCAACAAAAGTCCAGGACCTGATGGCTTTGCTGGTGAGTTCTAACAAACATTCAAAGTAGAATTAATACCAGTCTTTCTCAAATTCTTCCAAAAAAACAGAATATGAAGGAACTCTTTCAAGCTTATTTTACAAGTCCAGCATTATCCTGATACCAAAAAAAGACAACTCTACCTTCCACAAGAAAAGAAAATTATTGACCAATAACCCTTCTGAACAAAGATGCAAAAATACTTAACAAAATATGAACAAAGCAAATATAACAATGAAGGATCAACAGGGTAATACATCATGATCCATTGGAATTTATTCTAGGGATCCAAGGATTGTTTAACATTTGTGGACTAGTCAATGTAATACACCACATTAACGGAGGGAAAGATAAAAAGCATGTGATCTCTTCAACAGACACAGAAAAAATATCTAACAAAATTCAACTTCCATTTATGAGAAAAACTCTCAACAAAGTAGGTATAGAAGGAATGTACCTCAACATAATAAAGACCATATATGACAAACCTACAGCCAATATCATACTCAGTGGTAAAAAGCTGAAAACTTTTTCTCTAAGATCAGGAATAAGGCAAGAATGCCTACTCTCACCACTTTTATTCCATAAAGAATTGCAAGCCCTAGCCAGAACATTTAGGCAAGAAAAATAAATAAAAGCCATCCAAATAGGAAAGAAAGAGGCAAAACGGTCACTATTTGCAGATAACATGATACTACATTCTCCATCCTCAAACTGTTAGAACTAATAAATTAATTCAGCAAGGCTGCAGGATATGAGATTACTATACAGAAATCAAGATTGCATTTCTATACACTGATAATGAACTATCAGAAAGAGAAAGTTAAAATCCTATTTTAAAATGCATCAAAAAGTATAAAATACCTAGAAATAAATTTACCTAAAGAGGTAAAATACCTGTATATTGAAAACTACAAGACATTAAAGGAAGAAACTGAAGAAGACACAAATAAATGAAAGGATATACTGTGCTCATATACTGGAAGAATTAATCTTATTAAAATCCCCATATGACCCAAAATAATAACAGATGCAATGCAAATCATATCAAAATCCTTTGGATATTTTTAAAGAAAAAAAACACAGTCTTAAAATTTGTATGGAAGCATTAAAGACTAAATAGTTGAAGTAACTTTGAGAGAGAAGAATGAAGCTAAAGGCATTATACTCTCTGATGTCAAATACTACGACAGAGTTATAGTAATTAAAACAATAATCGTCAGTTCAGTCGCTCAGTCATGTCCGAATCTTTGCTGCCCCATGGGCTGCAGCACGCCAGCCTTCCCTGTCTATCACCAACTCCTGGAGCTTGCTCAAACTCATGCCCATCGAATCGGTGATGTCATCCAACCATCTCATCCTCTGTCATCCTCTTCTCCTCCTGCCTTCAATCTTTCCCAGCATCAGGGTCTTTTACAGAGAGTCAGTTCTTCACATCAGGTGGCCAAAGTATTGGAGTTTCAGCTTCAGCATCAGTCCTTCCAATGAATATTCACGACTGATCTCCTTCAGGATTGACTGGTTGATATCCTTGCAGTCCAAGGGACTCTCTAGAGTCTTCTCCAACACCACAGTTCAAAAGCATCAATTCCTTGGTGCTCAGCTTTCTTTACAGTCCACTTTCACATCCATACATGACTACTGGAAAAACCGTAGCTTTGACTAGATGGAGCTTTGTCGGCAAAGTAATGTCTCTGCTTTTTAATATGCTGTCTAGGTTAGTCATAGCTTTTCTTCCAAGGAGCAAGTGTCTTTTAATTTCATGGCTGCAGTCACCATCTGCAGTGATTTTGGAGCCCAAGAAAATAAAGTCTCTCACTGTTTCCATTGCTTCCCCATCTATTTGCATGAAATGATGGGACCAGATGCTATGATCTTAGTTTTCTGAATGTTGAGTTAAGCCAGCTTTCTCACTCTCCTCTTTCACTTTCATCAAGAGGCTCTTTATTTCTTCTTCACTTTCTGCCATAAGGGTGGTATTATCTGCATGTCTGAGATTATTGATATTTCTCCTGGCAATCTTGATTCCAGCTTGTGCTTCATCCAGCCCAGCATTTTTCATGATGTACTCTGCATATAAGTTAATAAACAGGGTGACAATATACAGCCTTGACATACTCCTTTCCCAATTTGCAACCAGTCTGTTGTTCCATGTCCTGTTCTAACTGTTGCTCTTGAACTGCATATAGATTTCTCAGGATACAGGTTAGGTGGTCTGGTATTCCCATCTCTTTAAGACTTTTCCATGGTTTGTTGTGATCCACACAGTCAAAGGCTTTGGCGTAGTCAATAAAGCAGAAATAGACATTTTTCTTTAACTTTCTTGCTTTTTTGATGATCCAATAGATGCTGGCAATTTGATCTCTGGTTCCTCTGCCTTTTCTAAATCCAACTTGAATATCTGGAAGTTCATAGTTCACGTACTGTTGAAGCCTGGCTTGGAGAATTTTGAGCAATACTTTGTTAGCGTATGAGATGAGTGCAATGGTGTGGTAGTTTGAACATTCTTTGGCATTACCTTTCTTTGGGATTAGAATGAAAACAGACATTTTCCAGTCCTGTGGCCACTGCTGAGTTTTCCAAATTTGTTGGTATATTGAGTGTAGCACTTTCACCTTTCAGGATTTGAAATAGCTCAACTGGAATTCCATCACCTCCACTAGCTTTGTAAGTAGTGAGGTTTCCTAAGGCCCATTTGACTTCGCATTCTAGGATGTCTGGCTCTAGGTGGGTGATCACACCATCGTGGTTTTCTGTGTTATGAAGATCTTTTTTGTATAATTCCTCTGTGTATTCTAGTCACCTCTTCTTAATATCTTCTCCTTCTGTTAGGTCCATACCATTTCTGTCCTTTACTGTGCCCATCTTTGCATGAACTCTTCCCTTGGTATCTCTAATATTCTTGAAAAATCTCTAGTCTTTCCCATTCTATTGTTTTCCTCTATTTCTTTGAATTGACCACTGAGGAAGGCTTTTTTATCTCTCTTTGCTATTCTTCGGAACTCTACATTCAGATGGAATTTGCTAATACCAAACTCCTAACCTATCCCTCCTCCACCCCCCCTTTTGGAACCATAAGTTTGTTTTCTATGTGCGTGAGTCTGTTTCTGTGTCTTAAGTATTCAATTGTATCATAGTTAAGATTCAGAATGATGTCTTTTGAAACCAACAATATTGGTTATACTTGTAGACACTTTAATTGCTAACCATACCAATATTATTTTTGATAATCAATATAGCAGTGACATTTGTAACAATTTTAAAATAATGGAATAAATTTTAGAAAGATTTGTAGTTCATTTGTAGCCTGGATTGCCTTAACTCATTTCACACATCCAAAGGGTAGAGTGCTATGATCAATATAATGAATAGACCCAGTAATGAACCAACACAAGAATTTTGAGTGCTGCGTTGGGTCCTTCACTCTGAGAAGCTGATGAACTGAGTTTGGGAGACTAGAAGGGATGTCACAATAGAAAAATAAGAACTGTCCAAGATCACACAGCCAGGTCAAGAACTTGGTCCTCTGACTCTACTCAGAGTACTTCTGCCTTCATTGTTTGAACTTCATGCTTAAGACAGACATATCTGTTTAATAAGAAAAAAAAAATCATGAGATTTCATCACTAGCTGAAAACAACCCAAGTAGATTGAGAAGGATTATACATGATAAAGCACCTTCTTTACTGCTCTTCTCCAAATATTTTTACTTTATTATACTTATTTTGTCTGAAAATAAGAAAGAAAACAAAAAATAGTTCACCCACTTCTCTAAACCCCACTCCCCACCTTTGGCAGCCACCAATTTGTTTTTTATATCTATGAGCTTGGATTTTTGGGGAGAGGGGTTATATTCCACATATAAGAGAGATTATTCAATATTCATATTTTTCTGTCTGACTTATTTCACTTAACATAACACCCTCGAGGTCAGTCTATGTGGTCACAAATGGCAGGATTTCACTCTTTTTTATAGGAGAGTAATATTCCATTGTATAACTTTATCCATTCACCCATCAATGGACACTGAGGTTTTTTTCATATCTTGGCTATTATACATAGTACTGCAATGAGCATGGGGTACATAAACTCTTTTTTGAGTTAGTGCTTTTCTTTGGATAACTAAACAGAAGTGGAAATGCTGGATCCTATAGTACTTCTAGTTTTAATTTTTGAGAAACCTCCATACTGTTTTCCAGAGTGGCTGCATCAATTTACATTCCCACCAATAGTGCCTGTGTTCCCTTTTCTCCATATCCTCACAAACATTTGTTATTTGATGTCTTCTTGAAAATAGCCATTCTAGTAGGTGTGAGGTGGTATCTCACTGTGACTTGGATTTGCATTTTCCTGATGGTTAATGATGTAGAGCATCTTTTCATGTGTCTGTTGACTATCTGCCTGTCTTTAACAAGTCTATTCAGATCTTCTATTTTTCAATTAGATTGATTTTTTGCTTTTGAGTTGTATATGCTCTTTATACACTTACACTTTGAATCCCTTGTCAGATATATGACTTACAATTATTTTTTCTCATTAATTAAGTTACCCTTTCATTTAGTTGAAGACTTCCTTGGCTGTGCAGAAGATTTTAGCTTGATATAGTTCCACTTGCTTATTTTTTGTTATTTTTACTTTTGATTCAGATTTTTAAAATTATTGCCAAACCTGTATCAGGGATCTTATCAATTCTTTTCTTCTAGGAGTTTTGTTGTTTTAGGTCTTATGGTGAAGTCTTTCAACCGTTTTGAATTGTTTTGTGTATAATGCAAAATAATAATCTAGTTTTATTCTTTTGCATGTGGCTGTCTAGTTTTTCCAGTGCTATTTATCAAAGAGATTATCCTTTCCCTATTCTATATGCTTGGCTTCTTTGTCATAAATTAATTGACTATAAATGTGTGGGTTTATTTCTCAGCTCTTTGTTCTGTTCCATTAATCTATGAATCTGTTTTTAAAGATCTTCATGACCCAATAACCACAATGGTGTGATCAACCACCTAGAGCCAGACATCCTAGAATGCGAAGTCAAGTGGGCCTTAGGAAGTATCACTATGAACAAAGCTAGAGAAGGTGATGGAATTCCAGTTGAGCTATTTCAAATCCTAAAAGATGATGCTGTGAAAGTGTTGCACTCAATATGCCAGCAAATTTGGAAAACTCAGCAGTGGCCACAGGACTGGAAAAGGTCCATTTTCATTCTAATCCCAAAGAAAGGCAATGCCAAAGAATGTTCAAACTACTGCACCATTGGTTCAGAAAACTAAGATCATGGCATCTGGTCCCATCACTTCACAGCAAATAGATGGGGAAGCAATGGAAACAGCGAGAGACTTTATTTTCTTGGGCTGCAAAATCACTGCCGATGGCGACTGCAGCCATGAAGTTAAAAGACACTTGCTCCTTGGGAAAAGAGCTATAACAAACCTACACAGCATATAAAAAGCAGAGACATTACTTTGCCGACAAAGCTCCATCTAGTCAAAGCTACGGTTTTTCCAGTAGTCATGTATGGATGTGAAAGTGGACTGTAAAGAAAGCTGAGCACCAAGGAATTGATGCTTTTGAACTGTGGTGTTGGAGAAGACTCTAGAGAGTCCCTTGGACTGCAAGGATATCAACCAGTCAATCCTGAAGGAAATCAGTCATGAATATTCATTGGAAGGACTGATGCTGAAGCTGAAACTCCAATACTTTGGCCACCTGGTGTGGAGAACTGACTCTCTGTAAAAGACCCTGATACTGGGAAAGATTGAAGGCAGGAGGAGAAGAGGATGACAGAGGATGAGATGGTTGGATGATATCACCGACTCGATGGGCATGAGTTTGAGCAAGCTCCAGGAGCTGGTGATGGACAGGGAAGGCTGGCGTGCTGCAGCCCATGGGGTAGCAAAGAGTCAGACACGACTGAGCGACTGAACTGAACTGAGCTGGGATTAGCAGATACAAACTACTGTATTAAAATAGATAAACAACAAAGTCCTATTGCACATCACAGGGAAATAGATTCAATATTCTGTAATAAATTATAATGAAAAAGATACGTGTATATATGTATAACTGAATCGCTTTACTGTTCACCTGAAACTAACATTGTAGATCAACTATACTTCAACTTTAAAAAAGACATCATTCTAAATCATTCAGGATATGAAATTTCTTTCAAAATTCTCTTGGTGTCTGACCTTTAAGTAGTCGCTTGGTGAGCTTCTCCTCATCAAGAGTACAGAGTTATCAGTAGGTGGCAATTGGAGAAATGGTTACTCTGGAGTCCATTGTTTTTATCTATTGTTTTTGCTTTCTATTTCTAAGGACTGTGGCGCCAATGAACCAAGAGGCCTTGTTAGAAATGCTAAAGGCGTGGAGTAAAAGGCATGTAATTGCTGGCAGGCTTAAGCTTTGGGAAAGTTCTGGCTACAGGAGGAGGCTCTGCTCCTTCTATTGCTTTTTTAGGTGAATTATTACAATCCGTGCAATGAACAGTTATGGTTGGAGCAGGAAACTGGGAAGTGTTTAAATTAGAATCAGATGACAAAGGGCAGTGTCTACACATATTTCACACACTTTCTCCAGTAAGATGGATTAGATTATCCATGTGGGTTTTGGGATGTCAGAATTTTCTAGAAATCGATCAAAGCTCAAGATGTAAATATAGCCACATGAAGGCTGCTGCTTAGGGAGCAAGAGTGTAGCTGATCTTTGGTTCCTTCAGAAGTGAGTAACTGCTTCTCTGGATTGGCCTAGCCATTGGAGTCTCCATGCCATTCCCTTCCTGCTGGCTTGTGGATCTTTTCCCTGCTTATTACCTCATCTACGGAAGAGGACTGGCCTCCAGGGCTGTTGGGGGAGGGTAGAGAGAGTGACCCCAATTAAGGATTTTGCTTCTTATTTTTCAGTTTTAGCCTAGGGTGCGTGGTAAAGGAGGCTAATATTCAAAATGTGGTTTGGAGGCTAAAGATAGGTTTAATTTATTAATACCGCCCTTCTCTCTCTCCTCTCTTACTTCATATAGCCAGGAATTGACGATATAGCAATTCTCCGTGTTCTGGGAAAATACAGTTTGGGGGTGTGTGTAAAGGAGGAAGAGGACTAATCCCCATCTTTCTTACTATGAATCCTACTTTTTAAGTGTACAGTGTTCTCTCGACTGGGTTGAGTTATTATCAGAGGACCAGAAGATTTCCTCTTTTGTAATTGCAATGGAAACAGCTGCAGGAGAAAGAGCATGCAGGTCAGAAAGTTGTTGTTACCGAGTTTAGTTGCAAAATAGTAGCTGCTTTAGGAGGTGAAAATGCTGTTTACAACACTGACCTGGTGTTGAACTTTGGCTCCTGATCAGAGCTGTTTATTTTCATGTCTGTCTATGGGAACTACTTTTTAAATGTTTTAATCAAAATACATCTTCTATTCTATTGATATCAACGGATATTTCCTGATGACTTGGGGATTGTGAACTTGAATGAGTCACAAGTTTGTAGATTTTCTCTTTAAATATCGTAATGGTGATGACAATAATGCAGATGATGCTGAATGAAACCTACAATCTCATCTGTACAAATTCACCTGTCCCTAAAGTCTCCATGAAGTGGAGGCTTTGGAACCTGAGGAGAGCAGAGAGTCATTAGCATCAGACAGACTGACTTAGCCACTTGCCATCTCTATGACTTTGGGCAAGTCAGTTAACCTAAGTTTCCTGATCTGAAAAGTAAGAATTATAGTAATGGAAATACTTGGAGTGGATATTTATCATTCCTTTTAGTTGCCCAGCATGCAGTCTCCCTCCTATGTTCACTATATAATGCCATCTACTTGCTCTCCCAGCCTCCCTTGCAACTAGGGTAGGCACTGCCCCAGAGGTGCAGGTCAAAGGGAGCTTTTCCCAGGGGATGGTGGCAGAAGGACCAAGTTCCTGGGGCAGCAGTGGCAGCAGAGATGGCAGTGCTACTGGTGGCATCATGTCCAGGGTTAGGAGGGTCAGAAGGCTCATTAGTACAAGCTACACTGCCCATTGCCCAGATGAGTGATGGTCGTCTCAACAAACTGGGTCAGTGGTAAGATTTTAGGTGGTGTTCCTAGCTGTAGAATTTCGAAACTGGGGCTCTCGGTCAACAGACCTGAGTTGCTGTGAACTTTTCTAGGTAGAAAATTTGAAAGTGATTGTGGGAAGGAATCTCTATATACAACCTTGATTTTTACAGAGTCAACTAGAAGAGATGGGACTTGGTCCAACTTTCTCATTTACAGATAAGGAAGGCTCAGGGATTTTAAATGGATTACTCAGTGCCACCAGCTAGTGGCAGGTATGAGCTAGAGCAAGAATTTTCTAAATTCTGAGCCTTTTGTTCTTTATCCCACATACTGTCTCATACTATTTCAATCTGAGTGTTTAACAGACCAATATGGCTGGTATGGTTTATATTCTATGAGGAATTGTAAGAGAACCGTGGGTGGCATTCTAGATTGTTCAGTGAAACAGTTGAATATACACATAACCGGAACAAACAAAGATCAGAAGCAGAATATACACATAACCACAGAGAATAGAGACCAGAGTAAGAAAGCACAACACACACCAGTCCCTGTGGCTGTGGACCCACAGGGAAAGGGAAGTCCTCATTCAGAGGGTGTGAACTGAACTGGGTGTGTGGCCTTTTCTATTTTTTTGGCCATACTGTGCAGCTTGTAGGAACTTAGCACCCCAATCAGCAATTGAACCCATGCCCTCAGCAGTGAAAATGTGGAATCCTAACCACTGAATTGTCAGGGAATTCCCATAGATTACTTTTTTTAAAAAAAGTTAAGGTAAAGGCAAAGTAAGACATTTACTTATGAGTTTGTGTCTGAGAGAGCATCATGGTAGACTTTTTAAAAATACCATGGAAATGATAGAATATGAAGTATGATGTTTGATTAAATAAAACAAAAATTTTAAATCTCTGCTGTAAAGTCTTTGAGGATGTTCTGCTGATTGTTTGTCCTAATCATCTTTGGACATTTAAATCATAACCATAACAAGTTGGAATGTTACTGAAAGCATCTTTATGGCATTTCTATATCATTCAGTGGTTTTTTAAAGTACATTTATGTGCATAGCCTTTGATCACTATGACAATATTGAGACTTAGGCAGGGTAGACATTTTTAAAATTCAAAGATGAAGAAACTAAAGTTCAGTGTGGTTAAAGAGATTGCCCACATCATAAAGCAAGTTGGTTTATTTAACAAAACTAAGTTCAGATGTCTTGACTTCTGGTCTAAAAACCTATCTCCTAAGAATCTCCAAAAAATCCATGTGTCAAAAAGCAACTTGGGGAAATCTGTATACTGTGGTAATAGCCTAATTTGATTGGATATACTTTTGCTTCTCTCCCTATTTCAAAGCTTATTTACCTCTGAACATAAAGACATATCTACACACACCACCAATTTCAGGTTGTCTAAATCATGGTTATGAAATGAGTCTGTTGGTTTATTGATGGCTCACTGGCTTGGCGCTTCAGGCTGTAGAGAGGTCATGAACTCGTTCTTATGAGGAATCAAGATGATCACTGAGCCTGGCATTTTCTTCTGGAGAATGTTGACGTAGGAGGTAAAAGTTTTACGCCAGAGAGTCCCATATCTAGAATTCTTCTCAAGAGAGGGCCCTGATGTAATTCTTATGTGTCAGAGGTGAAGAAGTTATTTCTCCTTGATAGCCAAAAAAGATAATGAGAAGAGGAATCTGAAACTTGGAATCTGCAGTTCATAGGTAGAGAGTGCCAAGGATCGTGCCTTGGGTTGGTTTTTTTTTTTGTCTTAAAATATTATTTCTTTTCTTCCTCTCTCCTCCCTTCTCTCCCTTCCTCCCTTCTCTCCCTTCCTCCCACCCTTCCTTCTTTTCTCTCTTTCTTTCACAAATAGTCTACTTAACTGGAAGCTATATCCTGTTTTAAAATGGTTTGCCAATCCAGTTCTTGTGTTACTCAGCTTTTCAGCATCATTTACTGTTGATCACCCCTACACCTGCCGTCTTGAAACAGTTTTCTTCTGACTTCTACTCTCTACTGGTTTTAGAGAAAGTCAACTAACTTTCTCCTTCTTCTTCCTTGATTTCCTTTGAGGTTCAATTAAATGTTAGAATTCCCAAAGGCTCAGTCCTAGACCCTGTTTGTTCTTGTCTTGCTCTAAGCATTGTCCTTAGATGAGCTCTATGACCAAGCTTGAATTCCCATTTATAGAACTGTGACTTGGAAATTTTTAATTTCTAACTCAGGTCTCTCCTTTGAATGCCAGGGCATGTATAACCTTATATATCCACTTGGTATCACTAAACACCTTAAATTCAACATGATTAAGACAATCATGTTTCCCCACCTATCTTGCTGTTCCCAAGTCTCAGTGAACAAAGCAGTATTCTGCAGTTGCAGTGACGTGGGCATCATTTTTTGTCTCAAATCCAGTATCAGTCCATCAGCAACCACAATATTCCCCACATCCAGCCTCTTCTTACCATGCTGCTGCCACCACTGGTCTTGACTTAAGTTATCTTTCACCTACACTATTGCAGGATCCTTCTAACAGCTCTGCCTGAGTCTTTTAAGCCTTCTTAAATTACTACAGGTTAACAGTGAAGTTCAAGTTGTGACAGTACTGACATAAGGAGCCTCCAGTATATTCAAGTCCAGGCAGCCACTAAGCATGTAGTAACCACTTGCTGGCTGCTATATTTCTTCTGTAATGTGAAATGCCTGTAGCCTCAGCTCTGTTGTAGGGCAAGCTTGCTACTCTATCATTACCTCTTACCTTAGTTTCCATCTTCTCCTTCTTCATACTTCAGAGCAAAGGACAGAGAACTTGCATTTTTGTAACAATTTGTTTTTGTTGTTTTTCAGTTGCTAAGTCATGTCCAACTCTGCGACCCCATGGACTGCAGCGTGCCAGGCTCCTCTGTCCTCCGTATCTCCCAGAGTTTGCTCAAATTCATGTCCATTGAATCAGTGATGCAATCTAACTATCTCATCCTCTTTCGCCCCCTTCTCCTTTTGCCTTCAATCTTTCCCAGCATCATGTCTTTCCAGTGAGTCAGCTCTTCACATCAAGTGGCCAAAAGTATTGGAGCTTCAGTTTCAGCATCAGTCCTTCCAATGAGTATTAAGGGTTGATTTCCTTTAGAATTGACTGGGGTGCTCTCCTTGCATTCCAAGGGACTCTCAAGAGTCTTCCTTCTCCAACATTACAATTCAAAAACATCAGTTTTTTGGCGCTCAGCCTTCTATATGGTCTGACTTTCACATTTGTATATGATTACTGGAACAACAGTATCAGGGACAAAATAAACTGAGAACTGGTTGAATAATCCATGATGCACAATTTCTATCTTAGTTCAAAGATGCAGGAAGAAGGACAAAGCAATGATGGTAACTTTTATCTGAACTTACGAACAGACACAGATAAACACATACACAATTTTAGATATACTTACGCACACCAAGGGCTTCCCTGGTGGCTCAGATGGTAAAGAATCTGCCTGCAATGCAGGAGACCCAGGTTCAATCCCTGGGGGCAGATCCCTTGTAGTAGGAAATGGAAACCCACTCCAGTTTTCTTGCCTGGAGAATTCCATGGACAGAGGAGCCTGGAAGGCTATAGTACACAGGTCAAAGAATTGAACACGACTGAGTGACTAACGCTGGATGCACAACAAGGATACACAAACACGTGCACGCACATACACACTCTGCACTCAGTGCCTAATTCAGTTCAGGCCTGGGACATAGTAAATGTTCTTTGGATGAATGAAACAAAACTTTATCAAATTTGCACAAGTTATCAGCTGCTTGTGTAACTCAGTTCTAGGTCACCAGAAAATGAAATCAAAACAAAACAAACCTATTTTCTAGTTAAAACACATTCTCTAAGAATTCTTTTCCAAAATCATACTAAGAAAACATTTATCACTCCTAAATTCTTAGAGTCAAATAGGATTACACTTCCTGAATTTCACTCTCCTACTCTCTCTCTGTATACCTCCAGTTGCAAGCTTTAAAGATAAATATTCTTTTCTGCTTTATAGATTAGGAAACTGAGGCATATCCAAATCATGACGTTCAGACTTGAATTTAAGCATTGCAAAGCTAAATTCAGAAAAAGGGAAGTAATTATAAAACAATAAATGTCCTTTAATTTTGATTTTTATATTAATAATATACCCTCAAATTCACTGACATTGTACAAAATACACGGCCAAGGCTCGGTATTTTTTAAAGTTCAGTTTTCCCTAAATTGATCTATAGATTCAGTGTATTGTTAATCAAAATCTCAGCAGCCTGCATAGGTAGAAATTAAGAAGCTGATTCTAAAATGTATATGAAATGCAAATAACCTAGAATGACCAAATCAATTTTAAAAAAGAATTTTAAGATTTAATAAAGCTTAATAAGGACTTAATCAAGACAGTGTGATATTAATGAAAAGGTAGACCTATAGGTCAGTGAAACAGAAAAGTTTAGAAATACATACATGTATTTATGAATAGTTGTTTTTTTAACAGAGAAAGCAATTCAACAGGAAAAAGAAATTCTTTCAGTAAATAGTGATGGAGAAATTGTAGACTTGTAAGAAAAAATAAACTCATTCTTACCTCATACCATACACAAAATGGATTACAGCCTAAATTCTAGAAGGAAATATAGGGAAAAAATCTTTATATCCTTGAGGTAGGCAGAGTTCTTCGACACAAAACTCATGAACTATTAAGGAAAAAAGTAATAAGTCAGACTATCAAAATTAAAAGCTTTTGTTCTTCAAAAGACAACCTTGGGAAAATGTAAAGGCAAGCTATAGAATGTGTGAAAATTTTTGCAGTGCATATATGTTAGTTATCTCTTGCTGCATAACAAATTACCCTCAAACTTAACAGCTTTAAAGGACAAATATTTATTATCAGTTTCCTGTGGCCAACAATCTGGGAGCGTGCAGTTAAGCTGTTGGTTGGGATTATAGTCATCTCAAGGTTTGACTGTCTTCACTTCTAAACCCACTTAAGTGGCTGTTGGCAGGAGATCAACCAAGCCTTCTCGGTTTCTAATCAGGTGAGCACTTCCATAGGCCGCCTGTCTTTCCTCATGACATGGTTGCTTGTTTTTCCTAGAGTGAGTAGCTCAAGAGAGAGAAGGGAGGAGAGCAAAGTGAAACAGCAGCTGCAGTCTTTTTATGACCTGATTTCCAAAGTGATATCTCATAACTCTATCATATTCTGTTTACTAAGAGTAAGTCCCTACATACAGCCAACACTCACAGGAAGTTAAAGTAAGCTCCACTTCTTGATGGAAAGAGTCACCAAGAATTTTCAGACTACATTGAAAGCCACCATATCATATAGCTTACACAAATTTGTGTACAGAATATACAGAGAACATAAACTCTAATTGAGTACTTTATAAAAGAAGACATTATAATGTCTAAGAAGGACATGAAAGGATATTTAGCACCATTGGTCATCAGTATACACATGAAATGCACATAACAACACAGATGAGTCAAGAATCATCAAAGACAGTATACATCTACCAGAAGGGGTAAAATGAAGAAGACTGGACGTTTTGACCAAATGTTTGCAAGGGTGTGAAGACACTGGGACACAACATTGCTGGTGGGAATGTAAAATAGTCTAACCACTTTGGAAGCCTTTCCGTTTATTAAAAACTTAACCATGCACATATATTTTCTAGGCATCCCACTGTGGCTATCCAAGAAAAATAAAAACAGACGATAGCATAAAGGTTTGCACACGTGTGCTCACAACAACTTTATTCACAATAGCCATAAGAACTGGAAACATCCTAAATATCTATTAATGGGTAACACAGAAAACATAGTACCTCCATGCAGTGGAGTATTATTCAGCACATAAAGGAACAAAGTACATGAAATATACATAAAAACACAGATGAATCAAGAATAATTATGCTAAGGGAAATAATACAAATACAAAGGGGTACATACTGTATGAATTCAATTACATAAAATTCTAGGAAATGGAAACTAATCAATAGTGAAACTAATCAACCAAAGTGGATCAGTTTTTGCCTTGGGCTGTGGGTCCAGGAAAAAATAGCCTATAAAGAAGCATGAGGAGCTTTGGGGACAGGTGGGGATGTTCTGTATCTTGATTGTCAGAGTGGTTTTAAGAGTGTATACATCTGTCAGAGTTCATTGATTTGTATATCTTAAATGGATGAAGTCTCCTGAATATGAATTATACCTCAATAAAATTAACTTCTAAGAGATGGGGTTGATGAATATGTAAGAGTCAACGATTTTGCATCTTTAAAACTGTTAAAAATCACTTTGTATGAGTTCATTCACTATTTGCATTACTTGTGACTTGGCAAAGCATTAAATTATCTGATTTTCAGTGTTCTTGTCTGTGAAATGTGTGTATTTGGCAGAGTTATAAGCAGATGGAGAGGGAGGGAGGGTTTGCCCTGTTGGATTAATTGATCTCTGAAGCTCATTCCAGCTGTTGCAAAATTCCGTTTCCCTACGATGTGGACAGGAACCCATGCCTTGGAATTCAACAGACCTGGATTCAGTCCTGGCTCTGCTATTTCTAGCAGTGAGACTATGGGTCAGTAACCGTCTCAGTTTCCTGAGAGGTAAAATAAGGATACTATTACTTACACTGAAATGAATTGACATATAAAACACCCAACAAACAAAAAGACAGCACAGAGAAACTGTTTAGTGAATGTTCATTTTCTTCCTGCCCTTTCTAGAAAGGTTGTAACACAATTAAGTTTGAAATTATGGGTCCTAAGGGCGTTAGGACAATTTTCAAGAGCATTGAGATGTCAGCAGAATCTGTATCTTTTGACTGTGCAGACAAAGAATAATGGCAAATTGATTAATGAAAAGACATCTAAGGAGGAAAGTAAAATGTGAGTAAGTATTTGTTTCAAATCAGTATTTCAAGTGCCAAAGAGACACAGTCGTTCTTCAAAAATAGGGAAATGCATTGTAAGATATATATATATATGTGTGTGTGTGTGTACATATATAAAGCCACATTATTAAAAGTCTAATTTGAAAGATAAAAATAAGTGGATAGTTGACGATTAGTATCCTCACCCACAAAACACCAGACAATCTAAAACATATTACAATTGCTAGGCTCCAAATAAAACAGACACATCATCAGTGTGTTATACCGCCCATTTTATCTCCATTGACGGTTTCAGCTTTTTTTTCCCAAATTGGTGAATATTATTTATGCATTTCTTGGTCTAAAATTAATTAGCTGTAAAATGGGCTTCCCTCATAGCTCAGTCGGTAAAGAATCTGCCTGCAATGCAGGAGACCCAGGTTGGATCCCTGAGTTGGGAAGATCCCCTGGAAGAGGGCATGGCAACCCACTCTAGTATTCTTGCCTGCATAATCCCATGGACAGAGGAGCCTGGTGGGCTACAGTCCATAGGGCCACAGGGGTCGAACACGACTCAGCGACTAAACCACCACTGTAATGTCTATATCAGAAAAGCAAGTATTGGGTATAGAGTGAAAAATGCAAGGAAAAAAAAAACTTTAAAAACAAAAAGTTATTATCTCCTGATTTAAAAGAAGAGGTCAAGAAAAGAGGTAATTTGCTTGTAAATATTTGAATTCTTTTAACGGTTTTTATTACAGTTTGTTGAATATTTCACTCAGGAATTTTAAATGTTAATTAGGAATGCTGTTTTTCATTTCATCCATTGTAGCATGCAGCCAGGAGTTTGTTTTTCCTTGTTGGCGCAATAGCTTATTTTCAGTTATGTTAAGACTCACTTAAACCAGCTAAATGGGAGTAAATATTCCTTAAAATCAAATGAAACTTTTAGCAAATAATTCAACTCATCAAGTAGCTATTGAATGCCTCTTTTGTGAGGTTGCATCTCCCAGTTTCTGCTCTATCCCTTCTTTCTCGTGTTGTTTCCTTTTATTCTATCTTCCTTTTCTTAGATTGCATGCTCCCTATTGGGGAGCGGGTTGGGACTTATTTTGCCAGTGGACGCCTGCACCCATAAATGCCCTGTACACAAATGGCTTTCAGGGTGGAGTGGCAGCAAGTTAGAAGTCCAGTTCCGCTCCACATAGATCATTCTATGTCTATCATGCCCTGTGTCTCTTACACCTCTTCCTTCCAAGAAGACAGGTGAGAGGTGTTGGAAATGAATGCAGTT
The DNA here is from genome assembly GCF_023699985.2 of Odocoileus virginianus. NCBI lineage: Eukaryota > Metazoa > Chordata > Mammalia > Artiodactyla > Cervidae > Odocoileus > Odocoileus virginianus. Next base: position 31,017,635 of record NC_069697.1, on the reverse strand, counting down.
GGACTTTAGGACCTAACTATGGACTTCCTTGATGGCTCAGACAGTAAAGAATCAGCCTGCAATGTGGGAGACCTGAGTTCAATCCCTGGGTGGGGAAGATCCCCTGGAGGAGGGCATGGCAATTCACTCCAGTATTCTTGCCTGGAAAACGCCCATGGACAAAGGAGCTTGGCAGCTTGGGGTCCATGGGGTTGCAGAGTCAGGCACGACTAAGTGACTAAGCAACAGCAGAACACGTGGTGCTCAAACAGGTAATGAATGCTTGTCACCCATGGCTTCAACTGCTTCGAATGTTCTCTTCCGAGAAGCACAACCACAATGGTGAGTGCCGATGAACCAGAGACCCCTTGTAAGTTTCAGAGAGCTGCTTCCCTGAATTTGGAACAGAAAAAAAATTTGGTATTTGACTAGACCACCACTTCCTTTCCAGATTTTCCTTTAGAGGGAATGAATGTTATATCTAGGCCCAATCATATAAAACATTGAGAAGGAATCCAGAAGGTCAGCTCTGCAAAGGTGTAAATTTCCTCCTCTGAGGTTGAAAATGGAGCCACCCGGCTGTAAATTTGACCTCTGTGATGTTTTCCTCAGCCTCTGAGAAATACGCAATGAAACTTGTGTAAATAGAGAGCTGAATAGTTTGTTTTGTTCAGGATGACTTAGGCGTGGGGCTGCCTAGAAATGAGAGAAGTGGACCAAATGACTCCTGAGATTCTCCCAGGAGTCTTGTATTTGTGAGTTCTTGGCAGACATTCCCAGTTCTCCCTATTTGTCTCCAAACTGTCTGCCCAAATTCATGAACCTGATTCCCTCATGTCAAAGCTCTATTTCTGTCAACTTGATATTTTAATAATAACCTGATCATAAATAACTTAAGCCCCCTCCAAACAACTTATTTATTTATTCAACAAATGTTTACTGACTAACTTCTCAGTGCCAGGCAGTATTCTAGCTGCTGGGAATCCAGTAACAAACCAAACAGACAAAACTCCCTGCCTTGTGGAATTTACATTCTGGTGGAAGAGACAATGAAGAAGATTAATAATTAAAATATAATGTAGATTAGATAATGATAAGTACATAAGAGAAAATCTAAAGTGGGAAAGAGTAATATGAAACATTAGGGCAAGGCAAAGATTGAAAGTTTATATAAGGTAGCAAGGAGAGGCCCTACTGAAGGTGGGCTTTGAGTAAAGACCTGAAAAAGTGAGGGATGAGCGATTCACACCTCTAAGGGGAAATGCGTTCCAGGGAGGGGCAACAGCACACACGAAGTCTCTGAGTACATTAATTGGTCTGTGTGTCTTTCCCCCATGTAGATTTTTCCTATTGTGCTCTTCTCTCTTCCAAATTATACTTCCTTCCAAACATCTCTTTATGTCTCTTTACTTCTTCCAGAGTCTTCTGCATTCAGTATTTGGTCTCTTCCAACTCCAGATTCTGAAGCATTGTTTGTGGTTGGACTGATTCTGCCTTCTTAAAGCATCAAGTGCTTGCATGTATGTATGTATATCTAACCAAACAAAGAACAAGGCCAGAAAGGGTTGGGCCATGCATCCTGAAAAGGATGCCAGAGAGCAGCAAATCAACATGTTTCTTGATGTCACTGTGCTTTCAGAGATGTAAGGATATGGGGTTTCACTCTACATCTAGAATTATCATTTGCTCCATTTTAATAATTAGCCTGCATTAAAGTTTCCAGAGCTGTTTACAAAGGTCCTAGATCATTCCTTTGGGAATGTTTTTCTCCATGATCGTCTGGCAAACTTTAAACAGTAATTGGAACTAAAATCTGGAGAATTTCACTCCAGAAACAGTTTTGAGCTGTTACTTTTCAAAAAGTTCTTTTCAAAGACTGGGGACACTATTTAATATGGAAATTTTTATTAAAGGAATATGCCTTTAAAGTGTCAGTCACAATGTCATGTCTGATTCTTTGCGACCCTGTGGATTGTAGCCCACTGCCTCCTCTGTCCGTTGGATTCTCCAGGCAAGCATACTGAGGTGGGCTGCCATTCCCTTCTCCAGGGTATCTTCCTAGCCCAGGATTGAACCCAGGTCTCCTACATTGTAGGCAGATTCTTTACTATCTGAGCCACCAGGGAAAGCCTGAATATGCCCTTTGTTTTTTCATATAAGTGTCATTTTGCTCTTTCTTGATGTGTGTGGGTATATACATGCACATGGGCTTCCCTGGTCGCTGATGTCATATATATTATGACAACTTATTTCAGGATGTGTAATATTAGTGGCATATTAGTATACAAAATTCAGTGACAAATAGACTGAACTCAAGTAATCATCAAGCAAGCACTATCAGATATATCACTAAACTAAGCAAGCCACTGTAATGAAACTTTAGACATATCATTGGTAGTTTCATTTTATTCTTAACAAAAGGAAAATTTAGGTTTAAGGGAAAGTCTTCTTTTAGTTTGTTAAGACTCAGATGTTTATTGGTTTGAATCTTAAGTCTGGGCTTTTCATATCTGCAAATAAGTTTATGATCTTTTTTTTCACTCCAGTTATTGCTTCTAATTTTTCCTCCGTGTGGCCTTTGTGAGCATTCATCCTCAAAGTGGGTCCTCTCAAGCATGCATGTAAACAAACTCTCCACCTAGAAAACCCCTTTCAAGAGAACTCTTGGTTGAGGAGGGAATCCTGTTGGAACTCTGAAAAACTTTGTATTGTACAGAGTACCAAGAAATCTTTGGATAGGTAGAGGCATTTTTCCACTAAATGATTCCTAGAACTGGATGCCCAGTAAAAGATATCTCAATAATGTCATGCCAGGAAATGATGCATATTCAGTTCAGCCCTGGGCTTCAGGATTGCTGCATCATTTATATACTGGATTCTTAGACATTATCTCATACCAACTATGATGATTTCATTGTTACTTCAGTTCCCTCTCTGGTTATTCTTGAACTTTGTCTCTTGCCTTCCCTAAAGTAAAGGACTCACCTGTCCCCTAGGCGCTCTACTCATTCATTTAACTAGTATTTATTTGCATCTATGATGTATACTGGGAAAATGGCAAAAGATGATAGTTTCAGCTCTCAAAAGTTCATAGGCTACCAGAGAAACAGGCCCACAATGCCAACACAATGTACTAACTGCTATAATGGCCATTTGACCAATGGAAGCAAAAACCAAAAGACGTCTTAAGCTGGAATAGAGGCAAACCCAAAGGAAACTTCCTAAAGAAACAGTGGTTTAGCCAAAACTTAAAGTAAGTAGGAATTTCCCAAGAGTAGGGCTGGATGGTACAAAAATCCAGTCAAGGAAGCTTAGGCTAGCTTAATCAAGGAGATGCAGATGACACCACCCTTATGGCAGAAAGTGAAGAGGAACTAAAAATCCTCTTGATGAAAGTGAAAGGGGAGAGTAAAAAAGTTGGCTTAAAGCTCAACATTCAGAAAACTAAGATCATGGCATCTGGTCCCATCACTTCATGGGAAATAGATGGGGAGACAGTGGAAACAGTGTCAGACTTTATTTTTTGGGGCTCCAGAATCACTGCAGATGGTGATTGCAGCCATGAAATTAAAGACGCTTACTCCTTGGAAGGAAAGTTATGACCAACCTAGATAGCATATTAAAAAGCAGAGACATTATACTTTGTCAACAAAGGTCTGTCTAGTCAAGGCTATGGTTTTTCCAGTGGTCATGTATGGATATGAGAGTTGGACTGTGAAAAAGGCTGAGCACTGAAGAATTGATGCTTTTGAACTGTGGTGTTGGAGAGGACTCTTGAGAGTCCCTTGGACTGCAAGGAAATCCAACCAGTCCATCCTAAAGGAGATCAGTTCTGGTTGTTCATTGGAAGGACTAACGTTGAAGCTGAAACTCCAGTACTTTGGCCACCTCATGCGAAGAGTTGACTCATTGGAAAAGACCCTGATGCTGGGAGGGATTAGGGGCAGGAGAAGGGGACGACAGAGGATGAGATGGCTGGATGGCATCACTGACTCGATGGGCCTGAGTTTGAGTAAACTCTGGGAGTTGGTGATGGACAGGGAGGCCTGGCGTGCTGCGATTCATGGGGTCGCAAAGAGTCGGACACGACTGAACGACTGAACTGAACTGAATTGAGTAAACCAAGTGTGGTGTGGCTCAGTGCACCGGGAGGAATGCAGAAGATGAAGCAGGATGAGTAAGTGGAAACTTCTTTGTGAATAGCGTCATATGCTTAGATTTTGTCATATGGCAAGAGAAAATGGGATATTGAGGATGGTGACAAAAGTAAATTTGCATATACAGATAATTATTTTAGGATGGATTTCTGGGAAAGGGTGACTAGAAACCAGAGACCAGTTAATAGATGATTGCTACAAGTAGAAATAAAGTGAAGTCACTCAGTCGTGTCCAACTCTTTGCAACCCCATGGACTGTAGTCTACCAGGCTCCGTGCATGGGATTTTCCAGGCAAGAGTATTGGAGTGGGTTGCCAGTGAGTGGAATTTAAATCCAGTGATCTGGCTCCAGACTGAGTACCCTTAACCATTATCTAGGCTGCCTCTCTTGCACCGAGTTCAGGAGTGGAGGCTCAGGAGGCCATCTGCTTGAGTTCAAAACTCTGAACCCTTAGGAGCAGTGGGATTATTGGCAGTTTGCTTAAGCTCTCTTTGCCTCAGGTTCTCATGTGTAAAATGGAAGGATACAAATACAGTATCAACTTTATGATTTGTGTTTGGTGGGGGGAAGGTTAAATGGATAAATATAAAGTTCTAGTGACAGTGTCCAACATATTAATCATTATGTAAATGTTGCCAATGATGATGATAGTGATGGTTATTGTGATGATGATGGCAACTGTGCCTCCCAGCAATTCCCATAGGAGACAACTCAGCTGGAATTGATACTTTGTATCGTCAATTTCCAGTACATAATGAATTTCTGGAAATTGTTGGAATGGATCCATTACTCTGGAAAGGAAAGTGGAGTGATTTCTCAAATTCTCCTAAGTGTGACTTTGACAATGTATTGGCAAGTTTGTGGAACACTAGGTATGCCATATCCAGAAGCAAGTTGAACTTTTCTGAAAGGCAGTATATACAAATGGTCACCTGATTGCCTCTGGTTGTAGGGTTCTCAAACACTGGGGAGCACCAGAATGGCCTGGAGGATTTGCTGAAACCGGTTGCCAGTTCCCACCCGCAGTGTGTCGTCAGTAGATTTGGGGTGGAGTCCAGGAATTTGCTTTCCTGACAATTTCCAGGGTGATGTCGATGCTACTGGTCTGGGCTGCAGACGTGGAGGACCTCTGCCCCGCGGTATGCTCCGCTGCCTTCCCCTGAAGAGACTGAAGGAGACACAGAACTCCCCACTTCCTGCTGCTCCCTAGACCCTCCTTCTGAGCAGCTCTCCACTCCCTCACTGTGTGCTTGCTCTGACTCTGCCTCTCACCAGGGTGTGTGCATTGCTTGGATCTCTCCTTCATTTGCTGGCCAAGAGATTGGCCCAAATCCCCAGGCCTGCAGAATCAGAACTGAGAATCTGTGGGTGGGGCCCAGCTCCTTGCATTTGACCAAGTGTCCGGGGAATTCTGATCCTTATTAAGAGTCTGAGAGTTACAGGGCGGTTATCCCCACACCCTTCCAGCTCCAACACTGCAGGATTCCAGACTCCCTCAGTGGGAAGTTCCCAAGCTGCCTCTGAGGCCAGGTGCTGCCTTTTAAAAAACTGAGAGATAAGTGACATATAAGATGTGAATGGCCCTAGAGACTGTCATCCACAGTGAAGTAAGTCAGAGTAAAAAAAATGTCGTATATTAACACATATATGTGGAATTAGAAAAAATAGTACAGATGAACTTATTTATGTAGCAGAAACAGAGACACTGACTTAGAGAATAAAAGTATTCTGGCGGAAGGGGGTTGTGTGGAATGAATTGGGAGATTGGGATTGACACGTTTATGCTGCTATGCATGGAATAGATAACTAGTGAGAGCCTGCTGTATAGTGCAGGTAACTCTACTCAACGCTATGTGGTGACGTAAATGGAAGGGAAATCCAAAAGGGAGAGGATTCATGTCCACATGGCTGATTCACTTCATTGTACAGCGGAGACTAGTACAATGTTGTAAAGAACTATTTCCCAATAAATTTTTTAAAAAAGATTGTTAGTTTCAGGTGCGAAACATACTGACTGCTGTTTGTATGTATTGCACAATGATCTCCACAGTAAGTCTACTTAACATGTCACCACATATAGTTACAAATCTTTTTTTGTGATGAGAATTTTTAAGGTCTATTCTCTTAGCAACTTTCAAATATGCAATACATATATAGTCACTATGTGTATGTAGTATGTGTATGTGTATAATATCCCCACAATTGTTTTTTCACATTTTAAAATTGAAGTATAGTTGATGTACAATATTATATGTTATGGGTGTACAAATACAGTGATTCACAATACAGTGATTTTAAAGGTTATATTTCATTCATACTCATTATAAAATATTGGCTGTTTTCTCTGTGTTATACAATATATTCCTGTAGTTTATTTTATATATAGTAGTTTGTATACCTCTTTTATCAATGGATGTTTCTCCCTTTTGACCGCCTTATTCAGGACCTGCCTTCTGATGGTGAGAGGTGAAACTGCCCCTTCAGACCCTGTTTATACTTAGGGGCCAGGCCCCTCCCACCCAGGCATGCCTATATGCTCACTCATGTCCTTCTTGACTCGGCAACCCCATGGACTGTAGCCCACCAGGCTCCTCTGTCCATGGGATTTTCCAGGCAAGAATATTGGAGTGGGTTGCCATTTCCTTATATACATGTGTCTTTATGAACACACAGGAAAAAGATCTGAATGAACTTGTGCCAAAATTTCCATTGAGAATCTGGAGAGAAGAGTAAAACTGGTGGGAGTGAAGGAAGACCAATCCTTCTTGTTATATTGTTCTGTATTGTTTGTGTTGCCTAAAATGAGCATGTATTCCTTTTTTAAAAATAAAATATTTAAGAAACCTTCTTCTTGTCAACATCTGTGTACAGTTAGTGTTGCTGGAAAGAACTCCAAATGCGGATCTAGTGCCCTTTTAACCCCACCACGTGTCACCCCCAGGCAGATGTGGAGGTAAAATCATGTTCACTCTTGGGCCGAGGAAGGGTGGGTGATGTGCCCTGGCTAAGAGACATGTATATCAGAGGCCATCTGCATGATTTTGCCACTCACTAGAATCATTTGTGGCTGAACTGCCTACAGCTCTTTGATTTTGAAGAAAACAGGCAACTCTGACATTTTTCATTTGTGATTTTGATTTTTCACCCCATTGTTAACTAAAGGATCACGAACCAAAGTCTGTCAACATCACTGGTTAATGATGTCAACATCATCTGAAAAATGAATGCAAACCAAACTATTTTGGCAACTCGATGATTCTGATCACTGTGGCCAGCTGGGGTATAGAGGCTTGATGTGTCACGCTCTAACTTGAATTTCAAGAATCTGCTTCCTGCCACTTGGCCTGCTTGCTGGCTGTGCCTGTCTGCAATGCTGGGCTCTGGGATGAAACCCTGGAATGAAAGCCTGGTGAAAATGACTGGGCAGTTCTTAGGATGAGACAGAAAGAGACGTTATACTACTTCAGGTTGCTGAACAGCCTCTGTACCACTAAAAACTCACTTTTTGCAGGGGGGGAGGTAGAATTTCAGTGGCATGTTACATCACCACCCTCCAAGGGAAGGCATGTGAATTTCAGGGGCAGGAAAAGAAAACCACTCTGTTCTACCATAATTAATGGTCATTAATAATTTAAATGTTGCCTTATCATATTACATATTTCTGCTTACATCCAGTGACCTCCATAAGGAAATCCTTAAATATTAGAGTTTTGGTTTAAATAATCTTTTCTTTTTAAAAAAGCATATAAACTCAAACTTCAACTCAAGTTTTTCACTGAGATCTATTAGAATATCTCTTCTTAAGGTGTTCAACTATTTTAGAACAATACATATAAAGATTCATCTTAGTAACACACTGGTAATGGTGGCAGACTAAGTATTTTGTCTCTGTTCGGTGTGGCATATACCTACTGAGTTCCTACTGGAGCAGGGCACAGTCCTAGTTACTGTGGGAGGAAAAAAATGTTCTTGCCTTTTTACCCTTTAATAGAGGATTAAGCAATTACACATACATACTGGAAAATGAATATTTAAAATATGAGCAGTCCAGAATGTGACAGAGGCCGAGGAGAAGAAGCATTTTTGTTTGGTTGTGGAGATTTGGAGGGGCATCAAGGCGGAGGATGGAGATCCAACAGGTGTGGCTGAGGCAAGGGCCATCTGCTCTGGCATCCCGGAAGGCAGTTTTGGCTTCATGTGAGGTCATTGTAGGACGACTCCAATGAGCCTGGTCTCAAGACACTTCTTGTTTCCACCCAGAGGTTGTCTACTGACTCCCATGGACACCCTGTCTCAGAGGAACCATCACACCTCAGAATTCACTGTGTGTGAGATGATAGGGAGGCAGTCACTGTAACTGAGTTTCAAGATGGGTCATTTCCTTCGTTCTGTTGTGCCCTCCTCAAGCCATTCCAAGGATGGAGTCTGGGCAGGAACAGATGTGTCGGTGGGCAGCTTACAGAAGCCAGTGCTGGCTCTTTCAACCCAGGGATGCTGCACTTCTCTCGTGGTTGAAATAAACCCAGGAAAGCTGGACTTCTGGCCTCTTGTGAAATGAAAGTCAGAGGAGGTGATGGGTGCTGCTGCGATGGGGAAAGTTTGTACTCTGAGCCAGAAAGACATTGGCCACACGGTGTGAAAGGATGTGGGATACAAGGTTGTCAGGGCTGACGCCAAAATGTCTTTGGTGAATATTACCCAGCTATGAAAAGGAACACATTTGCATCAATTCTAATTAGGTAGATGAACCGGGAGTCTATTACACAGAGTGGAGTAAGTCAGTAAAAGAAAGACAAATGCTGTACATTAACGCATATATATGGAATTTAGAAAGGCAGTACCAACAATCCTACATGCAGGGCAGCAAAGACACAGATGTAAAGAAAAGACTTTCAGACTCAGTGGGAGAAGGCGAGGGTGGGATGATTTGAGAGAATAGCATTGAAACACATACATTACCATATGTAAAATAGATGACCAGTGCAAGTTAGATGCATGAAGCAGGGCACTCAAAGCAGGTGCTCTGGGACAATCCAGAGGGATGGGGTCAGGATGGAGGTGGGAGAGGGATTCGGGATGGGGTCAACACGTGTACCTGTGGCCAATTCACACTGATGAATGGCAAAAGCTATCACAATATTGTAAAGCAATTATGCTCCAATTAAAATAAGCTAATTAATTTTAAAAAATAAAATGGAGACAAATGGAAAGAAAAACAAAATGTCTTTGGTGTTTGTTCTCTCTCAGAAGTATGGTGGTCTGTGGCAAGCATGTGTAAGTGACAAATATATTTATGCAAATTAAGGCTTCAGGGAAGCCTTGCCTTCCTGGTATGTGGGTATGGACACTTCAGAAGTGACTCAAGAAATTCTGTTTCTTCTAAAAGAGAGTGTCAGGATCGATTCTGTCTACTTCCTGAATAGGTGTGAGGCAGTTTCCTTGAGAAATGATTCATAGAATGTCAATCCCCTAAAACATTGCTCTTCTCATCCATTTCACCAGGAAGACTCTGAGCAGCACATTTCTGCCTTTGAAGCAATTCTCAGTGGAGCCCAGAGGTCAAAGACCAGCTGATGGTTGGACACTGTGTCTAGAAAGATGATTAAACTTTTACTCTGGGTTAAGATGGGAGAAAAGATAAATGTGTATTCGTCCTCCCACCCCACCCCTCTATTTTATTTTATTATTATTGTTTCTAACTGGGATATAGGTGACTTGTTATATTAGTTTTAGATGTACAACATAGTGATTTGATATTTTTATAGCTTATACTTCATTTAAAGTTATCATTAATTTTGACTACATTCCCTGTGCTATACAATATACCCTTGTAAGTTGTTTTATACATAATAGTTTCTACATCTTAATCCCTTCTCTCTAACTTGCCTTTCCCTCACCCCATTCCCTACTGGTAACCCCTGGTTTGCTCTCTCTATCTGTGACTGTTTCTGGTTATATTCAATCCTTTGTTCTATTTTTCACATTCCACATATAAGTGAAAACATACAGTATTTGTCTTTGTCCAACTTATTCACTAAGCATAATGGCCTCTAAGTCCATCCATGTTGCAAATGGCAACATTTCATTCTTTTTATGGCTGGGTAATAAGATTTCATTGTATATATAAACCACATCTTTATCATCTGCTTATGGACACTTAGTTGCCTCCATATCTTGGCTATTGTAAATAATGCTGCTATGAACATTGGGATGCATGTTCTAATTAGAATTAGTGCTTCATTTCTTTGGATAAATATCCAGGAGTTGGATATCTGGATCATGTGACTGCTGTATTAAAAAATATTTTTTTCTGAGGAATGCCCATACTATTTTCCATAGGGCTGTACCAATTTACATTCCCTCCAACAGTGTGCTAGGGTTCCCTTTTCTCCACATCCTCATTAAACATTTGCTTTTTGTTGTCTTTTTAATAGTCATTCTGACAGGTGTGAGATGATCACTCATTGTGGTTTTGATTTGCATTTACCTGATTATTAGTGATGTTCAGCATCTTTTTATGTGCATATTGGTCATCTGTATGTCTCTTTTGGAGGAATGCCTATCCAAGTCTTTAGCCCATTTTTAAATCGGGTTGTTTGTTTTTTTTACATTGAGTTGTATGTAAGCTTTGGATATTAATCCCTTGCTAGACACATCATATGCAAATATCTTCTCCCATTCAGTAGATTGTCTTTTCATTTTGTTGACAGTTTCCTTCACTGTTCAAAAGCTTTTTAAGCTCAATTGGGTCCCATTTGTTTATTTTTACTTTTGTTTTCCTTGCCTGAGGAGACAGATTCAAAAAAATATTGCAAAGACCAATATCAAAGAATGTACTATCTCTGTTTTCTCCTAGGAGTTTTATATTTTCCCATCTTACCTTTAAGTCTTTAATCCATTTTGCTTTTGTATATCATGTGAGAAAATGTTCTAGTTGAATTCTCTTAGAAGTACCTGTCCAGCTTTCTCAACACCACTTAGTGAAGAGACTTTCTTTTCCCCGTTGTGTATTCTTGTCTCCTTTGTCATAAATTAACCGTCAGTATTTGTAGATGGCATGATACTAAATACAGAAAACACTAAAGTCTCTACCCATGAACTATTAAAACCAATGAAAGAATTCAGTAATGTTTCATGATACAAGATTAATATACAGAAATATGTTGCTTTTATATACACGAACAGTAAACTATCAGAAAGAACAAGTAAGAAAACTATCCCAATTTCCAAACTATTCCAACTATTCCAATCAAAAAGAAAAAAATTCACAGGAATAAATTTAACCAAGGAGGTGACAGATCTATAATAAGACATTGATGAAGTAAATTGAAACTGATACACATAAATGAAAAAAATCCTGTGTTAATGGATTAGAAGAATTAATATTATTAAAGCATCCCTACTACCCAAAGCATTTTACAGATTTAATATGATTTCTATCACAGTACCTATGACATTTTTTCACAGAACTAGAGAAAATAATCCAAAAATTTGTATGAACCTTAAATAGTCACAGCAATCTTTAGGAAAAAAGAAAAAGCCAGAGAAATCTTACACTTTGACTTCAAACTATATTACAAAGCTATAATTATCAAGGCCTTCTTATGTCTCCTTGCAATTCTTTGAAACTTTGCATTCAAATGGGTATACCCTTCCTTTTCTCCTTTGCCTTTCACTTCTCTTCTTTACACAGCTATTTGTAAGGCCTCCTCAGACAAGCATCTTTGCATTTCTTTTTCTTGGGGAAGGTCTTGATCACTGACTGCTGCATAATGTCACGACCTCCGTCTATAGTTCTTCAGGCACTCTGTCTAACAGATCTAATCCCTTGAATCGATTTGTCACTTCTACATACGTCACTGCATAATCTTGAGGGATTTGATTTAGGCCATACCTCAATGGCTTAGTGGTTTTCCCTACCTTCTTCAATTTAAGTCTGAATTTCACAATAAGAAGTTCATGACCTGAGCCACAGTCAGCTCCCAGTCTCGTTTTTGCTGACTGTATAGTGCTTTTCCATTTGGGGCTGCAAAGAACATAATCGATCTGATTTTGGTATTGACCATCTGGTGATGTTCATGTGTCAAGTCTTCTCTTGTGTTGTTGGAAGAGGGTGTTTGCTGTGACCAGTGCGTTCTCTTGGCAAAACTCTGTTAATGTTTGCCCTGCTTCTAACTGTACTCCAAGGCCAAATTTGCCTGGTATCTTTTGACTTCCTACTTTTGCATTCCAGTCCCCTATAATGAAAAGGACATCTTTTTTGCGTGTTAGTTCTAGAAGGTCTTGTAGGTCTACATAGTACTGTTCATATTCAGCTTCTTTAGCATTACTGGTTGGGGCACAGACTTGAATTACTGTGATGATGAATGGTTTCCCTTGGAAATGAACAGAGATCATTCTGTTGTTTGGGGGATTGCATCCAAGTACTGCATTTCAGAGTCTTTTGTTGACTATGATGGCTACTACATTTCTACTAGGGGATTCTTGCCCACAGTAGTAGAAATAATGGTCATCTGTGTTAGTTTCACCCATTCCAGTCCATTTTAGTTCACTGATTCTTAAAAGTCGATGTTTACTCTTGCCATCTCCTGTTTGACCACTTGCAATTTGCCTTGATTCATGGACCTAACATTCCAGGTTCCTATGCAATATTGCTCTTTACAGCATTACACTTTACTTTGATTACCAGTCACATCCACAACTGGGTGCTGTTTTTGCTTTGGCTCCATCTCTTCATTCTTTCCACTGATCTCCAGTAGAATACTGGGCATCTACTGACCTGGGGAGTTCATCTTTCAGTGACCTATCTTTTTACCTTTTCATACTGTTCATGGGGTTCTCAAAATAGAGGGAAACAATAGAATGGGAAAGACTATAGAGATCTCTTCAAGAAAATGAGAGATACCAAAGGAACATTTAATTTAAAGATGGGCATAATAAAGGACAGAAATGGTATGGGCCTAACAGAAGCAGAAGATATTAAGAGGTGGCTGGAATACACAGAAGAACAATACAAAAAAAGATCTTCATGATCCAGATAACCACAATGGTGTGATCACTCACCTAGAGCCAGACATCCTGGAATGCAAAGTCAAGTGGGCCTTAGGAAGCATCACTACAAACAAAGCTAGTGGAGGTTGAGCTATTTCAAATCCTAAAAGATGATGCTGTGAAAGTGCTGCACTCAATATGCCAGCAAACTTGGAAAACTCAGCAGTGGTCACAGGACTGGAAAAGGTCAGTTTTCATTCCAATCCCAAAGAAGGGTAATGCCAAAGAATACTCAGACTACAACAGCATTGCACTCATCTCACACGCTAGCAAAGTAATGCTCAAAATTCTCCAAGCCAGGCTTCAGCAGTACGTGAACCATGAACTTCCAGACGTTCAAGCTGGATTTAGAAAAGGCAGAGGAACTAGAGATCAAATTGCCAACATCCATTGGATCATCGAAAAAGTAAGAGAGTTCCAGTAAAACATCTACTTCTGTTTTATTGACTATGCCAAAGCTTTTGACTGTGTGGATCACAACAAATTGTGGGACATTCTTAAAGAGATGGTAATACCAGACCACCTTACCTGCTCTCTGAGAAATCTGTATGCAGGTCAAGAAGCAACAGTTAGAAATGGACATGGAACAAGAGACTGGTTTCAAATCAGGAAAGGAGTACATTAAGGCTATATATTGTCATCCTGCTTATTTAACTTATATGCAGGGTACATCATGTGAAATGCTGGGCTGGATGAAGACAAACTGGAATCAAGACTGCCAGGAAAAATATCAATAACCTCAGATACGCAGATAACACCACCCTTGTGGCAGAAATTGAAGAAGAACTAAAGAGTCTTTTGATGAAAGTGAAAGAGGAGAATGAAAAAGTTGGCTTAAAGCCCAACATTCCAAAAACTAAAATCATAGCATCTGGTCCCATCACTTCATGGCAAATAGATGGGGAAACAATGGAAACACTGATAGACTTTATTTTCTTGGGCTACAAAATCACTGCAGATGGTGACTGCAGCCATGAAATTAAAAGATGCTTGCTCCTTGGGAGAAATGCTATGACAAACCTAGTCAGCATATTAAAAAGCAGAGATGTTACTTTGCTGACAAAGGTCCATGTAGTCAAAGCTATGCTATGGTTTTTCTAGTAATCCTATATGGGTGTGAGAGTTGGACCAGAAAGAAGGCTAAGTGCCAAAGAATTGATGCTTTTGAACTGTGATGTTGGAGAACACTCTTTCGAGTCCCTTGGACTGCAAGGAAATCCAACCAGTCAATCCTAAAGGAAATCAGTCCTGAATATTCACTGGAAGGACTGATGCTGAAGCTGAAGCTCCAATTTTTTGGCAACCTGGTGCAAAGAGCCGACTCATTAAAAGACTCTGATACTGGGAAAGATTGAAGGCAAGAGAAGTGGATGACAGAGGACAAGATCGTTGGATAGCATCACTGACTCAATGGACTTGAGTTTGGGCAAGCTCCAGGGATGGTGAAGGACAGGGAAGGCTGGGGTGTTGCAGTTCATGGGGTCACAAAGGGTTGGACATGACTGAATGTTGAACAACAGCAACAGCAATATTGATGGTAACTTTAGAAATAATTTTGTATCACTCTGAGATGCTGGGCCTTTAAAATAAATTTACAAATTTTTATATAAAAATAGACTTTCACTTTAAATGATAGGTAATTTTATTCAAGTATTCTTGATGAAAATAGACAACTCTTACATTTTTCAGTTGGGATTTTTGATTGCTACTCCATAGTTAACTGAAAGGGTTAATCGAAAGGGTCATAGACCAAAGTTCATCAGCATCAGCAATTAATCCAGATAATGAATGCAAGACTAACAATTTTGACTACTGAGTGATTCTGTTAACTATGTGACTCTGAAAAGCACTTCAGTCAGTGGGAAGGAGGAAGATAAGTTGGAGAGTTTGGAGAGGTGAAAATGTTAAATTGTTTTCTGTCATTCATGTTGTTTTTCTTCTTTTAACTAGGACTTGCCCTTGTACCATTCTTTCTTTGTATCTTCAGAATCATAATACTTGGATTCTGTAGTTTTTCCTGGGGAAATAATTTAATCTCTTTTTAAAAGGAAAATCAGAATGCTATCAATTACCTTATTTATTCTAATTTAACAGGCATGTGAAATTTAACTCCATGGGCTGCATGCACAGTCTTCTGGCACTTATTAATTTCCTGAAAGGTGAGTGGAGAAACAGCATTGCTGCTGCCCCCATGATTTTAGGGATTATCTCTGTTTGAGAACTGCCTTGGGCCCTAATGCTTTTTTAGCTGGTTGTGTTTGTCTAGATGGGACCAGGCAGTGATAGCATCATTCCCATCATGCCTGATTTAACTTGGCCTTGAATGATATCACAGATGGGGTTCGAACCTTTCACAGTAGATTACATCAATCTAACCATTATTTCAAGATCTTATCTTTTTGTTTGAACAGCTTAGTTTAGAGCTTAGAGATAACATTTTATAGACCCATGCTCCTTCTAAACAAATGTCACTGTCATTTGGACCTATTCTGATGTCTCTCCCATAGACAATGAAGTTTACTGAGTCATCCTTGATCTGATCTTTACTGATCCTCACTGGGTTATTTGTGATAGAGCTGGGGCCACTAGTGGAAGCTCTGAGTTTTGGCCACTGATTTTATCTGTGCAGAGAAGACCAGAACAGACAGGGATAAAGCCATTTAAAGAATGTTTTCACCACCATGCCAGGGAGCACAGGTTTAGACTGAATTAATGGACAAGGCAGGGGGTTTGTATTGGAATTTAGTTTGATCCTAATTACATGGTAAGGATAAAATCTATTTGAGTAGGATAAAATTGCAAAAGCAACGTCCATGAAAGTAAATAGCTGGCTGATAGAGTTTGGGCTGGTCTTTTCATCCAGATCTCTGAACAAAATCCAGTGATAGGTGCTGGGTTAAGCCGTGACCCTTGGGTTCCTAGTGACAGGGTGCCAACTTTTTTTCATTGCTGAGGTTGTGTCCATTCCCTACTTCTTATTTGGCAGCAGAAAACAGCTCCCATGGGCCAATACAGCCAGAGAAATTGGGAAAGTCAAAATTTAATATATTTAGAGCTAGAAGAGCCAGCTTAGACAGTTTAAGCAAAAGACTATTTTCTTTGAGTACAGACTGTCCAAGAAGACTCAAATTCTATGCCGGGCTATGCAACTTTGTTTTGGCTGGCTGACTTACAGGTTCTGTTTTTCTCCCATCTCCAGAGTAAAAATATTGACAAGTATGACTTCAATGAGATGGTTAGGGGAAAGGGATGGATGGGATGATAGCAAGCAGATTCTGAGAACCTATAAACATTGTGCTGCTTTGGGAGGCCTTGGGCACAATCTGATGTCTCCTTTTGGGAAGGTGGAGCATCCCAGGCAGCCAGCGGAGCTCTCCACTTCTGTTCCGTCCGTGGCTCCGCTCCTTCTCTGAGAGCTGAGGCTAGTGCCGCTGCCACCCTGAATCAAGTGTCACCGGTGTCCTTGCCTCCCGGTCAGCCGTACAGCCTGGTTCTCATCAGGGCTCCTCTTTTCACTGATGCCCCCAAAGCTGGAACTTATGTGTGTATGTCATCCTCAGGACCCAGGCGACTTGCCAGGATGTCCCCATCCAGCCCTTTCAGCCCTCAGTAAAACCCTCAGCTTAACAGAGGGTGGCCTCTGTACCAACAAACCATACACTTGATATGGGAATTAAGAAACCGGAGTCCTCTCCCCAAATCAGCTCTAGATTTGGGCTCTCCACTTACAGAGTGCTGATTAATTCTGTGTTACATTGCACAGCTTATGATAAAATTATCCTTTAATCTTACTACAACTCCCCTGCATAACTAATTTAAGAATATCAAGTTCTGGTTACTGAGGTTAGGGGAGGTGGTTGGAACCTCCTTGGCCTGAGTTTCTGATTTCCCCTGAAAAGACTCTCCAGATGCCCTCCACTCATAATACTGAGACCCAGGCTGGTCAGTTGCATGTGGCTCGACCCTTCCTCTCTCTCTCTTCTCATTCTAGTCTGTTCTTCCATTTTACCTTGTTATTTTTATTGAATTATAGGTAATTTACAATGTTGCATTAGTTTCAGGTGTACAAGAAAGTGATTATATATATACATATGTATAGGCTTCCAAGATGGCACTAGTGGTAAAGAGCCTGACTATCAATACAGGAAATCTAAGAAACAAGAGTTCAATCACTGGGTTGGGAAGATTCCCTAAAGAAGGAAATGGTAACTCAGTCCAGTATTCTTCCCAGGGAAATCTCATGGACAGGAGCCTGGCAGGCTACAGTCCCTGGAGTCGGAAAGAGTCAGACATGACTGAGCGACTAACACTTTCACACTTTCATATATGTATGTGTGTGTATGTGTGTGGGTACACACCCTTCAGATTCTTTTCCAGATTCTTTTCCATTATAGGTTGTTACATGATACTGAATATAATTCCTTGTGCTATACTGTAAACCCTTGTTGTTTATTTTACCTATCATTGTGTTTATCTGTTAATCCCAAACTCCTAATTTATCCCTCCTTCCCTTTCCTGTTTGGGAACCATACGTTTGTTTTGTATGTCTGTGCGTCTGTTTTGTAAGTTCGTTTGTATCATTTTTTTTAAGATTCCACATATAAGCAATATCATTAGATATTATATAATATTTGTCTTTCTCTGTCTAACTTACTTAGTATGATAATCCCTAGGTCCATCCATGTTGCTGCAAGAGTGGACACTTGTGGTTTTCCTGGCATTGGCCACAACTGTGACCAAGTCTGGGGTTTGGCATCAAGAAGACCATGGTTCCTACACAGTGAGCCGCCTCCTCCACCTTAGTCTTTCTCAGTAACGAAGCTGATATATATATATTTTTTGCCTACATCTGCCTTACTCTTTTGTCTTACTCCTCATTTGGTTTCGAGCTCAGGTGGGAAAACAGAAGTATAGTTGACCCTCCATATCCATGGGTGTAGAACCTGAAGATATGCAGGACTGAGTGTATCATGTCAGTTTATACAAGGAACTTGAGCATCTGTGGATTTTGGTATAATTGGGGGTCCTGGAACCAATCCCCTGCGGACACTGATGGATGAGAATATACTTTATTGGTCTCCTAACCCTGTACCATAGTCTCTATTCTCAGGAAGCTCACAGCAGTGAGAGGGAGACAGGGTAGATGAAGGTAGAAGTAAAAAGCTGTGAATTCGTGTGAGGGGCAGGATAGAGTAAAATTCAAGAACTCCAGTTCTGGATTCATTTAACCTTGGCTGCATTCCCAGAAGTGCCACTTACTAAATGAGTGATTCTGGGGAAGGTAATTTACTTCAGTGCCTCAATTTTTCCATCTGCAAGATGGAGACAGTTATAACCACCTCACAAGGTTATTGTAAAGTTTCGATGAGATGACATATGTATGTAATTGATTGGCACAGACCTAAATGCACAGAAAACATCAGGCTTTTGATTTACTGTGGTTATCGGAAGTATTATGTACATGTTGTGGAGTCAGAGAAGGGGCACCTGACTCTTTGTATGAGTACTATTATCCTCAAAGAAATAGAAAATGTCTCCCATATCATGAAGTGATGATAAGAAAAGCAACCCCAGACTGTACCTAATATCTATTTTTTTGAGCATCTGTAGGTTCCAATTTGTTTCTCACTAATAGTTTGTACTAACTGAGTGGTAGCTGTTGTCTAGACTGGATTCAGGCAGCAGGGGAAAGGGCTGTCATTGAGTAGGTAGGGCACTAATCTATTTTTTGTTTACTAAAGCAACTGCTTTCCCTGGTGCCAGAGAAGAACAGAAGAAAGGGGAAAGAAGAAGAAAAAGGAAGAGAAAGAAAAGAAAGAGAACAAAGGGAGGGGAAAGTTGTGTCTCCAATAGAGTGATTGAAAGGAAAACACAGAGGAAGGTGGTTCCTGCCCATCAGATAGAATCACTCAGCCAGGTTAGACACGTGAGCGACTTCACCCATCACCGTATGTACTCACTCATATAGTCTCACCTAGCTGAGGGAGTCTATGCTGACAGACAGGAACTACTTTCTTCAGTGTTTTTCCAATTTGGCTTTTTGTTGTGTGTAAGATTTCACATATCTGGGGGAGTGGTGTGTGTGTGTGTGTGCCCATGGGTGCATGAGCTTGTGTCCAGCTGAGGAAGAGATGGTAGGACTTGGCTTGGGTAGTATCTTTAGTTACAACTTGGCTTTCAATGTCTGAGTCATGTCCCTTAAGATGCTTTCATAATTCACCTTGGAAAATGGGGAAAATAGGTTTTGGTGAAACAGAAAATGTCTATCGAAATGTCAGAGTGGTTATACAATGATGGATTATATAATACTTGATGGTTGGCGCTGGAGAGGGAACTTTGTTCAGAAATTTCTAGTAATTTGAAGACATTAAAAAACAACAATGTCCTCAGGCCTTATCAAGTTTGTTGCTAGCTTTTGGCAGAGCTGTTTTAATGGTTGCAAGCCCTCCCCAGGCTGGGCAGTCAGGAGTGGGGTCTCTGGCTCTGAGTATCTATCTCACCTCTGCCCCATTCTTACACTGCTTTTACCCCCTCAGTGGGTGCTCTGGATTGGCTGGTCTCTCACCCACCCCTTGGAACAGTTGCTTTGATGCCTGCCATTCTAATGAGGCCCACCCCGCTAATTAATTTTTCCGGGTTTCTGCTTGAATTTCTTCTAGATTTAGAGCTTTGATTGGAGGGATATAATGTGTCCGAGAACTAGATGGTTTGATTTACTAAATACTATTTATTTTTTGAAAGATGATAGTTTCCTGAATGCTAATTAGGTATTAAATATGCTTTATATAAGTTTATTGAACATGAGAATATTTTTGAAAATAAAAGGTGGAGGCCATGGTTCATTAATTGAATGCTGAGTTACATAATGGTAATATGGTGGAATGGGAGGAGTCCTGGATGAGGAGGCAGGAAGGACTGATTCCTAGCACTTTTGGCAAAGTTGCTTGATCTTTTTTGGCCTCAATTTCTCCATAGGACTTAGGTAAACTTCTAAAGATCCCTTTAATTCTATGAGAATGATTCAGATCTATGGAGCTGGAAAGTTTGCAAAACCAGTAAGGATGTGTGTTTTCATTCAGGTATCTTAATCTCCTAAATTCGGGTCAAATTTGGTCTTGTGAAGAATGGAAACAAGCAGTGATGTCTCCAGCTTATCAGACCCCTAACTTAATTTTGATCAAATGTTGTTTTTTTAATAAAGTAGATTGCTACAATAATAATGTGCTTGGGTAAAGGGTATTGGCTCCAGACAAAAGAATTGTTTTCGGTCCTCCCAGTTCTTTTAAGGGAAAACTGATCTCTTTATCAAAACTGGATATATTCTCTCTTGGGAAAGCCACAGAAGCCAATACATATATTGTCCTGGGGCTTAAAGGGAAATTCTATACTGGAGACAATCAGAAATGTTCACGTATTTCTTTTTTCTCAAGCAAAAATAGAGTTTCATCAACAAATTTGGAAAGTTCTCATAATGGAAAAGTTTTCTTTTTCAGAGGAGGGGGAGAGTACCCAGTACTGGGTAAGGGAAGAAAGACTTTTCCAAGAAGTGTTTTGTTTTTTTTTTTCTTCAGCATTGAGGAACCCACTTTTGAGGCATTATTGGCATGAAATGTCACTGATGTGATGGTCCATATACAAAAACCTTGTCCCTCTGCAGATGGGGTTGTGTGTTCAGGGACAGCCAGTCACACTTTTTGAACATCTCATTGCAGAGAGAGGCACCATTAAGGCCATTAGCTATTACTTAAACTAAGCAGAGTAGAATGAATGGAAAATTGGCAAACTATGATTAAGTAGGGTTGTTATTTTTTCCCTTTCAGACTCATTAAAGTAAAGTTCTATAGAGTCTGTCTAGAGTGGTTTAGTTGTTTGGGTTATTTCATTAATCCTTCACAGTCTTTTGTGAATTACCTTCACAATGTCTTTGCCCTTCCAATGTGCTCAGACCCTCAGCTGGAGTGGATGCTACTTGGATGATGTAGAGCTGGGAAGCAACCCCCAGTTCCATGGACATTTCCACATGAGGGCTTGAATTGGCTATAAAGGTACTGCACACAATTTCAGGGTTTTTTTTTTTTTCCAACATGATAAATATGATAAAAAGAATCATATTAACTTAAAATATGGTGGTTTATTTGATGGTATAAGACAAACTTTCTACAGGGCTTCCCAGGTGACCCAGTGATAAAGAATCACCCTGCCAATGCAGGAGATGTGGGTTTGATCCCAGGGTCAGGAAGATTCTGGAGGAGGAAATGGCAACCCACTCCAGTATTCTTGCCTGGAAAATCCCCTGGACAAGAGGAGCCTAGCAGACTACAGTCCATAAGGTTGCAACTGAGCATAGAGCCTTGGGCACTATTAACCATTCTTCTGGGCATGACTATTACAAGATATTTTTCCAGTAGTCATGTAAGGATGTGAGAACTGGACCATAAAGAAGGCTGAGAGCTGAAGAATTGATTCTTTCGAACTATGGTGCTAGAAAAGACTCTTGAGAGTCCCTTGGACAGCAAGGAGATCAAACCAGTCAATCCTAAAGGAAATCAACCCTGAATATTCATTGTAAGTACAGTTGCTGAAGCTGAAGCTCTAATAGTCTGGCCACCTGATGCAAAAAGCCGACTCACTGGAAAAGACCCTGATGCTGGGAAAGATTGAAAGCAGGAGGAGAAGAAGGCACCAGACGATGAGATGGTTGGATGGCATCACCAACTCAATGGACATGAGTTTGAGCAAGCTCTGGGATATACTGAAGGATACAGAAGCCTGGTGTGCTGCAATCCATGGGGTTGCAAAAAATCAGAAATGACTGAGCAACTGAACAACAACTGTGAAAAGAGATTATCTTGGCAAGCCAAGGGTTAATGGGCTACAAGAGGGAGCAATTTCCCCCCCTCACTTCAGAAGAAGCAAAAGCCTCAGTCATGACTTTTTACTTCCCCTCCTTGATTTATTAAATTTTACAGGAAATTTAACATGGGATGTCTTTTGTATCAAATCACTAAATGATGGTATTTCACTTTGAGGAAATCCTATACACTAAAGAAGGAATTTTAACAATTAGTAGGGTCCAATTCACACTGCTAGCAAAAGTTTCATTACTTCACAAAAGGCTCTTTTAGTGAGCCACCCCAGTGCTTTAAAAAGAACACGCTAAGTGAGGAACATAAACCTGTTTCTTGAGTAATGACTTGAGGTAAACTGACCCAAACATGGCCAAATAGTCTGTGTGCAGGGCAGGCCCCAGGAGCGATCAGCTCATTTATAATTTTTAAGCCCCTGTGCACTGGTTTTGAACCTTTCATCTCACTTAGATGCAAAACTCACTTCAGTGCTCAGAAAGTTACTGTTGTTGGTTCTTCTCTTGACCACCTCTGTGCCTCCCAACAAGAGGCCCTTCTAGGTAACACATTTTTATTTATAAGAAAAACATTTGCAAGTCTTTTATTTTGTGTTGAACTTTGTTTTGACCAGAAAATAAGGGGCCATGTCTATCGTGCATTCATGGAGACCAAATTAACTAACAGGGTTTCACTGTGGACTCAGTCATCCGGGGCAGTGTTTGGGAACTGAACTTCCAGACAGAAGGCCAGTGTTCAGGGTCCCTAGAGAAATAATGACGGGCCTACTCACTGAACATTCTGTGCTTCGGGCGGGGTGGCTGAGTGTGGCAAGGAGGCTAAGAGCAGACCAAGTGTGGGTACAGGTTAGAGGAATGTTTTGACCCACCGATTGATAGGTATTTAAAAAAAAAAACACAAAACTAAACAGTGATATAGCCAAGTTGTTATTTGGAACAACTGATGAAATCATGTAATAAATATCTTTGTGGATGATGGGGGTTGGCTGTTAAGGGCAATCAAGGGCTGTTTTTAAAAATGCCTTGCAGATTCTAGCCTCCTTCTGGAATGCTGTTTGTAGGCTACTCACAGCCCAGCCACTACCTCAGGGAAGCTCATTTCATCTGTGAGCTGGTGACCTTTGAGGATTTTTTTTTTTTAAGTTGTTGTGTTAAAACCTATTTTGAACCAATGGTCAAGTAAGAACAAAAGTGGAAATGTCTCTGGCTCAAGAAAAGAGGAAGATATAACTAAGAAAATCTTAAGCCACTGTTTATTTTAAATACAGGAAGCATTCATTTTTTACTTTTCTGATATACATCTATATCATCTCCCACCTGAAGTGATCAGGGGGAGTTTGAAGAACCAAGACATTTTTTTAGAACAAGCATGCTACTTTTTGTTTATGGCAAGCACAGAGAACGATAAAGCAAGGCCTTTGTCTTTGGTCTTCTCTATCCCTCTCTTTGCCCCATTGCTTCCTTTCCACTTCCTCATTTAGTCTGAATTTTAATATGTAATATTCAAGTGCATTCTGAATGGTCATTTCCTTTCAGTGGGATTTTCCAGTGAACACACTGATTATTGTTCATAGGAAATTACCCAATTGGTTGTGGGTGTTCCTGTGATTTACATACATCTGTCACCTGGGCATCTGCATCTTGTCTCCAGCAGCCAGCTCTGCCTACTCAATGAACTGTCTTCATTGCTACTTTTACTAATACATTCATCTCAACATGCAGAAGCAAAGATTTACTTTTGAGGGGCCATGAGTTGAATAATTGGTATGTCATTTTCATTCTTGCAAAAGTGGATTAGAGGTATTAATTGGAATAGAAAACTAGCAAAATAGGTATATTTTTAAATGACAATGGCATAGGAGCATTTTAAAGCAGTTACAGAGAGAAGACAACCGTAATCATGTAGAGTGTGCTCAGAGGTGTCAGAGGAAGAAGTCTTTAGAAGAAATACTTCCCAAGTAGTGCTATGGTAAAGAATCTGCCTGCAATGCAGGAGACTCAAGAGATGTGGGTTTGATCCGCGGGGCAGGAAGATCACTTGGAGAAGGAAATGGCAACCCACTCCTGTATTCTTGCCTGGAAAATCCCATGGACAAAGGAGCCTGGTGGGCTACAGTCCATGGGGTTGCAAAGGGTCGGACACGACTGAGCACACAACACAAAAACAAGCGGGACCCTCCTTAAAGAAAGTGCTCACGAGGTTAATAGAACAGAGGAGAAGACTAGGGCGAGAGGAATAGGGTGAGAGAGAAGACAGTCTGTCCACCTAAGGAGGCAGATACTAACTTGCTCTGAGGGCCAAGGCAGTCTTGAAACATTGTTTACGTAAAGAAGTTTTCTAAGGAGACTTTTTAAAGGTAAAATATTAAGAAAGTAAAAATTTTAAAAGGATAGTTTCTAAACACAGACATGATGTGATCAAGAGCTCATAAATTTATGCCTGCTGTCTGTCATCATTAATATCTGTTATACTCTCAAAAATGTCCAGTATGTGTACAAAATCATATGCTAATGAGGATCAGCCTTTGGAAAGGGGTCCTTTACTGAATTAAGTGTTAGATCATAGAATCTCATCTTTACCATTAAGGATTTTGCAATCCAAAATAGAAAATTGTATGGACAGTATTGAGGCTGGTAGGAGTGTGAAATACTTCTGCCTTGTATTAAGGACATATGAAGGGGTAGCTTCAAGTTCTTAGTTTTGACTTCCTTTCCTGGTAATGCCTGCCTGGGTATCTCAGAGAAATTTCATTTTCCTTTGTACAAGGGTCAGGAAAGGAACAGGGGACAGGCATTTATATGTAATAGGTACATAAATACCTTTTACATGAGCAAAGCAAATATAACTTGCATTTTCCTGCTAAACTTAAACAGTGAGGCTGCCAGAAGTTTCTGTCTCAGAATATTAGTGAAAACAGAGAGCTCTCTGCTCCTCTTGATTAAAGCCTAGAACTCAATCTCACTAGAAAATTCACAGGGAGACACTTATCTTTCCTTGGCTGTTGCAATGATAAGGAGACACATTTGTAAATATTGATGCTGCCACCTAACCACTGCTCTGAAATAAAATTCTTTCCTTACAGCCTTGGACTGCTTAGTAATCCTCAAAGGATGTCTGGTCTCTCTCCCCAAGGCTCCCCCACAGAAGGGAACACTATGACAACAAATGCAGTTCAACAATCCGTCCAGCAGGGAGAAGCCAACAGCACAAATACTGGTTTTAGTCTCCGGTTTAGTTCTTTTTGAATTTCCTGCTGGTTCAGTGTCCTCTAGCGGTAACTTGGTCTCGTGAATGAATAAGCTTCCACAGCAAACTGACTGTGAGATCTGTAGAGATCATGGCCTTTTCATTGTGTTTTATAATGGATACAAAATCTGAGGGCCTACTAAATGCCAGGTATATGTCCTCTCAGTAACCCTATGAGAAACAGACTAATTTACCATTGTGTGGTGTGTTCATCACTCAGTCGTGTCCAACTCTTGGCAACTACACGGACGGTAGCTTATTAGGCTTCTCTGTCCATGGAATTCTCCAGGCAAGAATACTGGAGTGAATAGAGATTCCTTTCTCCAAGGGATCTTCCCGACCCAGGGAGAGAATTCGAGTCTTCTGCATGGCAGACAGATTCTTTACTGTCTGAACCACCAGGGCAGCCCCAATTATACCATTATCTAGGCAAGAAAACAGGTTCAGGGAGCCTAAGTGATACGTTGTAAGATCAGATGCAGAATCTGAAACAGAATTCCTGATGTATTTGATGTGTTTGTTTCATTTTTCACTGTACCATACCTTTTCATGATTCTAAGAAGATAGACATTTCCTGGCTGTGAATGAGTTATGGAAGAATGGAGTGAGGAGCCTCCATTTATTCTACTGCACTTCAGGTGCCCCCGACTTTCCTGACATGTGAGCTCTGAGCGGCCACAGGTTAGAGTGAAAATAGAACTGGCTTTGAACCCAGATACACTTGTGTTTAAATCCTAGCTTCGCCACTCACCATCCACTCAATAAATGTTTTATGTTTTATGTTCTACTCTGCTCTAAGCCCCAGAGTACAGTTTTGTACAAGAAGGAAAATACTCCTGGTCAAATTTTTATTCTAGCTGATCCTCAGTTTTGTCATCTCCTGGACATTTGTGGAAGACAATTTTTAAAGTTATTCAGCATATTATGGAAAGGATAATCTAGGGCAAATACAGGCAAAGAATGACCATGATGACCCAGTGCCAAGCAGATTCTGCAGGCTGAGGACAATCTGGTTGGTCCACCGTTTTAAGACCCCACTTCGAACTGGCTGTCTGAGAATATAAGGATGTGCATTATCACACATTTCAAGTAGCCAAGTCCTAAATTCTTTCTGTGATATTAAAAGAATAAGTTGTCCCTTCCCCCACTTTGTATAGACTGAATGTCTGTGTCCCCTCAAAACACAAATGTTGAAATACAAAAACCCATGCTATGGTGTTAGGAAGGGGAGACTTTGGGAGCTGAACGCCCTTATGAAAGAGACCGGGGAGCTTCCTCGCCCCTTTTTCCACAGAATACAGTAAGAAGGTGGCTGTCCATGAGCCAGGAAGTGGGCTCTCACCAGAGACCAAATCTGCTAGTACTTTGACCCAGGCTCTGGAACTGTGAAAAATAAACTTCTGTAGTTTATGAACCACCAGCCTATGGTATTATAGCAACTGAATTGAATAGGACACACTCCAAACTGTGGAGTCTTCCAAAATGAAGATGGTTTATGATTGTAGATTTGGATATCAAAGAGTTGCCACAAGGAAGTGGAAAAATTCTGTCTCTTTTCCAGAAAAAGGTTGGTAACTAGATATCTATGATGGTGTCTTTGAGGGATACATTTAACAGACTGAATGGGAATGGATCTTTTTTTTCAGTGAGCAATGCTTTAGATTCTAATGATGGAAAAGTTCATATTCACTTAAAACTTTTGGGCTCCAAGATGCATATTGTTCCTTAGAAGCTTTTTCTTTCCTTTTACTAATATAATGATTGAGAACGCTAAGCTAGGAAAGTAAAGAATCATGGAGTATTAGAACAGGAAGAGAAGTTAAAGATTTTCTTTTCTTTTTTTAATATTATTCCAATCTGTAAAATGAGGTTGGATCAGAAAATGTTAATTATCCACCTCCTAGAGTAATAAAGACTTTCTGATCCAACCTCCTCATTTTACAGAACAGAACACAAGTGGGATTTTGAGTCTTGCCCAAGGTCATATTTTAATTCATTCATTCCACAGGTGTTTATTGTATGCCTAGCATATGCTAGGTACTGTTCTACATGATGGGGTTACAGCAGTGAGCTAGACAGATATGGTCACTGCTTTCATGGATTAGTATTCCAATGGGAATGAGTTGTTGTTGCTGTTGATTACTCGCTAGGTCGTGTCTGACTCTTTTGAGACCCCATGGACTGTAGCCCACCAGGCTCCTCTGTCCATGGAATTTCACAGGCAAGAATACTGGAGTGGGTTGCCACTTCCTTCACCAGGGGAATCTTTCCAGCCCAGGGATTGAACCCAAGTCTCCTGCATTTCAGGAGTCATCAGTGAAGCCCAGTGGAAAGGGGAACATTTGACAAACATCAGACAAATATTTAGTAGGTCAAGTGTTAAGAAAACATATTAAACAAGATAAGAGATAAAGAGTGATGAAAAAGAGTGCTCTTTTACGTAAATGTTCAGTGAAGGTGATAGTTAAGCAGAGTCCTGAATCAGATGAGAGTGAATCACATGGCTATATGGGGAAAGAGCATTCCAGGCAGATAGAATAGCAAGGGCAAAGGCCCTGAGGTGGATTCACTCAAAGGTCAATGTGTCCAGAATGAATAGATGGAGGGATGGAGGGAAGGGTGGCAGGGAATGTGATCTGAGAGTAGCGAGGGGAGAAGACATGTCATCTAGGGCCTGATGAATGTAGTAACGACTCTGGGCTTTTAGGCCTTGGTGGATTTTGAGTAGTGAATTGACACAATTTATTTGTGTTTGAAAAGGATGACTCCCAAGCCAAGCCTGGACTAGAATCCTGGTCTCTTTAAGGTACAGCCCATAGGTGTGCCCACTCTCTCACACAGCTCTACACAATTTTTAGGAAATCTCTGTATTTATAGTATTACCACGATTCACACTTTCAACCTTGAAAGTGGTAATACTATAGATACAGAGATTTCAAAAAAATTTCCAAGATCTCTTCTTTAGGTTCAACTGCAAGTGTGTAGAGCTGTGTGAGAGAGTGGGCAAACCTATGAGCTGTGCGTTATGACCCAGCAATTCCACTCCTGGGCATACACCCCGAGGAAACCAGATCTGAAAGAGACATGTGCACCCCAATGTTCATCGCAGCACTGTTTATAATAGCCAGGACATGGAAGCAACCCAGATGCCCATCAGCAGATGAATGGATGAGGAAGCTGTGGTACATATACACCGTGGAATATTACTCAGCCATCAAAAAGAATTCATTTGAATCAGTTCTAATGAGATGGATGAAACTGAAGCCCATTATACAGAGTGAAGTAAGCCAGAAAGATAAAGACTAATACAGTATACTAATGCATATATATGGAATTTAGAAAGATGGTAATGATAACCCTATATGCAAAACAGAAAAAGAGACACAGATATACAGAACAGAATTTTGGACTCTGTGGGAGAAGGCAAGGGTGGGATATTTTGAGAGAACAGCATCGAAACATGTATATTATCAAGGGTGAAACAGATCACCAGCCCAGGTTGGATGCATGAGACAAGTGCTCAGGGCTGGTGCACTGGGAAGACCCAGAGGGATGGGATGGGGACGGAGGCCGGAGGGGGGATCGGGATGGGGAACACATGTAAATCCATGGCTGATTCATGTCAATGTATGGCAAAAACCACTACAATACTGTAAAGTAATTAGCCTCCAACTAATAAAAATAAATGAAAAAATAAATAAATAAAATATGCTCACACATTTTGCTTATCTGTCTGAAGGAGAAATAGTATCATTTAGATTTTTAAAAACATTTCTTCATCAGGAACCTCATAATTTTAAAAGAATATTATTTAGAGAAGAGAAAAATATGTCTCCTTCTGAGAAATCCTGCACCCCGTACTTTGGATTTAAATGAATGGAAAATGAAGCTGCCCTCTGAGACTGGCTGTCATCTCATCCTTTTTGCTTCTGTGCATCACTGTTGAGCTATGTTTGCTTCTAGCCAGAGGTGATCGCTTTACACCCTCCTCTGTGGGATTGAGCACACAGGTGTTTGAGCAATTTGGAAAGCTGCAAAAGTTTGAAGGAGTCTACACTTGTGAAGAAAGAAGTTTGATACACTTCCTTAAAGTTGAATGAGGTTTTTGTAATTGAAGTATAACTAATTTACATTGTTTTATTAATTTTTCTGTACAGTGAAGTGATTCAGTTATATAAATATAACTGAATTATATATATATTCTTTTCCATTATGGTTTATCACAGGATATTGAATACAGTTCCCTGTTTGATACAGGATTTTGTTGTGTATCCCCTCTATATATAATAGCATGCATTTGTGTATATTTGTGTGCTCAGTTCATGACCAACTCTGTGCGAGCAGGCTGCTCTCTCCATGGAATTTTCCCAGCAAAAATACTGGAAGGAGTTGCCATTTTCTTCCTCAGGCGATCTTCCTGACCCACAGATCAAACCGAAGTCTCCGACATCTCCCGCATTGGCAGGCTAATTCTTTACCACTGTGCCTCCTGGGAAGCCCCCTGCTAGTCCCAAACTCCCGATCCATCCCTCCCTAACCCTCGCCTGTTTTCAACCCAAGTCTGTTTTCAATGTCTGTGAATCTGTGTGCTTCATGGATTCACTCGCCTCCTCAAAGCTGAGATTAGTATTTTCTTCCTTTCACTCCTTGCCAGATTCAGTCAGTATTTTTCTTTCATTTGAAGCAATAAAATCCATCAAGTTGTGCTGAGTTCAGTTTTGCTTTATTGTAACTGGACTATTGTTTTTCAGACATTTCCTGCGGTGATGTGATAGTAATAGCTGCTGTGAATTGAGAATCTTTCTGGAGTTAGACTTCTCAGATACACTGCCTACAGGGTGTTTGTCCTAGTCCCATTCCATAGGAAACTGAAGCTCTCAGAGGTTAAGAATTAATCCACTCAGTCACCAAGTTGCAGAGCCAACATTTGAACCCTGTCTGGCTGGTGACCTTTCTTTCCATGACTGTCTCGCCATAATGAATGGAGAATTTCCATTAATTGAAATAGTGGCTCACTGGTAAAGAATCCGCCTGCCAGTGCAGGAAATGTGGGTTTGATTCCTGTGTCAGGAAGATCCCCTGGAGAAGAAAATGGCAACCCACTCCAGTATTCTCGACTGGGAAATCCCATGGACAGAGGTGGTGGGCTACAGTCAATGGGATAAAGAGTCAGACATGACTTAGTGACTAAACAACAACAGCCATGGAGTTAAGATATCAAGTGTGTCCTCACGTTTGGCTGCATTTAAATACTTGTTTTAGAGTAAAGGAATCACAGAATTCAGATTCAGAGAGATCTTAAAGGTCATTTAGTCCAAATTCACTGTTTATTCCTACAAAACACTTGTCGAGTGATCCATCTCCCCACCACCACTCCCCATGTGCTTCTTTAGCGATATGAAACTCCCAAGGCTATTTTGAAAATGATGAAGTTTTTCCTGTACTGAGTCATCTTCAGTCTCCTTTTCCACCTCTGAAGCATGTAGACTTGAACCTACCAAGTATTGGAAGATAATATTTGTGTTCCCATCTGGACTTCTATACTCAATTAGTTTTTACCTATTTTTGTTTTCATATGATATATTTTGAGGTTAAATTTCCAAATCCTGCTTAATTTCCTCTTCACACATTTGAGTTGGCTTCTATCCCTTTTCACTAGGGACATCTAAGGCCCAAGACAGTTTTCTCAGTGAGGTCACACCATATGCCTGCCACTGAGTGTAAGGTCATGTCACTGTTGACTCATCCTGAGGTTACCACTGACTCAAGCCCTGCTGTCTATTTTGCCCAAGTTACTGCTTATAAAACACATCTACCTTATTCTATACTAGTCCAATTTTTATTTACACTTTCCAGAATTTATCTTTATTCAGTTTCTTTTATTAGATCACTCCATTGCTCCAAATTATCATGATATTTTGAATTTTAATTTCAAACAAACCTTAAGTCATTTTGCTTCACAGACAGTTTTTTTATTTCTTTTGAATGATGTCATTTATTTTCATTATACAAAGAAGGTTTGGTAGCACAGATGGAAATTTGTTTATACACTGTTCTGGAAGTTGTGGGGATTGCTGGACCATCTTCACAGTGAAAGACTGTGCAAAAGGGTCTAGAGATGCTGTCTGCTTCCTGGCAGGTCAGTCTGCAGCAGTTTAACCTTACTTGTACCAAAATGTTGAATGTAGAACTTGGGATCTCAAAGGATTTGTGAAATTCTTAAAAGCCTTGCCAATGTCCCATTCCACTGTGAGCTATTCTAATTTTCAGTATTTGAAACAAGGATGAAAATGGAGATTTGCCAATCTGCAACACAAAATAATGAAGTTCTAGTAGTTCTGTTGTGATTTTTACCAAGAGAGAAATCCTTAAAAGGCAGAATGAAAATAGATAACAAGCACTACCTACAATTGAGGTTTAACCATTGACAAATGTAGCAGTTACTGAGGCCTCAGTGTAGGCAAATGGGAATGACCTTAGGTCTAATTGATTTTTCCAAAACCTGGAATGGACAACACCCTTATTTCTTACTCTGGAAGGAACTATATATCACAAATCAGATCTTGTATAGGGGGATATTTTCTTTTCTGTATATTTTGATGTTACCAGCAAACCTGTAGATGTACATATCCAGAATGAAAGTGCAACAAAATTACATGTTTACCATTTTGCTATCTAGATATCAGCTCAAATATTTTCTGAAAATATTATAAAATTCACAATTTCTCTAGGTAAAGAATAAGAAGAAAAATTTGGTGAATGGCAACAGTACTTGAGTTAAGCTAAAGTGAACTGTAGGACATGAGTTTGAGTAAACTCCGGGAGTTGGTGATGGACAGGGAGGCCTGGTGTGCTGCAATTCATGGGGTCACAGAGTAAGACATGACTGAGTGACTGAACTGAATTGAATTGAACTGAAGAAACTAACTTGTATTCAGTAACTTAAGTATGTACAACAAAACATTTTTGGCAAAAGTCACAAAATAAAAGCCATTCTCAAGTTTATCCAAACATGTGCAGTGGATTTTTTAAAATGTATATATATATATACTTCTTTATTTGGCTGCACCAGGTCTTAGCTGTGGCGCACTGGATAGTTGTGGTGTGAGAACTCTGTAGAGACTCTATCAAAAGCTACACAAAGGAACATATATTTTTTTTGTTTTATTTCATAATTTCTATTGATTTTACTATTATAGTTTGCAGTGTATATATTTTGGGCTTCCTAGGCGGCACGGTGGTGAAGAATCTCTTGCCAGTTCAGTAGATGCAAGAGATGTGGGTTTGATCCCTGGGTCTGGAAGATCCCCTGAAGAAGAAAAATGGAAACCTGCACCAGAATTCTTGCCTGGAAAATTCCATGGATAAAGGAGCCTGGCAGGCTCGCGGCGAGTTCATGGTATCACACAGTCATACACGACTAAGCACGCACACAGGAACAACTGTGTATATTCTAATGAACTAATATTATAAGGTAATGGAAGTCCCTCCATTTATTTATTCTTGTTTGTTTTCTAGTTGAAGTTTGGTCATTGTTTTCAAAACATCCATCATTAGGAAATTGAGGCGTTCTCATGAATTTTATACATTCATTTTATACATTATTTTTAACATATTAGTAACTTTAACCTGGAAGCATCAACAACTCTACAAAATAAAATCTTCCCATCAAGTTAAATTTGATTTATTTATGATGATTTTTTTGCTTACTCCATTTTTCTTTGGTAAAAACTTGAAGTTCACTTCAATAAAATTATCACACTCTTCTGTTAAGTCACTTGCTATGCAAGATCTTTCTGTTAAGAAAACCATTTTTTCCATTATGTTTTCTGAGTTTTGTTGGTGTTTAAAAAGCACTTTTCTTTAATTACCTTGATGAATTCCTATTATAATTTTCGAGTTAATTCTCTAGAGTTTTGTAGGCAGAGAATCTACTGGTGTCATAATTTTGTCTCTCCTTTATTCATAGTTCACAATATCTTCTCTTTTAATTCAGTTTAATAATGGATAGTTTATAAGTTTAGGGACTAAAATCTGATTTGAATGGCTGTAAGACAGTTTTTATGTTTCCATTCTGTTAACATTTACACATTATATTGTAGAAATATAATTAATTACAGAAATCTGTGTCAGTTTTTATTATTATATAATATATAGTATATTTAACTTTTCTGAAATAAAATTTGTAAATTCTGAAATACACTCAATTCCAGTGTAAAAAAAGGAATGTAGACAATATTTACTTCTACTTTTTGTATTGCTTTGGCAATAATTTTCAGTGTTGAGTGAGTGATGACTTATATTTTTATTGTTTTTTACTTTAATAAAAAATTAAAAATCATGAAATTCCTAAAATAAATATTTATTATTACTTTAACATAGGTCTGGATTCTGTCTGCTTAATCATTCGTTTAAAATTTTTGTGTCTTCATTCTTTGGTTATATTAGTCTATTTTGACTTTCTCGGACTAGGGTTTGAAGATTATATTATCATCACAACATGTGCTGGGATATTTCTCTAACTCAACCCCAATAGACAACAGTGTATCCCAAATGCTGATCCACAGAAAAGTTCTCACGAGTCCTGGCATAATGAGAAAAATTAGGAAAATGTAAAAGGTTTGAAAACCTAACTTCATTTAATTCAAAGGATGATTCTTAATTCTGAGATTATGTACCTCCCATATTCTGTGTTAGTATTTTTATTTTTTACAAAATTATTGTGATGTAAATGATAATAAAAAATGTTTCTAATAGAATAGATTAAAAGCTGGCAATTCCATATTGGTATCTCTAAGTTTTTCCCCTCAGCTTTTATGGTTTATGAAATCCAGAAGTTTGGAAAATTTTGCTGCCGTCGTTCAGTCACTAAGTCATGTCTAACTCTTTGTGACCTCACAGACTGCAGCATGCCAGGCTTCTCTGTCCTCCACTGTCTCCTGAAGTTTGCACAGATTCATGTCCATTGACTCAGTGATGCTATCTAACCATCTCCTTTTGCCTTCAATCTTTCCCAGCATCAGGGTCTTTTCCAATGAGTTGGCTCTTTGCATCTGGTGGCTCTAGTACATCTGAAGTGTACTAGTGATACTAGTGATACTAGTGATACTAGTGTACATCTGAAGATGCATCTAGTGCATCTGAAGCTCTAGTACTTCAGCTTCAGTAACAGTCAATCCAATGAATATTCAGGGTTGATTTCTTTTAGAATTGACTGGTTTGGTCTCCTTGCTGTGTCTTCTCCAACACCACAGTTCAAAAGCAACAATTCTTCGACATTCAGCTTTCCTTATAGTCCAACTCTCATATCATACATGACTACTGGAAAAACCATAGCTTTCACTGTAGGTATCTTTGTCAGGTTTTTAATACACTGTCAGGTTTGTCATAGCTTTCCTTCTAAGAAGCAAGCCTCTTTTAATTTCATGGCTGTAGTCATCATCCACAGTAATTTTGGAGCCCAAAAAGATAAAATCTGTCACTGTTTCCACTTTTTTCCTCTTGTATTTGCCGTGAAGTGATGGGACTAGATGACATGATCTTAGTTTTTTGAATATTGATTTTCAAGCCAGCTTTTTCATTCTTTCTCACCCTCATCAAGAGGCTCTTTATTTCCTCTTCACTTTCTGCCATTAGAGTGGTATTATCTGCATATCTGAGGTTGCTGATGTTTCTCCCAGCACTCTTAATTTCAGCCTGTGATTCAGCCAGCCCGGCATTTCACATGATGTACTCTGCATAGAGGTTAAATAAGAAGGGTGACAATACACAACCTTGTCACACTCCTTTCCCAATTTTGAACCAGTCAGTTGTTCCAAGTCTGGTTGTTCCATGTCTGGTTCTTACAGTTGCTTCTTGACCTACATTCAGGTTTCTCAGGGGACAGGTAAGATGGCTTAGCATTCCCATCTCTTGAAGAATTTTCCACAGTTGTGATTCACACAGTCAAAGGCTTTAGCATAGTGAACGAAGCAGAAGTGGATGTTTTTCTGAAACTCCCTTGCTTTTTCTCTCTGTTCAACAATTGTTGGTAATTTGATCTTTGGTTCCTCTTCCTCTTTAAAATCCAACTTGTACATCTGCAAGTTCTCTGTTCAATTACTGCTGAAGCCTAGCTTGAAGAATTTGAGCATAACCTTGGTAGCATGAGAAATGAGCACAATTGTATGTAGTCTGAACGTTCTTTGGCATTGCCCTTCTTGGGGATTAGAGTGGAAACTGACCTTTTCTAGTCCAGAACGATTTACACAGAACGCAATAAATATAAACTTACTTGTGTCTTGGGAACTGGAGTTATTCTGAAGTATTGTAAAATAGTGTCTAAGAACATGGGCTTTCAGCTGTGTGACCTCTAGCAGTTAACTATTCCAAGAATCATTTCCCTTACTCACAAATAAGGTTAATAAGTAGGTGCCTCATAGGTCTGCTATGAGGTAATGTTACAATGCTTAGTATAATATCATGCACATAGTAAGTACTCAGTAAATATTATCAATTTACAGTATTAATATTTTGATATTTTTCTCTAGGCTAAATATACTCATCCTTAAAAAGTTTTCCCTTCTTGATTACAGTTAAAACATTTTAATTTAAATATAACATATATATTGAAAAGTATATAAATCAAAGTATCACTTGATGAATTAAAGTCAATTGAACACATGCATGTAACCACCAGTTAAGACATAGAATATTATCAGTGTCTCAAGAACTGCCCCTACACATATAAAGATACACAATTGCTATAACTAACCCTTTATGAAGCTGGAAGTCTGCCATAGTGAAAACTTGCTAGCTGCACTCACTGTCCTGTTCATTTATCCACCCATCTTCCCATCTATCTGTGCATCCTCCCACTCATCCTCCCATTCATTCATTCATCCATCCATCATCCAACCATCTATTCATCCATCCAACCATCATTATTGTGTGTGGCAAATACCACAAGGTGCTGCAAAAATTTAGGTGAACAAGATAGATTTTCTTAAAGATAAGAAGTAGCCAGTGAATGAATTAAACAGGAACTGAGAAGATCGAGATACATTTTAGACAGGCAATTCTGACTGTAATATGGAGAATGAATTTCAGTTAAGTCAATTAGTTTAGGAGCAGTTCTTCAGAGGACTGGGTGACCTTCAGGTGTTCACTGCTCATTAAGAGCTGCTGGGATATGGCAGTGGTACCCAGAAGGGAACACTTTTTATTACGCTAAAGTTTTATCATGGATTTTTGGAATGAGAATTAAAAACTGTGTCCTCAAAGAACATGAAGTCTCCAGTTACTTTTTTAAAATTCTCATCTAGACTCTAATAGAAACCATTAGTAATTATTATCATTCTAACTAGAGGCAAATGGTAGTTATGAAGTCTGTGTCAAAATTTCCAGAGCTGCTTAAGCTAAATCTTAGCATTAAACTACTTATTGCCTTTTTCTGTGACATTTTAAATACTAGTGTAGCATTCACAGCTCTGTTTCAGAATCCAAGTTGTATTTTATAGTGAATACTTTAATGTCTTTGAGCCAGTCTGCTCATCCAAAGCATTAAGAATTTTAACTACATAATTCAAGACCAGTAAAAATATATGTGACTATGGAGTGAAAGAGCCAATTCCAGTAAGCCATCCAGGAAGATTAATCTTATTAATTTAATGCTGTATCATATAACTTAATCTTTAAAAACATCTTTTGAAATAAAGACACCATAAAAGCTGGAGCATGTGGCAGTGATTTGGTTATAGCTGGAACATGTGGCAGTGATTTGAGAAGGGATTAGAAGAGGCGTAATTTGACTAGGTGTCCTGAGGGGTTAAGGAGCAATTTGGTGATTACGTTCTGAATGTGCATGTCCTATAGGCTTGTGCTAATACCAGGACTCATGACACAGGCTGCCTGCGTGCAGTACAAGGTTAAGAAAATGCCAGAAGTGCCTTAAAAGAGGAATTGGTGATTCGGCAAAGCTCTGAGTCGGTTCTTACCCACAGATCTGATATGGCAATTGCAGGCCATGAGCTATTAAAAGGGCCTTTTGATTGACCTAAAGGGGAAAGAGGGGAGGGAGAGGTAAATTAGGAGTTTGGGATTAACATGCACACACTATCATGTATAAATAGGCAAACAGCAAGGACATACCGTATAGCACAGGGAACTAAACTCAGTATCTTATAATAACCTATAATAGAAAAAAATCTGAAAGACTATATATATGTGTATATATATATACACACACACACATACATTTGAGAAGGGAATAGAGAATATATATACACATTCTCTTTCAGATTTTCTTCTGAAATATATATAATGTGTATATACACATATATCTCACTTTGCTGAATACTTGGAGGTAATGCAACAATATAAATTGACTATACTTCAGTGAAAATTTTAAAAAGGTGAAGGGCTTGATCGAAAAGAAATTATAAGCATGGAGG
This sequence comes from Odocoileus virginianus, assembly GCF_023699985.2. Classification (NCBI taxonomy): domain Eukaryota; kingdom Metazoa; phylum Chordata; class Mammalia; order Artiodactyla; family Cervidae; genus Odocoileus; species Odocoileus virginianus. Next base: position 30,979,906 of record NC_069697.1, on the reverse strand, counting down.
TCTTAGGTCTCAGTTTTGAATCACCTTTTCTGTTTACAACATTTTCACAGAATTAACTGAAATAAATGCTCTAAGAGGGTTACAGTTTGTAAACCCAAGCAACCCATTAATGATTGGGGCCAAATCTTTTTCCTACTCATTAGCTAACACAGTTATGATGTTGTTAAACCGTTCTCTCACCTTGGTTTAGAAGAGTGGTGGTCACTGGCTGGAATACTGCATAGATACTGTTGGTGTGGCAGGGGTGGCGCGGGGGTGAAGGCAGAATGGGGAAGTGGGAGGCAGAGGGAAAGGAAGGGAGAAAGGAAATAGTAGGGTTAGTCAAATACATCTGAAAACCTGTTTGAATTCCTTAGGTGAAGTATGTTAAATGAAGGAATCATCACATGGTATCTTCTTAAACAAGTATTATAACTGAAAGAGCTAAGTGAATTATTAGTCTACTCATATAGTCAGAGATGCAAATTCTTATCTTTTTCTTCAGTATATGGTCTTAATAAGAATTATTAAGAATATTATTAGAATATAAAAGAATATATTAGATATATAATATAAATATAATAAATATATTAGATATATAATATAAATATGATAAATATATTAGATATAATATAAATATAATATAAAAGAATATATAATATGTTAGAATATAATAAGAATATTAAATTATTAAGAATTCATCAGAAATGAGTTGTTCAATGCTTTTCCAGAGGTTATGAAGAAATTATGAAATCAAGATAACAAGCAATGGCAAATTATAGTTGGTAGTAAATGCAGAATATTGGAATTCTCAAAGTAATTTATAACACATCTGCAAGGACATTTTAATCTTATTTTTTAAATCAGTGACTACCAATATCTTCCAGTAGAGGGGGGCAGAGGGTCAATTCATTTGGCTTGGGCTCAGAAAATCCAAATTGAAAGCAATCTAAAATAAAAAATCCTAGTCACTTAGGGCAAAATTTCAGAACAGCCCTCCCTTGAATACTTATCAAACCTAATTATTCCTTAATTTCTTGACTTAATGAGTTGGTAGATGTATCTGTATAATTTGGGCTCCAAATATACATAAGAAACTCAGGGTGATCCCACTGAAATGCAGTGATCAGCTTTATTTTAGAACACTGAACACTATAACATTGTCATTGAGAGTAATTCTTCTATTCTGAGGTTGATAACATATTCTAGGAATGGGTTTGCCTTCCCTGGCCACAGGACCTCTTTCGGCAGCATTATCTGAAGGCACCCAGAAGATTTAAGTTACCAACAAAGATTCAGTATAATATTGCCTCACATCAAAGAATTTTATGGTGAAGAAGACAAGACAACAGGCATGTGTCTACTGGTACCATGATACAGCACTTTACCTGAAAGCTGCTGGCCTCGCAGAACTTGGCATGGCCTCTGACTTGGAGATAACACCTTTCTGGGCTTGGTGATATTTGCCTTTGAAAATGTAATATTTGTATTGAAACAAAGACCATCACAGCTAGAAGATGTAAATCTGGAAATGAAGGGAAAATCAATTTTTCCCTTAAACCGTAAATCCCAGGGACCCACTTGAGGAATCTGTGCTTCTGGTCCCAGTGCTTTGATGGATTAGAGGTTCTTATTCCTAGAAGATAGAGATGAGATGCCTCAACCAAAGCACATAGTATAATTTCCAATAAACTTAAAATTACCTTTATTATTTGGTTAATTTGGGCTCTTCATACTGGTAGATCAGTAGGGGGAGAAAAGGACTTAATGACAACAGAACTAAAGAAAATTTTCAATGGGATTCACTGAACATTTAATTCCTAGCAGAACTTTAAATGTGTCCAGGAACCAGGCAGTTTTTTCCCTCCAGTGCTTCAGGTGGAAGATTCTCCCTAGCTTTATATTACAGAAAGTAGTTCCATAGCTTGCCCAAAAAGGAAAAAAATGGAAAGGTAAAGACTGAAACTTCAGGCCAGGTTGCATGGGGGTGAACGTCAAGTGTAGAATTTAAACGCTAGTAATCGTCTTAAAGGCTTCCCAAGTGGCTCAGTGGGTAAAGAATCCACCTGCAATGCCAGAGACGTAAGAGACATGGGTTCTATTCCTGAGTCAGGAAGATCCCCTGGAGGAGGGCATGGCAATCCACTCCTGTATTCTTGCCTGGAGAATCCCATGGACAGAGGAGCCTGGCGGGCTATGGTCCATAGGGTCTCAAAGTGTCGGACAGGACAGAAGTACCTGAGCACAGCACGATCCTCTGTGGCAGGAGTACCTCTGAGGATTGAGGAGTAGTATAGTGTGGAAGAAGAAACTGGCTCTTTCTGTTTCAAAAATTCCTTCAAAACCTTCTCCAGCACTGTGTGGCATTCTGACTATTCACTTCTCTGCTCTTCAGTTTCCTTACTGGCAAAATAGGGATTATTATAAAAAACCAATTAATATATCAGTTCAGTCAATTCAGTTCAGTCGCTCAGTTGTGTCCGACTCTTTGCGACCCCATGAATCACAGCATGCCAAGCCTCCCTGTCCATCACCAACTCCCAGAGTCTACCCAAACCCATGTGCATCGAGTCAGTGATGCCATCCAGGCATCTCATCCTCTGTCGTCCCCTTCTCCTCCTGCCCCCAATCCCTCCCGGCATCAGGGTCTTTTCCAACGAGTCAACTCTTCACATCAGGTGGTCAAAGTACTGGAGTTTCAGCTTCAGCATCAGTCCTTCCAATGAACACCCAGGACTCATCTCCTTTAGGATGGACTTGTTGGATCTCCTTGCAGTCCAAGGGACTCTCAAGAGTCTTCTCCAACACCATTGTTCAGAAGCATCAATTTTTTGGCATTCGGTTTTCTTCACAGTCCAACTCTCACATCCATACATGGACCACTGGAAAAACCATAGCCTCGACCAGACAGACCTTTGTTGGCAAAGTAATGTCTCTGCTTTTTAATATGCTATCTAGGTTGGTCATAACTTTCCTTCCAAGGAGTAATTGTCTTTTAATTTCATGGCTGCAGTCACCATCTGCAGTGATTTTGGAGCCCCCCACCCCACCCCAAGTAAAATTTGAATTAATATATAAAACAAGACAAAAAGAAAAAAAGAAAGAAAAAGAATTGCTGCCCCCTTCAGGTGGGAAGTGTGAAATCAAGATTCAGTTATCCCAGGTTTGGATATTCTTGGTGGCTCAGACAGTCAAGAACCTGCCTGCAATGCAGGAGACTCGGGTTCGTAGGGAAAATCCCTTGGAGAAGGAAACGGCAACCCACTCCAGTATTCTTGCCTGGAGAATCCCATGGACAGAGGAGGCTGGCGATCTCCATGAAGAGTTGGGCACGATTGGGCGAGTAACACTTTCACTTTTCATGTTGGAAAGGTTTGATGTAATCAACTTGCCACCATGTGGCTTGCTGGTCTCCCTCATTGTTCCCTGCTGCTGACAAGGGCAGAAGATAAACAACAGCAGAACCTACATCAGTTTTTATGGGAGGAAGTGTGTGTGGGTAGACCTATAAATAGTCACCCGCTCCCCCCACCCCCCAACACCAGCTCTGTTTGTGGACCCATTGTATAAGTACTTGGGTGGCCGAGGACAGAAGCTGGCTGATATTCACTGTGTGAGTCACGCTGCTGAGCAGATTAATCTCTGCCTCCTCTGAGATGGATAAGTACTTAATAGAGATTGACAAGAGAAAAAAATCTGCATACTTTGTGGCTGCTCCTAATGGTTTAACCACATGTTAGACCAGACTGTCTGGTCTTCAGGACTCTAATCTTGCTCCTTCCAGCTTCTTGACCTGCCAGCCAAGCCATTTTCTACTGCCCATGAGTTTATCCTTACCTCCGGCTGTTGCTCCCTCTGCACAAGGCTGATGGCCATGTGTACCCTTAAAAGCTCTGCATGCTGGGGAGATTCTTCTTACTCCTGTCTTTCAAGATAATCCCTGTGTCAGACTTTAATGCAGCAGCAGCAGTCTTTTTTCTTCTCACACCAATATGATGACCCACCTGTGACTTAGGCCTGAGGACTTTCCTCTTCCACCCTTAACCTGGTTTTAAGGAAGCTCCAACAAGGCCACAGGTGTGAGCTGAGGGGGAAGCATTGGTGCATCTGGGTAGGTGACATGCTGATCTAGGCCATCTGTTTATGTTTTATGCTTATGCCTCTGGACCCGTGCTTGAGTGTGATCTCAAATGTAACTCTCTCATCAAACAACTGATGTCTTCCCTGCCTATCCAACTGTATGACTTTATGAATCTGATAATGCTCTGGTTTCAAGTCATTTGACTTCCCATCACCAGAGAGTCCACCCAGCAGCATGCCTAAAGCTGCTTCCTGAATGGGCAGCAGTTGTCTGATACAGGCAGCAGGGACTTGCTCCAGAACTCCGAGTGAATCTGTGCTGAAACTTTCCCATTGGCGTTTGGAGGAGACTGTTTGGCCAACAGCATCCTTATCTTACTTCTGTCCCAGGGGATCTGTGTAAGTGGCAAAGGACCTTGCACTCCAGACTGAAAGTTTTTCAGAATGTTTTATTGCTCTGTGCCTGCGTGAGTGTTTAGTTGATAAACCATGTCCCATGGACTGTAGCTGCCAGTCTCCTGTGTCTATGGGGTTTTTCCAGGCAAGAATACTAGAGTGGGTTGCCATTTCCTTCTCTAGGGGATCATCCTGATCCAGGGATCAAACCCACCTCTCCTGTGTCTCCTGCATTGACAGGCAGATTCTTTACCTCTGAGCCACCTGGGAAGCCCTTATTGCTCTGGATACACTCAAAACTGGCAATCTCTCCAATCACCTGATAAAAGGGTTGGAGCTCTATTTTCAGGTATGATTTACAGTGTCTCCAAAATCCAAAGAGATCTACTAAGGGCCGTGCCTTTTTCACAGTGTTAGGAGGGTAAAGAGTCCTCTTGCAATGTGGGAGACCTGGGTTCAATCCCTGGGTTAGGAAGATCCCCTGCAGAAGGGCATGGCAACCCATTCCAGTATTCTTGCTTGGAGAATCCCCATGGACGGAGGAGCCTGGTGGGCTATAGTCCATGGGGGTCGCAAAGAGTCTGACACAACTGAGCGACTAAGCACACACACACACTGGAGGTATAAGGCAGAATAACTTCTCTTTCACCTTGGAGGAGATTTCCCAAACATGACACCAGAACTTCACTGATTTAAAAGGCCCCTCAGTATTTAGAAGGTTAATAGCCCTTCCCCATTCTCTAACATGAATCTGTCTTTCCAGGGCATAAAAGAGTATTTAGACTTTATTTTCTTGGGCTGCAAAATCACTGCAAATGGTGACTGTAGCCACGAAATTAAAAGACACTTCCTTCTTGGAAGAAAAGCTATCACCTAGACAGCGTATTAAAAAGCAGAGACATTAGTTTGCCGACAAAGGTCCGTATAGTCAAAGCTATGGTTTTTTCAGTAGTCATGTATAGATGTGAGAGTTGAACTATAAAGAAGGCTAAAAGCTGAAGAACTGATGCTTTTGAAATGTGGTGTTGGAGAAGACTCTTGAGAGTCCCTTGGACTTCAAGGAAATCACACCAGTCAATTCTAAAGGAAATCATTTCTCAATATTCATCAGAAGGACTGATGTTGAAGCTGAAGCTGCAATAATTTGGTCACCTGATATGAAGAGCCGACTCATTAGAAAAGACCCTCATATTGGGAAAGATCAAAGGCAGGAGGAGAAGAGGGTGATAGAGGACGAGATGGTTGGATGGAATCACCGACTCAATGGATTTGAGTTTGAGCAAACTCCAGGAGATGATAAAGGACAGGGAAGCCTGGTGTGTTGAAGTCCATGGGGTCACAAAGAGTCAGACACGACTGAGTGACTAAAAAACATCTACAACCATTTCCTGCTCACCAAGTCTACTAATATAATGTCAGCAGTACAGCATGACATTCATACTGATTGTGTGTTTAGGGACCAGGAATAAGATGAGCATCGGGAGTTCACTGGATCCACTTTCAGGTAGTCTTGGACTAGGACTTTATTTATCATCAGGCCTCCAACCTCCTCACTCTACAGGGAGACTGTCATGGTATTTTTCCCATTATTATTACTGTAAGCTCAGTTCCTATGTCCAATAGCCCTTGAAAGAGTTGAGTAATACCGTCTATAGGTCTCTTCCAGTATAATTATTGCATATACTTATGTATCAACACTGCAAAGTCTTCCTCAAAGGAAATTGTCTTCCCTTTCAATCAATGAGCTGAGGACTGAGCACTGACTCAGGTCTGCAAAATGGGAGAGGGTTCATAATTTTCCATGATGTGTATGTTAGTTGCTCAGACATGTCCAACCCTTTGCGACCGCATGGACTGTAGCCTGCCAGGAGCCTCAGTCCATAGGATTCTCCAGGCAAGAATACTGGAGTGGGTTGCCATTCCCTTCTCCAGGGGATCTTCCCAACCCAGGGATCAAACCCGGGTCTCCTGCATTACAGGCAGATTCTTTACCATCTGAACCACCAGGGAACCCACCATGAAAGTAATTTTCCATTACTGCAGGTTGTATCAGCTTTCTGCTTCACACACTTTGGAGCTCTTTTGGTCACAGAAGTCAAGAAACACCCTCATGGCTTGCATATCTGTGTCACTCTGTGTGTTTTTTGGCCATCAACATGTCCCTGTACATCAAGGCCTCAGTTGCCTTTCTGGCCTTGCTTCCCATTAGGGAAATAATGTCCACCTTGCCTCTGATGGTTGTATCCCTCCACCCAATCTTTAATATTCCAATATATTCTCATCCCATTGCCACTAGGGAGTTCAGTACAATAGCAACAGCTCTGGCCTCTGTCAGCCCTGGCCTACAGAAGTTCTGAGCCCCTTAAAAGTGGTGACACTCTGCTTTGGTGCCGTCTACACTGTTTTGGTGAAGGATATACCCTCAGTTTTCTTGGGAAATATGATCAGCTGGTGAGTTCTCTGTTCTTCTGATGTCAGTTCTTTCTAACATGTCCACCTCTCTGATTCTTCTGAAAGGTTTCTCAAACTCTGCTGAAGAAGTTCTGGCATATTCACCTTATTTTACTGGTAAGGTATTCAAGCAGTGTCATTAGGACTGGCACCAGCCATCCTTGCTCAGATGCTAAAACTTGAGTCATGGGAAAGTCCTCTCTATCAATCAGTGCTCCCCTGCCTCATGTTATCATCCAGCCCCTTTAGTCTAGCATCCTCAAGGTCTGTTCCCACATATGTTAATCTGGTTTCTTTGAAACATGTTAGCCAGGTACATTTCCTCCCACAGCATGGACTGTACTTTCCCAAGGGTCCACACTTTTGAAAGAAACATTCAGTCTCTTTGGTGACTCTGCCAACCTCAGACAAGAACAGAAGGAAAGCCAGTAAACAGTGCCTTAATAAACAAGTGATCACCCCGAATGACTGAAGTTGAGCCCACCAATGACTCTGAGAGGCCCTGTAGAAGATGCCTTGCAACTGTCCCATTGAGGGCAAGGGAGCTGTAATATTTATCCACCAACCCCTTCCTACCATTGGTTGGGGCTTGCTCCTGGGATTGTTGAGTTCCCCCCTTTTCTTGCCTGCCCTGCATGCAGGCAAAGACTATTAAGCAGTGAGAGACACGGGCTTGAAGAGAAAGTCAGCAGTGTGTATGGAAATTGTCCCCTAAAGCCATATGTCACCTCCAGTAAAAAGGCACTGGATGGAGGACCAGATGGCTTCACAGGTGAATTCTACAAAACTTTAGAGAAGAGCGAATGCCTATCCTTTTAAAACGTTTTCCAAACATTGCAGAGGAAGAAACACTTTCAAACTTATTCTATGACACCACCATCACCCTAATACCAAAACCTGACAAAGACAACTCACAAAAAAAGAAAATTATAGGTCAATATCACTGATGAACATAGATGCAAAAATCCTCAACAAAATTCTAGCAAACAGAATTCAAGAACACATTAAAAAGCTCATACACCATAATCAAGTTAGGTTTATTCCAGGGATGCAAGGATTCTTCAATATATGCAAATTAATTGATGTGATACACCATATTAACAAATTGAAAGATAAAAACCATCTGGTCATCTCAAGAGTGGTAGAAAAAGCCTTTGACAAAATTCAGCACCCACTTAAGATTAATACTCTTCAAAAAAATATGCATGGAAGGAACCTACTTCAACATAGTAAAGTCCATATATGATAAGCATATTTCAAACATTATTCACAATGGTGAAAAACTGAAAGCATTCCCTCTAAGATCAGAAATAAGACAAGGGTGTCCACTCTCACCACTATTATTCAACATAGTGTTGTAAGCCCTAGCTACGGCAATCAGAGAAGGAAAAGAAAGAAAAGGAATCCAGATTGGAAAAGAAGAATTAAACCCTCACCGTTTACAGATGACATGATTCTATACATAGAAAACCCAAATGAAACTATCAGAAAATTACTAGAGCTAATTAGTGAATTTAGCAAAGTCTCAGGACACAAAATCAATACAGAGAAATCACTTGCATTCCTATATACTAACAACAAAAAATCAGAAAGAGAAATTAGGATGAAATTAGAACACTTCCTAACACCATACACAAAAATAACCTCAAAATGGATTAAAGACCTAAATGTAAGACCAAAAACTATAAAACTCTTAGAGAAAAACATAGGCAGAACACTCAATGACATAAATCAAATTAAGATTCTCTATAACCCACCTCCTAGGGTAATGGAAATAAAAACAAAAATAAATAAGTGGGACCAAATTAAACTTAAAAGCTTTTGCACAGCAAGAGAAACTATAAACAATGTGAAAAGACAACCCTCAGAATGGGAGAAAATACTAGCAAATGAAACAACTGACAAAGGATTAATTTCCAAAATACACAAGTAGCTCATACAACCCAATACCAGAAAAACAAACAACCCAATCAAAAAGTGGGAAAAAGACCTAAATAGACATTTCTCCAAAGAAGACATCCTGATGACTAACAAACACATGAAAAGATGCTCAACATTAGCTCATTATTAGAGAAATGCAAATCAAAACTACAATGAGATATCAACTCATACCAGTCAGAATGGCCATCAACAAAAAGTCTATAAGCAATAAATGCTGGAGAGGATGTGGAGAAAAGGGAACCCTCTTGTACTGTTGGTGGGAATGTAAATTGATACAATCACTATGGAAGACAAAATGGAGATTTCTTTAAAAACTAGGAAAAAAATCACCAGATGACCCAGCAATCCCACTCCTAGGCGTATGCCCTGAGGAAGCCAAAAGTGAAAAGATACTTGTACCCCAATGATCATTGCAGCACTATTTACAATCACTAGAACATGGAAGCAACCTGGATGTCCATTGACAAATGTATAAAGGAGCTGTGGAATATGTGTACAATGGAATATTCAGCTCAGTTCAGTTCAGTTGCTCAGTCGTGTCCGACTCTTTGTGACCCCATGAATCGCAGCACGCCAGGCCTCCCTGTCCATCACAAACTCCTGGAGCTTACTCAGACTCATGCCCATCAAGTCGGTGATGCCATCCAGCCATCTCATCCTCTGTCATCCCCTTCTCCTCCTGCCCCCAATCCCTCCAAGCATCAGGGTCTTTTCCAATGGAATATTACTCAGCCATAAAAAGGAACACATCTGAGTCACTTCTAATGAGGTGAATGAACCTAGAGCCTATTATACTGAGTGAAGCAAGTCAGAAAAAGAAAGATAAATATCACATACTAACACATATATATGGAATCTAGATGGTACAAGTGAATTTATTTGCAGGGTAGCAATAGAGAAACAGACATACAGAACAGATTTATGGACATGGGGAGAGGGGAGGAGAGGGTGAGATATATGGAGAGAGTAATGTGGAAACTTACATTACCATGTGTAAAATACAGAACCAATGGGAATTTGCTGCATGACTCAGGGAACTGAAACAGGGGCTCTGTATTGACCTAGAGGGGTGGGCTGAGAAGGGAGATGGAAGGGAGTTTCAAGAGGGAGGAAACACATGTATACCTACGGCTGAGTCATGCTGACGTTTGCCAGAAAAGAACACAATTCTGTAAAGCAATTATCCTTCAATTAAAAAATGAATTTAAAAAATGTTAAAAGCACAAAGGCACTGGGTAGGACACTGACATCGTCTGCCACAGGTACAAGATTTAAAAAAATTTTTTTAAAGCACTTAGCCTTGTCTCATTCTCTGAGTAGCTTTCATTATTGTTTCATTTGTCCAATAAATCTTTCTACTGAGTTTCTTCTATTAGACCAAAAAGTTAGCTCAATATTTTGAGGCTTCTATTGGCATCACCGACTCAATGGACATTAGTTTGAGCAAACTCAGAGAGGTAGTGAAGGACAGGGAACCCTGACGCTTTGCAGTCCATGGGGTCGCAGAGTCAGACTCGACTGAGTGAATAAACAATAACAAATTGGGTTCTTTAAAGTATTTTAATAAGGCAAATGGATCATTTTGTGTTCTTCTCAGTCCTAAGAATTTTCTTTACAGTCTGTATTTAGTAACAAAACCTTAAAATCTGGATACTTTGAGTTCCTCTCTCTTCCGTGTTAATTATAAAACAAGGAAAACTAGATCAATAAGTTTAGTCTCCAGGCAAAAAAAGAAACACCAATCAATTTAGCCTTAGGCAGAGCCTTTTGTAAACCCAGTTCTTTAAAGCCCTTGGACTTTTAAAAAATTTTTTATAAATGTATCCAGTGTTTGGACATTTGTTCCATTTGATATTGTCATGAGCTGCAGATAAAAGATTTTAGGAATATAAAGCACTTAATAAACAAGTTGAATCAACCTAATGATTTTATTAAGGAAAACTAAATATTTTCATTTTTCTGTCTCTTCAAAAAAGAGTCTAAAAATGTGAATGTCATGAGAAAAAAATACAGGCTAAAGATTAATTATATGGTCCACATATTTAAAGCTATGGTTTTTCCAGTAATCATTTATGGATGTGAGAGCTGGACCACAAAGAAGGCTGAGCACTGAAGAATTGATGATTTTGAAATGTGGAATTAGAGAAGACTCTTGAGAGTCCCTTGGACTGCAAGGAGATCAAACCAGTCAATCCTAAAGGAAATCAGGCCTGAATATTCATTGGAAGAACTGATGCTGAGGCTGAAGCTCCAATCCTTTGGCTACCAGATGTGAAGAGCCAATTCATTAGAAAAGACCCTGATGCTGAAAAAGATTGAAGACAAAAGGAGAAGGGGATGACAGAGGATGAGACGGTTGGATGGCATCACTGACTCAATGGACATGAGTTTCAGCAAGCTCCGGGAGATGGTGAAGGACAGGGAAGCCTGGCATGCTGAAGTCCAAGGGGTCAGAAAGAGTCGGGCATGACTGTATGACTGAACAACAAGAAGATTCATTCTACATTAAAGGAGATCAAGGAAATATGAAAACTAAATGCAGAATGTATCCTGAAGCAGATCCTGGAGCAAGAACAAAAGCTATAAAAGACATTATCAGGACAACTGAAGAAATTTGAATAAGGACTAAAGATTAGAAAATGTTATTGCATTATGTTAAATTTCCTGATGACCTTAGAAAATATGTTATGAAATGCTGTGCTGTGCTATGCTTAGTCCCTCAGGCATGTCCGACTCTTTGTGACTCTATGGACAATAGCCCTCCAGGCTCCTCCGTCCATGGGGATTCTCCAGGGAAGAATACTGGAGTGGGTTGCCATGCCCTCCTCCAGGCGATCTTCCCAACCCAGGGACTGAACCCATGTCTCCCACATTGCAGGCAGATCCTTTACCATCTGAACCACCAGGGAATCTCATACTATGAAGTGTTTAGGGGCAAAGAGAGAGAGAGAGGGAAAATGGTAAAACAAGTGGGACAAATACTAAACACTTAAATGGCAGCATTGGGGGATTGGTATCAAAGAGTTTTTTGTAATAGTTCTATGAATATTTCTGTAAACTTCAAATTTTCTCAAAATAGAAAAGTAAGAACAACAGCATAAAACCAAAGTTATAAAGATGGTACCAGAGAAGGGTCCTTGGTGGAAATCAGAACTCAACTGATAAATGAAACTTGTATTTCATTTATCTTCTTATTGTGGATAAATATGTTACATTATCCTGGACTCAATGTTAGCATAATAGAACTAATTTAGCTCTTTTAAGGTTAATCGTGGATTCTGTTAAAAAAAAGAGTGAACTTAATTAGGGTAATGTGAAAGCACGCTAGGTGACTTCAGTCATGTCCGGCTCTTTGAGACCCCATGGTCTGTAGCCCGCCAGGCTCCTCTGTCCATGGGATTCTCCAGGCAAGAATACTGGAGCGGGTTGCCATGTTCTCCTGCAGGGTATCGTCGGGACCCAGGCATTGAATCCACCTCTCTTGCATCTCCTGCATTGACAGACGGGTTCTTTACCACCAGCGCCACCTGGGAAGCAAAAGATGTGCACTGTCCCATTCCAGTAGTCTTGCCTGGAGAATCCCCGGGACGGGGGAGCCTGGTGGGCTGCAGTCCATGGGGTCGCTACGAGTCGGACACGACTGAGCGACTTCACTTTCACTTTCACTTTCACTTTCACTTTCATGCATTGGAGAAGGAAATGGCAACCCACTCCAGTGTTCTTGTCTGGAGAATCCCAGGGAGGGCGGAGCCTGGTGGGCTGCCCTCTATGGGGTCGCACAGAGTCGGACACGACTGAAGCGACTCAGCAGCAGCAGCAGCATCCGTGGAGCAGGAAATGGCGACCCGCCCAGTATTCTTGCCTGGAGAATCCCGCGGGTGGAGGAACCTGACAAGCTACAGTCCGTGGGGTCGCAGAGAGCTGGACACGACTGAGAGGCTGCACTTTACTTTACTTTACTTTTATTTTTCCTCCTCTGCTACTTTTTGCAGCAGCTTTTAACCGGATGTTGAATACATAAATCTCATAATATCGGTTGTGATGTCTGACAAGTGATGGAGGAGGATTATACGTAACATTCAAACCCAACTCAGAAGCATTTACATTAGTTTTTACATTCATAAAGTGTCTCATGGATGAATCTGGGTGGAGAAAAAGAAAAATCTTGAGAATAGCTTTCTCACAACACTTATATTTCAGTCATATTTCTTCTGGTATAACTTATTTTTAAAAATTTATTATATATTATATATGTAATGTATAAAACTACAGATGCCTGTATAACAAATCAATACTTTAACTCATAAATTTAAAAAACTCGAAAGCGAAGAGTAAACTAAACACAAAACAAGCAGAAGGAAGAAAATAATAAAGGGTAGAGCAGAAATAAATGAAAAAGAAAAATAATAAAATCAACAAAACCAAAAGTGGATTCTTTGAAAACATGAACAAAATTGACAAACCTTTGGTTAAACTTACCAAGATGAAAAGAGACAAGACTCTAATTAATAAAATCAATAGCAAAACAGGGGATATAACAACTTTATGGAAATAAAAATAATTAGAAGGAATAATTATATGCCTATAAATTAGTTAACAGAACACAAACAACTGACTCCAGATAAATAGAAAATATGGATAGATTTCTATCAAAGAGATGGAATTAGTCATCAAAAACCTTCCCACAAAGAAATGCTTAGGCCCAGATGACCTCACCAGTGAATTCTACCAAGTGTTTGAAGAAATTAATAGCAAACTTCCACAAACTTTCCAAAAAACTATATGAGAGAAAATTTCCCAGTGCATTATAAGAGGCCAGTATTATTATCATACCAAAACCTGACCAAAATAGTCACAAAAAAAGAAAACAATAGACCATCTCTTTTGAATATAGATACAAAAATCCTCAACAAAGTAGTAGCAAACCAGGTTTAACAATGTATGTGAAACAATATATATATCACACCCAAGTGAAACTGATTCCAGGGATGGAGGGCTGGTTCAACATATGAGAATCAATGTAATATAATATATTAATTTTAAAAAGGGCAGAAAACACATGAGCATCTTAATAAATGCAGAAAAGGCATTCAACAAAATCCAAAAATCACTCATGGCAAAAGCAGTCAATAAAACTGCATATAGAAAGGAACTTTCTTAACATGATAAAGGACATGTACAAAACCCACAAGTAACATCATACCTCAAGGTGAAAGACTGAAAGCCTTCCCTCTAAGATCACAAACAAGACAAGGATGTCTGCTCTCCCCACTTGTTTTCAACATTGTACTGATGCTCTAGCCAGGGCAATTACTAAAGAAGAAGAAACAAAAGTATCCAAATTTGAAAGCAATGAATAAATCTATTTCTATTTATAAATAACACCATCTTGTATATAGAAAAAGTAAATTCACAAGAAAATTATTAAAACTAATAATCAAGTTTAGTAAGATTGCAGAATAAAAAATCAGTATACAAAAATCAATTGTATTTCTATATATCAAAAATGAACAATCTGGAAAAGAAATTAAGAAAAACAATTTCATTTACAATAACATCAAAGAAATTAAAATATATAAAACAAATTTAACAAAAAAGTGCAAGATTTGTATACTGCACATTACAAAACAGTGTTGCAAGCAATCAAAAAAGATAAATAAATGGAAAACATGTCATATGTTCTGGAATTAGACAGTGGTCATGGTTTTACAATGTTCTGAATATACTCAAAACCACTGAATTTTATAGTTTTTTGTTGTTCAGTTGCTAAATCATGTCCAACTCTTCATGACCCCATGAACTGCAGCACGCCAGAAGGACAGGCTTCCCTGTCCTTCTCTTTAACAAGGGTGACTTTTTATTTGAATTATATAACAATTTTTTAAAAAGTATCTAGATTTTGTTTTGTTTCCTAAGTACTTTGCCCAGTAGTATATCTTCTGGGAAAATCGCTTTTCTTCTGTCCAGAAATTAGAGTTAGAATAATGGTATAAACATTACAAGAAGGAATATTTCACAGCAGTACCATTCGATAATTGAAAAAAGTAAAAAGCTTAGTGATGGTTTCTGTCTTGCTAGACACAAGGGATGTAGTTTGAGCAAGACAGGAATGCATCCTGCTTTTAAGTGGTAGACAGTCTAGTCAGTGAATTTCCTGTAGTTGGAGTTGTCCAATAAAAAAATGGCTTCCTTCCAGAGGTGTCACGATGTCCTTTCATCACTGATGACCACCTTTGGGGATGTTACGGATGGAATTCAAGTCCTGGATAAATGTCCAAGGCCTTTAAACTTCCATTAGACCTGAAATACTGATCTTCTGACAAGTCTCATTAATGTGCCAGTTATTGCTAGCTTGTCTTATAATATAAAGAAAATTTAAAAATGCATCAGGATTTTGGTCTTATATTTAAAATATATTTATTACAGAATTGGAAACTGAGAAGAGAATGCATATGGTGTCTACTGCAATTATAACTACATACTTTTCCCTTACTTATTACTTTGTTTGTTCCCAGTCTGCTTAATCTATTGTAGAGGTTTTATTGTTTTGTTTCTGCTTGTATGATTTTCTTGCTCTTTTAAATTTATTGCAGTAGTCATCATATGAGGAGAGTGGTTAGGCTTTAAGGATCTTTTCTAAAAGAAATAGGCCCTCAGAATGTTACTTTTGAACAGGAAGTCAAATAGACTTGACTTTAACTCATGGGTCCTCCTTTTACTAAACAGATAATTTTCTTCAAGTTATTTTATTTTTCAGATTCTCAGTATCTTTATCTGTAAAAACATTTAACTTGTAAGTCTGTTAAATGCTTTAAAGATTATTTATAATCTTGGCACACAAGAATGGCAGACATTATTGAGATTATATTGGATTTTTTTTAAGATTTTTTTTTAATGTGGACCACTTTTAAAAAGTCTTTACTGAATTTGTTATAATATTGCTTCTATTTTACGTTTAGATTTTCTGGTTGTGAAGTGTGTGGGATCTTAAATCCCTGACCAGGGATTGAACCCACAACCTCTGCATTCCACTGGACCTCCAGGGAAGTCCCTTCATTGAGATTATTTTGATTAGCACATAAGTGAATTAAGGACTAAGGGTGTATATATGTGCTACATATCATATATTACTGCATATATGTGGAAAATCTAGAAAAATGGTACAAGTAAACCTATTTGCAAAGCAGAAATAGACACAGATGCAAAGAACAAACACATGCACACGAAGTGGGGAAATGCATGGGTGGGATGACTGGGGAGATTGGGATTGACATATATACACTACTATATATAAAACAGATAACTCATGAGACCCCACTGTGTATCACAGGGAACTCTACTTAGCGCTTTGTGGTCACTTGAATGGGAAGGAAATCCAAAAAAGAGGGGATATGTTTATACGTATAACGGGTTCACTTTGCTGTACAATAGAAACTAACACACATTGTAAAAAAAACTTTCATCCAATAACACTTTTAAAAAAGAACTAAAGAGGGCCTCTTTTCCTTCTTACAAGATTTTTATATAAGATATACTTCTAATTTTGAATATGCAGCCCAGCCAAATTATTATTCCTAGAATAGAGAAGTAAGCATTTAAGTATAGAGAAGCTGCATAGGATATTAGGAAGGATGTTGAATGTGAATTTGGAGATTTAAGTTCCATCTTTTAATGTAAATAGTCGTGTGGTGTTAAATAAATATTTCTATTTTGAATATCAGCTCTCTCATCTCCTTTCTGTGGGGGTTACTCTAGGTCAGTGTTTTACAGAACAGTTTTCCTTGATTAAGTCAATTGTTGGAAACTCTGAGTTGAACAAAATTATCTTAAGAAAAACATAGTGCTTCTCAGAGCCATTTTCTGCCAGTATGTATTGTGATTCTCAAGCAGGGAATATAATATGCAGTGTTTCTTATTGGCACTGACCCACTTTTTATAGAGCATCTCACAAAACCAGTGTGGCACAGAACATGCTGTGAAATCCTGCCCTTCCTAATATCTAAGGAAGCCCCTTCCAGCTCTAATGTTCTGAGGTGAACTGCCTTCAAAGTTGTCTAAACTCAAGGGAATATTAACCTCTTTGAATTTTTTCTTCTATGTCTAAGAAAGTGAGGATAATTGCCATCTGTTTACTTCACGACTTGGTGGGAGGACTAAATAAATAATGTATATGAAATTCTTTTTGAAAATGCTTTACAATTACAAGGATCTTTCTCTTATTTTTTTTTTTAAATCATGGAGGTTTGCTAAGAATATTCAAGAGAATATAAACAACAGATGTATGTACATGTTTATACCGAATTCAAGACAAGAGAAGTATGCCCCACATGAAGGGATTTTCTGCTTATCGTTTGAGCTTGAGTTTAATTTGTATGATGCATTATGTATTTGTGATTTCCCATACCGTCAGATGGTAAAGAATCTGCCTGCAGTGCAGGAGACCTGGGTTTGATCCCTGGGTCAGGAAGATCCCCTGGAGCAAGGGAATGGTTACCCACTCCAGCATTCTTGCCTGATAAAACCCATGGACAGAGAAGCCTGATGGGCTAGGTCCATTCCATGGGGTCACAAAGTCTGACACAACTAAGCAACTAACACACACACACATACCCTCAGGATGCCTGCTAATATAATGGGCAAGTAATTAAACTGTGAAGGCCCACTGGACCCTATAATTGCTGAGGAATAGAGAATACTCATACAGACTGTATTTCCCATATGCTCTTTCCATAAGAATGGGTTCAGTGCCTTTGGACATGAGAAATATTGATAGAACGGATGTGGTAGGTTAGAGGGTAAAGATATAATAAAGATAAATGACAAAATGGAAAGAATATGTTTGGAGCCAAAAGACCTGAGTCTGGTTCTGATTATTCCATTTATAGGCTGAGTGATTCTGGACAAGCTATAACTCTCTGAGAATCAGAATTTTCCTCTGTAAAATAATGTTTTTGGGGGAGTGGGTTAAATTATTATATGACTATTGTAAAGAAAAAATGAGAAAATCCCATGCACTTCTGCTGCTGCTGATGCTGTAAAGTTGCTTCAGTCGTGTCCGACTCTGTGTGACCCCATAGATGGCAGCCGACCAGGCTCCCCCGTCCCTGGGATTCTCCAGGCAAGAACACTGGAGTGAGTTGCCATTTCCTTCTCCAATGCATGAAAGTGAAAAGTGAAAGTGAAGTCGCTCAGTCGTGTCCGACTCTTCGTGACCCCATGGACTGTAGCCCACCAGGCTCCTCTGTCCCTGGGATTTTCCAGGCAAGAGTCCTGGAGTGGGGTGCCATGGCCTTCTCCACATGTACTTCTAATCTGCTATAAGAAATACTAGGTTTGGGACTTTGATAGACATTTGAATATACTTTATGAACTGAATTTATGAACAAGAAATCATCAGAAGATTCTGATTAGTTAAATATCTACCAACCTCTTTGACACCTTTTTACATTTAAAAGCACATGAAAATATAACACACCAAAATCACACAAAATATATAAGTACTATATAATATATATAAGTACTATATACAAGAAGGTAGCTATTTTTATGTGGAATTTAATACCATTTAATCCATAGTGAACCATACCTAAATTGACGTTTTTACATTCTTGATCTTATAGTACGGAACATCCTTTAAGAATGATTTCACTATAATACAGACATAAAAAGAGCATTTTTAAAAAAGCTAAAATTTCTAAGTAGTAGTGCATCTCTTCCTTGTCTACTTTTAATACACTTCCTATATCCATAGACAAAATAAATACTAACATACAAGGTGTAAAGCACCCTTATTCATACTTACAATACACTATATTTCTGGAAAAGATATTCACACAGCAATTTGATATTTGTCTCCATGGAAATAGGATTGGATTTAGGTTATTTCTCTAAAAAGTAGCTTGTTACTGGCTTTTCATGGACTAAATCACAAACTCCCTTTTTCCCTGTAAATAGCATTTATTTTTGCTATATAATAGTCAGTGGATATTTCTTTAGAAAGTTTGATGAAGGAAGAATTGTAATAACCAGCTACACAAAATTTTAGCTAATGATTCAGCCTCATAAGAAACTATATAAGATTGTTAATTTTGAACACCTGTTTAGTGCAACAAATATGAAGAAAAAGAACTGATTTTATAAGGCTAGAGAAGTGGACTGAATATTATATATTTTACTCTTTTTGTTATAGCGAATTTAAAGTTCAGTTTTTCTGCTATTGAAGGAGTTGGAATCAATTTCTTTGCAATGATGAGTACAACGCACATGGAAAAGCCATTGTGTCAGAATGGAAGCTGCATGGTCACATGGGTGTGGTTTGTTAAAAGCTGTATGGCTGAATGAGTGAACAGGAACACAGAAAACAAAACAGACAAACAAGGCCCTAAAGGAAGTAAGGGCTTCAATCTGAAAAAACAGATACAACTCAGATTATAGTTTACAATGTTGCCTGTGCATTTGGATCCCTAGGCGATGTTCCTTGTGCAATTGTCCCATCACTAAAATTACAGGACCACCTGGGGGAAAACCTAAAAATATCAATTTCTTGTCACATAAGCCTCTCAGCAGAGCTGCTCACAACATGGCAGCTTACTTCCCCCAGACTGAGAAATCCAACTGAAAGCAAGTAAAAGACAACTCCCCAGAGGTCTTTTATAACCTAAATCTTTGGAAGTGACATCTTATTACTTCTACCATGTTCTACTTGTTAGAAGCAAATCACTAAGTCCAGGCCACATTCGAGGGGAGGGGATTATACAAGTCATGATGGCAGGAGGCAGAAGTCGTTGAAATCATCTTTGGGGTTGCCTAGTTTACACACTCTTATCAAAAGACTGATTTTTTTTCTGTAGCCATGGAAACAAACAGCCATCACATGAATTTTAAACCCATTTAACAGACGAACTACAGCTTCCGCATTAAACTGCTTTTGCAAGCCCAGCCAAAGAGTACGATTAACATCTTCCTTTTGTAAATCAATCAGTTTGGAATAAATTCACTCAAATTAGCGCACTCTCTGAATGTGCCAGTCAATCAGCAAAAGTCTCATCTGAGTAACCGTGATTCAGCAGATGACAACCACGAAAACCTGCCAGTCTTTGAACTTCATGGATTTCCCCAAGTCCTCTGTAAGATCAGCAGTCTGATCTAATTGATGAGACTGTTCCCAATCAGCATAGCTCTTCTCTACTATGTCAGCAATAAATTTAGTTTTATGTTTTTGTTTGTTTGAGGTATTGAGTGATGGTCTATCACCCCCTGATAATTCAATAGATAATGTCTTAAGCCACTATGTTTGGGTAGTAAGCTGTTAGCAAGCAAAAGTTAACATACACTCTGTGAAATAACAGGTCCATCACAAGACATACTGTTTTTCATCCTTAAGAGAATAGGATCCTGGTTCATTTGGCATGGAAGTTGGACAGCACTAAAGGAAATTTAGCTTGTAAACGGCTTGTAAAAGCAGTTTAGTGTCAAAGTTATCATTGTCATGAATCCAGATTAATTTGTGATTTGATACATTTTATTTTGTCATCCCTATTATAGTCAAGAATTACAGATGTTTTCATTGTTTCTGGAGGAGACTTTCTGCTTGGCTTTTAAATGCATTCAAGGCCTTCATCTTTTCTCTTAAAATAATTGAAATGCTAATGTTGGTCTCGTGAAGGCACATACTCTCACGCAATTGCACAATGATTTCTGAGAAGTTGGTATCTGGAAAGTATGTTTAAAAGCTCTGATTTATTTTTATGGTGAAACAAAGTAATTATTAAGAAATTCTTGGAAGTGGGCTATGAGTGGGCTTTTTTCCTCCAACATTTATAAGCTTTCATGTGAAGCTCCCTTTATGCAACATTGCTCAAAACACGGTCCATGGTATCTTGCGTTGATTTTCCTGAAGAACAACACATTTAAAAAATTCTGAGGTTTGTCACAGGCTAGTCACTAATCAAACAATCAGCAAACTCTACAAAGGAGGAATATGGCAAGAAATAGCCTAAGAAATAAAATTGTTATTCCCCAAATCAGTTGTATTCAATACATATTGAATATCTTAGGTATAAAAAGAACTGGGTTGAAGAGCTGGAATTGGAGATAGAACCAGGAAGATTTAATCTTAAATGCCATAATAAAGAACTCTAAGTATATTTTTGTGGATTTCTTTGATGGCTTAGGGCTTCCCCCGTGGCTCAGCAGTAAAGAATCCACCTGTCAATTCAGGAGACACAGGTTTGATCCTCTGGAGAAGGAAATGGCAACCCACTCAAGTATTCTTGCCTGGGGAATCACATGGACAGAGGAGCCTGGCTCTAGTCCATGGGGGTCACAAAAGAGTCAGATGTGACTTAGTAACAAAAACACAACAACAAAGTATATTTTTAAAGAGCACAGGGAGCTTATGGAATGGTTTAAATATAGCAATGACATAATCAATCTGGTGTTTCAGCAATATCAATCTTGTGTATGTGTAGAATGTGTAGGATAAATAGTATTGGAGAGGTAGTGGAGGAAAGTAACTAGTTGGGAAACCATCATGATGCTCCAGGTTGTGAGTTCACATTGCTGTTCTACTTAACAACTGTATAACCTTAGAAGTCACCTGATAGTTACACCTCAGTCTCTCCATCAGCAAAACTGGTTGCGATTGATCTATATGATCTGTAAGGTCCTTTATAGAACCAAAACGCAAAGCCAAACTCTTTAACTCTCTAGGGTTCTGGGAAGCAAAATCAAAGCAACGCAAGAGTTTGGGTCATTGAAAGAGCAAGAACAGCCATGCTAACTGTTAGTCAAGGTTAAGATTTCTTTGCTTATTTCAACCCTCTCCAATGTTGAAATCTCAAATCTCGCCTATGCAATAGCTGACAGATGGCTGTCAGTCTCTACTTCAATACCTCCAGTAATAGAGAACTAACTCCTCTGAAGGATATACCACTTCATCTGTGACTGGGCAGCTCTAACTGTGTTTTCATTTGTTTTAATGTTGAGGTAAAATTTGTTCATTGTTATTAAGTCTGGAATTACACTGAATAAGTCCTTTATTTTTCCTTCTGTGTGACCATTAAACTTGGTCCTAGACTTTCTCAGGAAATGTGCTAAAGCATTTTCAACTGTTTTCTGAGGATTTGGGGCCCTTCACCATCTTGCATAACCAGAAGGCTACGAGTGTAGTTTCCGTGAATGTCAGAACGCCGCTGGGACAGCCCCTGTCTCCTCCTTCTCACCCTTCTCCTGAGTTGGTGAGCAAGCACAGCTCAGATACTCAGTTGGAACCTGTGGTTCTCCAGGATGCAGGCTCCAGGAAGGAGGTTTGTGGAATGCCCCAGGAGCTCTCTGTGGACTGTCAACAAGTGCGCGGGGACTGACGGTCCCTCTTTCCCATTGGGAGCGGCTGCACCTCAGGTCAGCTTGCCAAGGACATGGTGGCCTCTGAGCTGGTAGCTCCTTTCCCACAGCAGGAGTGGGTGTGAATTCCCATGGGCCCTGGGCAGATTCCATTTCTCAGTGCTCCTGTAACCAGCAGGCACTTAGGTTTAGTCAGCTTAGCACCTGAGTCCAGAAGCATTTGCTCCTCTCACTAATAAGTCCACTTTCAAGATTGTCCAATATGGAGGGCAAGGGTCTCCATATGCCCTTGATTTTCATGTTTCCCCAATAAATCTTGTACCTTTATGCCTAGTCTGAAGATATGGAATTCACCCTCATCCACTTCACCATAGTGTTAGAGTGTACACACACACACACACACACACACACACATGCACACACAATTCCCCTAATTTTTTTCTTTTTGCTGAGACATTAGGTCCCAGTTTTATCCCTGGATGTAATTTTCCTTCTCCAAACCATGGGGATTGAATTTTTCACTTACTGGGTTTCCTGAAAGCAAAAGAGTTAATCCCAAGCACCCGTCTCTTACTCAGAAGTGATCTCTTCCCTGAAGCCAAATGACACAGTGTTACCACACAAATATAGGAACCCGCTAGAGATCAGGTCTGGGAGAAGGAGGTTCAGGGCCTCCAGAACGCTCCTCTGAGGGTGGCTTTTCCATGCATCCAGCCTCTGGAGTGCAGCGATGCAGGGATGGGAACTGGAGCCCACCTGGGCAGGTCTCTAAATGCAGGGGATCCAGAAGTTTCTTTGTAAAGGCGAGGCCTTTAGTTCCTGAAAATCTGAACTATTATTACTCAAGTTGGTCTCTGGTCATTTAGTCATCTTTCTGTCTGGGATGATATGATCGGTTCTATAATCACCAGCAAGCAGGAAAGGGAGGTGTCTGTTATTGGCAGGAGGTTGCAGGTGGCAGCTGGCAATCCCCCTTTGGGGATGCAACTAGGGAGCCTTATGGGGATGGAAAGCCTGCAGGCATCATCCAAGAATAGAAAGTCTGAGGAACACACGCATTCTTTTTTTTTTTAATTTATTTATTTTTAGTTGAAGGATAATTGCTTTACGATATTGTGTTCGTTTCTGCCATACATACATCAACATAAATCAGTCATAGGTATACATGTGTCTCCTCACAACTGTTGTTTTGAGAAACTTCCATATTATCTCAATCAGGTACAAGCCGGAGCTATTTCTCAGAGCAGAAAGGCCCATTTACTTTGGTAAAGAGAGATGAAACATCCTCTTCAGGGCATGCAGTTGCAGCGCGCCTTCTGGCTATATCACTTCAAGCCAGGCACAGTTCTAATTGCTTTACAAATTTAAACTCTTTTGATATACAGAAAAGGAATATGGCAAAGACATTCACAGTAACTCTGTTTTATAGGTAAAGGAACTGAGACACAGAGTTAGAAGTCAGCTCTGGGTTACAGGGTGAGTGGGCAGGCCAGGGCCAGGGGTGAGACCTAAACAATCTGGCTCCAAAGCCCAGGCCTGACCACTGCACCACCCTGCCTATCCAGATATTGCTGCCCCTTCAGTATGGCCCCAACTCACCTTTCCAAGTCACTCTCTTTATTTCCACATAGTAAAACTGGAACTCACTCTCTCCTTAACAGAATCCATTTTCCCCACCTCTGTGTCCTCTTATGATCTTCTTTCTGCCCCAAGTGCCTATCTTCAGGTCCCTTCTCTGCCTGAAAACCTCATATCTATTTGGGGGAGAATCCATCTTAAAGGTACAATCAAAACAAAAGAAAATAACATTTGCTAAGATCCTACTAGAGAAGGCAATGGCACCCCACTCCAGTACTCTTGCCTGGAAAATCCCATGGACAGAGGAGCCTGGTAGGCTGCAGTCCATGGGGTGGCGAAGAGTCAGACACGACTGAGCGACTTCCCTTTGACTTTTCACTTTCATGCATTGGAGAAGGAAATGGCAGCCCACTCCAGTGTTCTTGCCTGGAGAATCCCAGGGACGGGGGAGCTTGGTGGGCAGCCGTCTATGGGGTCGCACAGAGTTGGACACGACTGAAGTGACTTAGCCGCAGCAGCAGCAGCAGATCCTACTATCTTTGGGATCCTGTACTAAGGAAATTCACATAAAATATTTTGTTTAATTCTCAGTCCAACTCTCTGGGATAGGATAGATAAGAAAAGGCTCTGAGATGGGTTTTCTGCTCACCCAGGAAAGGGTAGAGCTACATGATCCTTATGCCCAGGGTGTTCAAGGGCGCTAAGGGTGTCCTCTTCATTGTTCCTCCTGCAGAGCATGCTGGCCATCTCTCGGGAGGCTTCACCGTACCTTAGAGTACAGGTAGTTGTGTAATGCCCCATCATAAGACTTCTGACAGCAGAAGTTGCGTCTGTGTTCCTTTTCCTCTCTGAGATGCCCAGCCTAGTTCTTTGAACCCAAATCAATTAACAAATACTTGTGTAACTGAGTGAAACTAAATCAAGGATCAGGGAGGCAGCCTTGGTGGGAAAGACAGGCTCATGCTTGCCAACCCCATCACTTTTTCCAAGTTCTGAAATAATGAGCTGTCAGTTTCCTTGAGTTGCTAAACCTTTTGGGAAGGAAGAAGTGAACTGAAACAAGCAAGTACGTGCCTCAGTCCATCAGAAGAGGAAGCTCCTGCTTTCAGACATGACAAGTTCCCAAAATATGTGGTGTTAACTCCAATAGCATGCATTTAGCACAACTTGTGACCACACAAACATGTGGAAACCAGTTCAGGAACAAAGAGACATCCTTACCCAAAGGTGCCAGAATACATTAAAACACCACAAAAGCAATTTCACTTGAATAGTACATGGCTCCTGCAAAGGAAAATAATTTGTTTGGAAACTTTCTTTTATCATATGCCATGTTTTCACTTAAATATGTCTAATGAACCTGTGTTTGTTGGGTGCCAGCTATGTAAGTAATTAGGTAAGGAGCCCAAGGCACTTGGCTGTTCCACCATTGCTAGATCCTAAGTTCCAGAAAACAGAAGCAGAACAGTGAAAAAATACCTTCCTCTTCAATTCCTGCTGCCTTTTCCTGTCTCATTCTGAAGCAGAGGGCTGAGAGCCATAAAGATAATCCAGCCAATCAGGGGATGCAAAAAAGTTTCAAGTTTCCCAGCTTCTTTACCTTGTCCTGATACCAAAGAGCTGAAAAACACAAGTGGCTTTAAAATACATAAACCTAGGGGCTTCCCTGGTAGCTCAAACGGTGAAGCATCTGCCTACAATGAGAGAGACCCGGGTTTGATCCCTGGGTCGGGAAGATCCCCTGGAGAAGGAAATAAAATACGTAAACCTGAAGAAACCATCACCCACAAAGCACTAGAGGACAACAAAAAGGGAGCTTAGCTTACATTTTTACCCTACACATCAGAACACAAGGAACTCAAGGGAGCAAGGAGTGCTGCAAATTGGATTTGAAATTGATGAAAAAGGCTGTATATGTGAGTGATACATTTTGAAGGGGGAAAAATGCAAGGAAACCAAAAGAAAATGATGGCAATTACTTTCTAAAAGATTATAAGAACCTCCTAGGTCAGTGTTAGAAGGAATGATGAGGCAATAATAAGCCTGGAAAGGATTTGGGAGGTAGTGGGAAAGGACTAGTGTTTGACTGAGAATTGGAGAGGGATAAAAGATGACTCTCTTTCTGAAGGCTTGAGTGACTGGGTGGGTAGTGCAGTCACCCCCTGAAATATGGAATATGGGATCAGCAGAAAGGGCAAGGATAAGATGAAGTGGAAGCTGAAGCAGCTTAGCTGCTTGCTCCAGCAGGAAGCAATGCCATGTGCTAATAATTGAGAAGAAGAGTGTGTTAGGGCCTTGAGCAAGGTCAAGGTTGACAGAGATAACTGAATACAGAGAAGATGCTAACCAAAAGGAGCACAAAGCATGAAGGGCAGAACTGAGGACTCAGCAAAACCCTGAGGACACAGATGGGCAAAGTAGTATGATTTTCTCTAGCTGTGTCAACCTAGGAGGGAGAGTGGAGGGTGGAGCCAATAAACTTCAAAAAGGAGACATCCTGGAAGGCACAATGATGACTCGGTTTTGCGTATTCAGATTACCGAAGTCTTGACTGAGATATTTAGGAAGTCTCTACCCAGGCCAGATACTTAACCCACACGATATGTGTTTTAAATTAATCACTGTATAAGTGAAAGTGAAAGTCGCTCAATCATGTCCAACTCTTTGCAACCCCTTGAAATATACAGTCCATGGAATTCTCCAGGCCAGAAAACTGGAGTGGGTATCCTTTCCCTTCTCCAGGGATCTTCCCAATCCAGGGATCAAACCCAGGTCTCCCTCATTGCAGGCAGGTTCTTTAAACCAATGCACTTTGAGAAAGATTTGAGGGAGCCAGGCCTAGATGAAGAGAGACTAGGCTGGAAGTTAGTCTGTGTGAAAGATAAAGTTCTGGACCAAGACAAAGTTAGTTGAGTTATAATTCAGGACCTTATGAAGTCAAGAGAAAAGTAGATTTTTGTTGTTGTTGTTCTTTTTTTCCCCCCTATTTATCTGATTATCTGTCTGCATTAATATATGACTGAATCCTTAAAAGAGAAACAGATTTAGATGTATTATTTTTAAGAGACAGTATGATTTGGCAGGTAAGAACACATGCTAAGGTAAATCAACTCCCTGAGTTCAAATTCCAACTCTACCATATAAGAGTTGTGTGATCTCTAACAAGTTAGCTCACTCCCATCTATAAAGTGGAAAGAATGATTTTACTTAGTTGTACGGTTGTTGTAAGACTGAAATATGCTAATACATTTAAAGAGCTTAGACAAACTGGTATGTATGAAGATCTCAATAAATGCCGGTACTATTCTCATATATTTAATACAAATGTCATCATCTCAAACAGTTGTTTTGTTCTTGATGTTAGAATTAGAACGGCTAAAGGGTTTTCTACAGTGCCCTCCTCCAAATCTGTGTGCTTTCCTGAAGGTTGTAGGAGTGCTTTCTCATGAAACCTCTGCTTACTTCTCATGTCCTGCAGTTGTTCTTTGTTCTACTAAGAGATATTGTCTTTTGTCCTAGAGTCCCCGAAGTATCTCCATCACAAGGCCAATTAGAAAATTTTTATGCAAGGCTTTAAGAGGGTAACAGTGGAGTTGATATCACATCTCTGCAATTTACCGTGAACTCTTAGACACCCCTGATTTGGAAAGTCCATTGGACAATCCCATTGCCAGGAAGGTGTCCCTGGCCACTGTTTTGATCACAGGATAAGTTTCTAAGCCTCTTCTCTCTTTCAGCCTCAACTTCTCATCTCTCTTCCTTTTTAGTCCAGTCTCCTCAGGTCCTATTTCCTGGACAACTGGAGGAACTCCATCTTTTTTCTTTTATTAGTCATATCAGTTAGCAATCTTTTTGTTTCACATTCCCATCTTCCAGAACCATAGCCTATCAGTGTTTTTGTCAGATTAAAAATGAAGTTATGTTTTTAAAAATAATATATTAGCAGAATATGACTTCATTCATCAAAATGGTCCTGGTTAATCATTTCTAGATGATGATTGATAGCCAGATGCAATTATTAACTGAAATGGTTAAAATTAGAATTATTTAAATATTTTTCAAAACTGAGGACAGCACCATCAGCCTTTGGTCACATCACTGCAAAACAGAGTTAAAATTTATAGCTATAAGGGCAAATATAGCTACATTGATAAAAAATGAACTGTTTAAGAATTATTAGCCTTGATTTCAAAGCTTTACACAAATAGTGCTTTTCTTTACAATTTAATATCACTATCACACTTTCTCCATATACATAATGAGAATAAATACTGCTCTCTCTTTTCAGTGTTGTAATGTCCAAATACTTTTAGTAAAAGATCTTTATTTTGATATTTTATAAGAAAAAGGAAATATATATCCATTTAAGAACCAATATTTTTAAAAACCATACACTAATAAAATATTTTAACACTGCATATCCTACACTAATTAAAGATAAAGAGCCCTTTTTTTTCTTCTTAAACCAAATGGGAAAAAAATAATGAAAGGACGGATAAATCAAGAAAAGAGAGATTCTCTCCTTAGGAAAATGCTGCCATTGACTTTTAAAATAAATGTTTCACCATTAAATGTAGTTATGTAAACAATGAGTAGGTGCTACATAGTGCTGTTCTAATGTAAATGTCTAATTCCTCAGTATATACTCTAGTGAAAGTTTCCTTTTATTCAACTTTTGGAGCATTTTTGCATCTTTATTTCTGAGAGATTGATTTGCCATTTTCCTTTATTGCAATGTTCTTCACAGTTGTTGGTGTTGAGGCTAAACTGGCCTTAGAAATTGAGCTGGGAATACTTATACTTTTTCCTTCCCTGGGAGAATGTGTATAAAAATATTATTATTTCTTCTATAATGTTTGGAAGTGTTCACAGGTAGGAACACTGGATCTGGATTGCGTGTGTGTGTGTGTGAAGTTCTATTGATGGAGCTCAAATTATTTTTATTTTAATTTCTCTTATCCATGTAGAAAAAGAAAAACTAGCTATAAACTCCATATGGCCCATCATTCCTATACAAATGCAAGAACAAAATCAATTTATATGCTAAAAAATCACAAATCTGTAAAACCTGTAATATTTAAAAGAAATATTTAAAATTAACTGAGAACAAGATGGCAGGTGGAGGAATAGGAGGACGTGGAGTATATCTCCATACATACATCAGGAATACACCTTCAGACACAGAAGTGCTAGCAGAACAGCCACTGAGAGAGGCAGGAGCATCTGAGCACTGGAAAAAAATATATAGAGCCATGCAAAACTTGGTAGGACAAAGGAAGTAGGGGGGGAAAGAGGAGAGTTAGTAGGACTCATCCTGCCCTTGGTGGGTGGGTGATCTGAAGCAGGGGTCTGATCCCCACATTGGGGCAATTTTGGGGGACAGAGGAGAAACATTTTAGGCTGAGAGTGAAATAGATGATCTGAGACAGTCTAAATGGAATGAGAATCACACAGACCATTCTTGCCACAGCCACATGTACCCCAGGGAGGGACGTGGGTCCCGTAGAAGGCACAGCAGCTGGGGACTGGAGCAGAGGGATTGTGGTGCAATCCCAGGGTGAGGGCTGCTGTTGACTTCTGACCTTCTGACCTTCTATAGCCCCAGGTCATGTGAAGGAGGAGATTGTGGTGGGAAATGCCTGGGGAGGAAAACCAGGCAGCCCTGGAGGCAAGGCAGTACTGCTGTGTAAGGGTGGAGCCATCACTGTAGTCGCTCTATCCCCAAATGCCAGCACTGGCAACTGAACAACAGAGAGCCTGGCTCTTTAAGTGCCTGACACGTGGGACAACAGAATAGGACCCAAGCCACGGGGCCCTTTAAGGGCCTGAATGGGGGGGAGCAACAGAGAAGGGCCAGCCAAAGAGGCCTTCTGATCGCCAGCTACCAGAGCCTAGAAAAGACTCTGATAGGACCATAGTTCCTGTGGCTGAGACCATCCACGTCACTGCACACTTAGCGCCTCGAGGGTCCCTGTGACCCACGCAGTCCACCACCTTCATGCTCAGTCCTCACTGGAGCAGAGCTGCCACAGGCTAGGAAAAGCCTTAATAGCACCATTTCTTTTGTGACAATAGATGCCAGTGCTCCTGCGTAGCCAGCATTGACAGGGCCCCCATGATCCAAGCAACTGCACCACCTCCATGCAATATCCCCACTGGGACAGAGTTGTCAGAGGGTATAAAAGTCCTGCATCCATGCATGAGAGGTCACTTCAGTCGTGTTCAGCTCTTCGCAACCCTGTGGACTGTGGCCTGCCAGGCTTCTCTGTATGTGGGATTCTCCAGGCAAGAATACTAGAGTGGGTTGCTATGCCCTTCTAGAACTCCATATTTTCTGCTGCCCTAACTGCTGGTTTCCATGAGTACTTCGTGCTGCTGGGGCCCTTGCAACCCAAGAAGCTGCATCACCTCCACATCTGGCCTTCACAGGGGCAAACCCAAGTCCTTCAGGGCAGCCTCAGGAGCAAAGCCCTGTGGACAACTCACAGGCAGAGGTGGAGATAAAGCCACAAATGAAACCCAGGGGCAGCGTGGCTAAGGAAGAGGACCCAAAACCTTCCCACCACTGTACATGCTATAGATTCAATCCACACGATTAATTCGGCAGACTCTGTGTCTATGGAATATATAAAAGGAAAACGAGAATTCCCACAAAAGAAAACAAACTAGTTCTGACAGCTGTGGACACTAGAGGCAAGAACACACAGGAATAGGACCAAATTAGAGTCTGAGCTTCCCTCACAGCTGATTGGAAACCAGCACAGTGTTGGAGGGCATCCTAGAGAAGCAAGGAGGACTATAACTCCCAGCGAGGGAAAGGACTCTGACAGCAGAGACTCAAGAAAAGCATATATTAGTCTTACATTTTGACTTGTTCTGTAGTTGCTTCTGGAGTTTTTTTTCTTTTTTTTTTCTCCTCTGTTTTAGTTGTTGATTTTATTTGTACTATTAAGTCTATTTAAGCCTTTGAGATTTTTTTTAAAATCACACTTTATTATTCTTTCATATACTTCTACCTCTGCTTTGGGCCTCTTATGGTTCTGTGTTTTCCTTTTTTTCTCTGTTTTTTTAATTTTAATTTTTAAAATTTATTGTTTTTTTTTTTACATTTATTCTTTTGTATGCTTTCCCTACTGTTCTTTTCCTGTTGTAGTTAATCTTTAATAATAAATCTTCTTTATCTACCTCTAACTTTGCATTTCTATCCTTTCTTTATTTTCTTCCTTTTGTTTGTTTTTCTCCCATGTTTGTTAGTTTTGTTTTTGTTGCTGTATTCTTGAGTTGGCACCTTGCTTTAGTTTTGTTTTCCAGTTTGTGCTTTAGTCAATTTTGTTTTTTACTGGTGGATATCATTTTTGGTTTCCTTTGCTTGCCAGGTCAGTCTATTGTACTTTATTTATATATTTTTTGACTGTTTTGGTTTTGTTCATGGGTGTATATTCCATTATTTTAGTTGTTCAGTTCAGTTCAGTTCAGTCGCTCAGTTGTGTCTGACTCTTTGCAACCCCATGAATTGCAACACACCAGACCTCCCTGTCCATCACCAGCTCCCAGAGTCTACTCAAACCCATGTCCATTGAGTCAGTGATGCCATCCAACCATCTCATCCTCTGTCATCCCCTTCTCCTCCTGCCCCCAATCCCTCCCAGCATCATGGTCTTTTCCAATGAGTCAGCTCTTTGCATCAGGTGGCCAAAGTATTGGAGTTTCAGCTTTAGCATCAGTCCTTCCAATGAACACCCAGGACTGATCTCCTTTAGGATGGACTGGTTGGATCTCCTTGCAGTCCAAGGGACTCTCAAGGGTCTTCTCCAATGCCATAGCTCAAAAGCATTAATTTTTTGGCTCTCAGGTTTCTTCACAGTCCAACTCTCACATCTATACATGACCACTGGAAAAACCATAGCCTAGGGAGTATTAATTAATGAGAACTTCCACAAAGCCATTCACCTGTATACAAGACCCAGCGTCACCCAGCTGCCTGCAGCACCCTGTGCAGGACACCTCATCCAAACATCAAAGAAGACAAAAGTGAAAATCCAATCCTCAGCAGACAGGATTACCACCTCACACAGTCTTGCCCAAAAGAAGAAAAAAGGAAAACAAACAAAAAATCTCACCTCCTCCCACCAACACAAGCACAAATCACATCCTACATGAAGCTTATACAAATCACTGGACCAGCCTTACAAGGGCAGAAACCAAAAGGAAGAAAGAATTCAATCTCAAAGTCTGGGAAAAGGAGACTCAAACATAATACGTTTAAAAACAATGAAAAGGCAGAGAAATATGGTGCAAATGAAGGAATAACCTAGAAACACTTAAGTCCAAAAAATAAAAAAGAAATAGGCCAACTACCTGAAAAATGATTCGGAATAATGATAGTAAAGATGGTTCAAAACCTCAAAAATAGAATGGAGAAACTGCAAGAATCAATTAACAAAAACCTAGGAGAAATAAAGAATAAACAAACAGACTAACAACAATTACTAACATTGAAAATACTCTAGAAGGAATCAATAGCAGAATATCTGAGGCAGATGAATGGATAAGTAAGCCAGAAGATAAAATGATGGAAATGACTGCTGAAGAGCAGGATAAAGTAAAAAGAATGGAAAAAAAAAAAACTGAAGATAGTCTCAGAGACCTCTGGGACAACATTAAATGCACCAACATTCAAATTTTAGGGGTCCTAGAAGAAGAGTTAAAGAAAGGGTATGAGAAAAATTTTGAAGATTGTAGTTGAAAATTTCCCCAACTTGGGAAAGGAAATAATCAAGTCCAAGAAGTGCAAAGAGTCCCATACAGGATAAACCAAAGGAGAAACATGCTAAGACATATACTAATCAAACTAACAAAGGTTAAACTTAAAAAAGGAATGTTAAAAACAGCAAGGGAGAAGCAGCAAGTAACATACAAGGGAAACCCCATATGCTTAACAGCTGATCTTTCAGCAGAAACTCTCCAGGGAAGAAGAGAATGGGAGGATGTATTTAAAGTACTGAAAGGGAATAATCTACAACCAAGGTTACTCTACCCAACAAGGATCTCATTCAAAATTGATGGAGAAATCAAAAGCTTTACAGACAAGCAAAAGTAAAGAAAATTTAGTACCCCTAAACCAGCTTTGCAACAAATGTTAAAGGTACTTATATAGTCAGGAAATACAAGAGAAAAAAGACCTACAAAAATGAACTCCCTACAATTAAGAAAATGGCAATCGGAACATAAATATTAATAATTACTTTAAATGTAAATAGATTAAATCTTCCAACAGAAAGACACAGACTGGCTGAATGGATACAAAACCAAGACCCATTTATATATATGCTGTCTATAAGAACCCCACTTCAGACCTAAAGACACATATAAACTGAAAGTGAGAAGATGGAAAAATATATTCCATTCAAATGGAAATCAAAAGAAAGCTGGAATAGCAATCCTCATATCAGATAAAATGGACCTTAAAATAATGTTACAAGAGATAAGGAAGGACACTACATAATGATCAAGGGATCAATCCAAAAGGAAGACATAACAAATGTAAATATTTATGCACCCAACATAGGAGCATCTCAGTACATAAAAGAAACACTAACAGACATACAAGGAGAAAATGACAGTAATACAATAATAGTAGGGGATTTTAACACCCCACTTACACCAATGGAAGATCATCAAAACAGAAAATTAATAAGGAAACACAAGCCTTGAATGGAACATTAGAACAGATAGATCTCATTGATATCTTTGGGACATTCCATCCAAATGCAGAAGAATACACTTTCTTCTCAAGTGCACATGGAACATTCTCCAAGAAAGACCACATCTTGGGTCACAAATAAAACCTCAGTAGATTTAATAAAACTGAAATCATACAAAACATCTTTTCTGACCACAATTCTGTGAGAGTAGGTATCCATTACAAGAAAAAAAAAACCTGTAAAAACACAAACACATGGAGATTAAACAATATGTTACTAAATAATGAACATGTTACTGAATAAATAAAAAGGGAAATAAAAAAATTCCTAGAAACAAATGAAAATGAAAACCCAACAACTCAAAACCTATGGGATGCAGCAAAAGCAGTGCTAAGAGGGAAGTTTATAGCTCAAAAAAACAAGAAAAGCATCTAATAGGCAACCTAACTTTACACCTAAAACAACTGGAAAAAGAAGAACAAAAAATCCCCAAAGTTAGCTGAAGGAAAGAAATCATAAAGGTCAGAGAAGAAATAAATGAAATAAGCAATAGTAAAAGTTAATAAAATTAAAGTTGGTTCATTGAGAAGATAAACAAAATTGACAAACCTTTAACTAGACTCATCCAGGAAAAAAGAGAGAAGAATCAAGTCAATGAAACTAGAAATGAGAAAGGAGGGTTTACAACAGACAATGCAGAAATACAAAGGATTATAAGAGACTATTATGAGCAACTATATGGCAGTAATATGAACAACCTGGAAATAATGGACAGATTCTTAGAAAAATTCAATCTGTCAAGACTGAACTGGGAAGAAATAGAAGCTATGAACAATCCAATTACAAGCATTGAAATTGAAACTTTGATCGAAAATCTCCCCCAAAACTGAAGTCCAGGGCCAGATGCCTTCACAGGTGAATTCTATCAAACATTTAAAGAAGAGCTAATGCCTATCTTTTCTAAAACTCTTTCAAAAAATTGCAGAGGAAGGAACACTTCCAAACTCATTCTGTGAGATCACTGTCACCCTGATAACAAAACCAGGCCAGGACAACAACAAAAAAAGGGAAGTTACAGGTCAGTGTCACTGATAAACATAGATGCAGAAATCCTCCTCAAAATTCTAGCAAACAAAATTCAACAACACATTGAAAAGCTCATACACCATGATCAAGTAGGGTTTATTCCAGGAATGCAAGAATTCTTCAACATATGCAAATTAATCAATGTGATATACCATATTAACAATATTGACAAATTGAAAGATAAAGACCATATGAAAATCTCAATAGATACAGAAAAAGCCTTTGACAAAATTCAGCACCCATTTATGATAAAAAAAAAAAACTTCAAAAAATGGGTCTTTACATAGTAAAGACCATAGGCAGTGCTAAGGCACAGTGCTAAGGCATATGATAAAACCACAGCAAACATTATTCTCAATGGTGAAAAACTGAAAGCATTCCTTCTAAGATCAGAAATAAGAGACAGGTGCCTACTCTCACCACTCTTATTCAACAAAGTTTTGGAAATCCTAGCAATGGCACTCAGAGAAGAAAAATAAATAAAATGAATCCAGATTGGAAATGAAGAAGTAAAACTCTCAGTGTTTGCAGATGACATGATATTATACATAGAAAACCCTAAAGATACCATTAGAAAATTGCTGAGCTAATCAGTGAATTTATCAAAGTCACAGGATACAAAATCAATACAGAAAAACCACTTGCATTCCTGTATACTAACAATGAAAAATCAGAAAGAGAAATTAAAGAATCAATCCCATTCACAATTGCAACAAAAAGAATAAAATATCTAGGAATAAAGCTATGTAAGGAGACAAAAGAACTGTATACAGAAAATTGTAAGACACTGATGAAAGTAATCAAAGATAACACAAACAGATGGAGAGATACTCTATGTTCCTGGGTTGGATGAATATTTCATTATTTCTGAAATAATGAAATTATGAAAATAACTGTACTACCAAATGCAATCTACAGATTCAATGTGATCTGTATCAAGTTACCAATGGCATTTTTCATAGAACTAGAACAAAAAGTTTCACAATTCATATGGAAACACAAAAGACCTTGAATAGCCAAAGCAGTCTTGAGAAAGAAGAATGGAGATGGAAGAATCAGCCTTCCTGACTTCAGACTATACTACAAAGCTACAGTCATAAAGACAGTATGGTACTGGCACAAAAACAAATATAGACCAATGGAACGAGATAGAGAGCCCAGAAATAAACCCACACACCTATGGGTACTTTATTTTTGACAAAGGAGCCAAGAAGATACAATGGGATAAAGATAGCCTCTTCAATGGACAGCTACATGCAAAAGAATGAAATTAGAACACTTCCTAACATCATACACAAAAATAACCGTAAAATGGATCAAATACCTAAATGTAAGACCAGAAGCTGTAACACTCTTAGAGGAAAACATAGGCAGAACACTCAATTACATAAATCAAAGCAAGATCCTCTACAACCCACCTCCTAGAGTAGTGGAAATAAAAACAAAAATAAACAAGTGTGACCTAGTTAGACTTAAAAGTTTTTGCACAGCAAAGGAAACTGTAAGCAAGGTGAAAAGGCAACTCTCAGAATGGGAGAAAATAATAGCAAATGAAATAACTGACAAAGGATTAATTTCCAAAATATACAAGCAACTCATACAACTCAATACCAGGAAAAAAAAAAAAAAACTCCAATCAAAAAGTGGGAAAAAGACCTAAACAGACATTTCTCCAAAGAAGACATACAGATGGTTAACAAACTCATGAAAAGATGTGCAACATAGCTCATTATTAGAGAAATGCAAATCAAAACTACAGTGAGATATCAACTCACACCAGTCAGAATGGCCATCATCAAAAAGCCTATAAGCAATAAGTACTGGAGAGGGTGTTGAGGAAAGAGAACGCTCTTGTACTGTTGGTGGGAATGCAAATTGATACAGTCACTATGGAAGATGGTATGAAGATTCCTTAAAAAACTAGGAATGAAACTACAATATGACCCAGCAATCCCATTACTAGGCACATACCCTGAGGAAATCAAAATTGAAAAAGATACATATACCCCCAAAGTTCATTTCAGCACTATTTACAATCACTAAAACATGGAAGCAACCTAGATGTCCATTGACAGATCAATGGATAAAGAAGCTGTGGTACATATATATGATGGAATGTTACTCAGCCATAAAAAGGAACACATCTGAGTCAGTTCTAATGAGGTGAATAAACCTAGAGCCTATTATATAGAGTGAAGTTAGTCAGAAAGAGAAAGATAAATATCATATACTAATGCTTATATATGGGATCCAGAAAGAGGGTACCAAGGAAATTATTTGCAAGGTAGCAATAGAGACACAGACATAGAGAATAGACTTATGGACACAGTGGTGGGCGGCAGGGAGGGAAGGAAAGAGAGGATGAGATGTGTGCAAAGTGTAACATGGAAACTTGTATAACCATATGTAAAATAGATAATCAATGGGAATTTGCTGTAGGACTCAGGGAACACAGTGTCTCTGTAACAAACTAGAGGGGTGGAATGCGGAGGGAGATGGGAGGGAGGTTCCAGAGGGAGGAGAGACATGTATACCTATGGCTGATTCATGGTTTCCTGTTGATGTTTGGCAGAAACCAACAAAATTCTGTAAAGCAGTTATCCTCCAATTAAAAAATAAATAAATAAAAATTAATCCAGTATGGTGGGTAATTGTTTTTCTTGGCTATGTTGTGATTTGAAATATACACGCCTGTTGTTTGGGGCTTTCAAGTTTGCCATCCAGAAGCTGTCTTGTGCCAAGGGATGACTCAAGTCTCCCATCCCTTTTCTTCATTTAAATGTGAGAAACTTCTCTCATAAGGTACACAGTGACATCATTTAGCTGGTCTTCATTTAGCTGAAATGCCTCACCTCTACATTAAATCCTCAACTGTTCTTTATTTTTACACTAGCCTGTAATCATGAGACTAGTTCATTATGTTACTTGCTGGCAGGAGTTGGTTTCATATTGTCAAATCAATCTAATTTATTAGCTAATATAAGAAACAAATTGCATGCTATGGAAAAATCTTTAATTGAAAACAATCATTCCAAAGAAAACTTGCATGTTCCTAAGTGGCAAAATCATTCAATTTGAGTGTAACTGACAATAAGAGACAAGCATTTCTGTTTTGATATTAGAACACTTAAGGTCTGGCTACTGACTTGAAGTTTTATTTACTTTATTTTCTATATTTTTGGCTGTGCGAGGTCTTTGAAGTTGCTCGAGCTTTTCTCTAGTTGTGGTGAGCAGGGCTTACTCTCTAGTTGCGGTGCATGACTTCTCATTGCGATGGCTTCTCTTGTTGCGCAGCACAGGCTCTGGGGCGTGTCGGCTTCAGCAGGTGTGGCTCCTGAGCTCTCCAGCACAGGCTCAACATTTGTGACC
The DNA here is from genome assembly GCF_023699985.2 of Odocoileus virginianus. NCBI lineage: Eukaryota > Metazoa > Chordata > Mammalia > Artiodactyla > Cervidae > Odocoileus > Odocoileus virginianus. Next base: position 30,941,978 of record NC_069697.1, on the reverse strand, counting down.
ACTGGGCTTATTTGCTCTGCTGCATCTGGGATCTTCCCAGATCAGGAATTGAACTTGTGTCTCCTGCATAGGCAGGTGGATTCTTTACCACAGAGCCACCGGGTGAGCCCCTGGCTGCTGATCTAACATCAGGCAAACATGCTTCCAATGCATTAAAACTTAAATGTAGTCACTTAAAAATGACTCCTTATGGCTACTGTAAAGACAAATGGAGAAGTAGGAATTAAAGCCACATGATGCTGTTTGAGGATAGAGTGGTTGTCTAGATGATTACTAATATGTTTATAGTAATTTTTAAGATCATCATCTAAAAGAAAATATAGACTTAAAGAATTTGTAGGGAATGTGTGAAATTGAAAATGCACCAAAATATAAACAGATCACAGTAACAAATGCTAATATGTAAAACTCAGTTCTATTTTTCTATAACAGCCAATATCGGGAGTTTTGTTTCCCTAACCAGAAACTGTGGGAGAAAGCGTATGTACTGTACAAAAGCTGTATTTTTGACAATAAATGATTAAATGAAAAAAGAAGAAAGAGAACTTAAAGACCCCCATTAGTCTAAGCTCCCTAGTCGAGAAACATTATTTCATATGAGCGAATCAGGGTTTACAAATTCTGATACTGTCTGGTGACCTGTTCATTCATCATCCAATTCCACTGTCCTTTCCTCTGTTTCCTCTGCTGTCTTGTCCCAGGACCAAAGTGTACTTTTAACAGGGTCCTCGCTATTGATCACAGAGATTTTAGACTTTGCAGCTACACATACAAAGTCTACTCCAAGTGCTGAGCTAAGAAGATTTGGTTGTACTGTAACAAGTGCTATAAAGGAATAGATATCAGCCATAGGACAGGATCACATTCGTCCACGTTGTTTTCTGTTAATTATGTTAGTTGTTTACCCTGTGACCTTCTCCTCTTGGAGCTAGAGGATTTTGTGTGTGTGAGTGTGTGCTCAGTCGTGTCTGACTCTGTGACCCCATGGACTGTAGCATGCCAGGCTCCTCTGTCCATGGAATTTTCCAGGCAAGAGCATTGGAATGGGTTGCCATTTCCTCCTCCAGGGGATCTTCCCAACCCAGGGATGGTGCACAAGTATCTCTTGAGGCTCCAACATTGCTAGGTGAATTCTGCGCCACCTGGGAAGCAATAAGAGATTTTATTGTCCCCCAAATAAAAAACACAAAGAACCAAAGAAGTACATTAAGTCCTTGCCTTTTAAATTGAAACACTGAGCAAGTTCATCAGGCCTTTTGCTCCCTGCAAGGGAGGGTCTTGGACACAGTTGGAGTAAAGTTAGAGGACAAGCAGAGAGCAAGATGCTGGTGAGGTGCTCGGAACAGGTTTGCTGTGCCTTGCTTCCCTGCCTTGTGGTTAGCTCCAACACTGGGGAGTGGATAGCTAACAGAACAATTTTCCCAATGATGAGAAGCCCAGAGCAGAGGGGCCAGGGCCTCTGTTTTCTCTCCAGAACCCTGGGAAATGCTCATTCAGCAGCAGCACCCCATGACAATCTGAGTTGGCCAACAGAGCTGTGATTGCCAAGGGGCTGGGGCGTGGGGAAGGATGGATTCAGAGTTGGAGTTAGTGGATGCAAACTGTTATGTAGAATAGATAAACAACAAGTTCCTACTGTATAATGCAGGAACTATGGTCAATGTCCTGTGATAAGATATAATGGAAAAAAATATGAAGAAGAACGTATATATGTATGTGTCTATCAGTTCAATCAGTTCAGTCATTTAGTCATGTCCGACTCTTTGCGATCCCATAGACTGCAGCATGCCAGGCTTCACCGTCCATCACCAACTCCCAGAGCTTACTCAAACTTATATCGATCGAGTTGGTTATGCCATCCAACCATCTCATCCTCTGTCATTTCCTTCTGTACCCACCTTCAATCTTTCCCAGCATCAGAGTCTTCGCCAATGAGTTAGTTCTTTGCATCAGGTGGCCAAAGTATTAAAGCTTCAGCTTCAGCATCAGTGCTTCCAGTGAATATTTGGGACTGATTTTCTTTAGGATTAACTGGTTGGATCTCCTTGCAGTCCAAGGCACTCTCAAGCATCTTCTCCAACACCACACTTCAAAAGCATCAATTCTCCAATGCTCAGCTTTCTTTATAGTTTAACTCTCACATCCATATATGACTACTAGAAAAATCATAGCTTTGACTAGATGGACCTTTGTTGACAAAGTAATGTCTCTGCTTTTTAATGTGTTGTCTAGGTTTGTCATAACCTTTCTTCCAAGGAGTAAGCGTCTTTTAATTTCATGGCTGTAGTGACCATCTGCAGTGATTTTGGAGTCCCCAAAAAATAAACTCTGTCACTGTTTCCACTGATTCCCCGTCAATTTGCCATGAAGTGATGGGCCAGATGCCATGATCTTAGTTTTCTGAATGTTGAGCTTTTAGCCAACTTTTTCACTCTCCTCTTTCACTTTCATCAAGAGGCTTTTTATTTCCTCTTCACTTTCTGCCATAAGGGTGATGTCATCTGCATATCTGAGATTATTGGTATTTCTCCTGGCAATCTTGATTCTAGCTTGTGATTCGTCCAGCCTGGCATTTCACATGATGTACTCTGCATATAATTAAATAAGCAGGGTGACAATATACAGCCTTGACGTACTAGTTTTCCTATTTGGAACAGTATGTTGTTCCATGTCCAGTTCTAACTGTTGCTTCTTGACCTGCCTACAGATTTCTCAGGAGGCAGGTCAGGTGGTCTGGTATTCTCATCTCGTGAAGAATTTTCCACAGTTTGTTGTGATCCATACAGTCAACGGCTTTGACATAGTCAATAAACCAGAAGTAGATATTTTTCTGGAACTCTCTTGCTTTTTTGATAATCCAACAGATGTTCTAAATAGGAAAAGGAGTATGTCAAGGCTGTATAATATCACCCTGCTTATTTAATTTATATGCAGAGTGCATCATGAGAAACACTGAGCTGGAAGAAGCACAAGCCAGAATCAAGATTGCTGAGAGAAATATCAATAACCTCAGATATGCAGATGACACCACCCTTATGGCAGAGAGTGAAGAGGAAATAAAAAGCCTCTTGATGAAAGTGAAAGAGGAGAGTGAAAAAGTTGGCTTTAATCTCAACATTCAGAAAACTAAGATCATGGCATCTGGTCCCATCACTTCATGGCAAATAGATGGGGAAACAGTGGACACAGTGGCTGACTTTATTTTTTTGGGCTCCAAAATCACTGCAGATGGTGACTGCAGCCATGAAATTAAAAGATGCTTACCCCTTGGAAGGAAAGTTATGACCAATCTAGATAGCATATTAAAAAGCAGAGACATTACTTTGCCAACAAAGTTCTGTCTAGTCAAGGCTATAGTTTTTCCAGTGGTCATGTATGGATGTGAGAGTTAGACTGTGAAGAAGGATGAGTCAAAGAATTGATGCTTTTTAACTGTGGTGTTGGAGAAGATGCTTGAGAGTCCCTTGGACTGCAAGGAGATCCAACCAGTCCATCCTAAAGGAGATCAGTCGTGGGTGTTCATTGGAAGGACTGATGCTGAAGCTGAAACTCCAGTACTTTGGCCACCTGATGTGAAGAGTTGACTCATTGGAAAAGATCCTGATGCTGGGAGGGATTGGGGGCAGGAGGAGAAGGGGATGACAGAGGGTGAGATGGCTGGATGGCATCACCGACTCAATGGACATGGGTTTGAGTAGACTCCGGGAGTTGGTGATGGACAGGAAAGCCTGGCGTGCTGCAGTCCATTGGGTCACAAAGAGTTGGACATGACTGAGAGACTGAACTGAACTGAACGGATGTTGGCAATTTGATCTCTGGTTCCTCTGCCTTTTCTAAATCCAATTTGAACACCTGGAAGTTTACCTTTCACGTACTGTTGAAGCCTGGCTTGGAGAATTTTGAGCATTACTTTGCTAGTGTGTGAGATGAATGCAATTGTCAGTAATTTGAACATTCTTTGGCATTGCCTTTCTTTGAGATTGGAATGAAAACTGACCTTTTTTAGTCCTGTGCCCACTGCTCAGTTTTCCAAATTTCCTGGCATATTGAGTGTAGCACTTTCACAGCATTATCTTTTAGGATTCAATTTCAGTTGGAATAGCTCAACTGGAATTCCATCAGCCCCACTAACTTTGTTTGTAGTGATGCTTCATAAGGCCCACTTGACTTTGCATTCCAGGATGTCAGGCTCTAAGTGAGTGATCACACCATTGTGGCTATCTGGGTTATTAAGATCTTTTTATATAGTTCTTCTGTGTATTCTTGCCACCTCTTCTTAATATCTTCTGCTTCTGTCCTTGATTGTGCCCATCTTTGCATGTAATGTTCCCTTGGTATCTCTAATTTTCTTGAAGAGATCTCTAGTCTTTCCCATTCTATTGTTTTCCTCTATTTCTTTGCATTGATCACTGAGGAAGGCTTTCTTATCTCACCTTGCTGTTCTTTGGAACTCTACATTCGAATGGGTATATCTTTCCTTTTCTGCTTTTCCTTTTGCTTCTCTTCTTTTCTCAGCTATTTGTAAGGCCTCCTCAGGCAACCATTTTGCATTTTTGCATTTCTTTTTTGGGGGGATGGTCTTGATCAGTGCCTCCTATACAATGTCACGAACCTCTGTCCATAGTTCTTCAGGCACTCTGTCTATCAGATCAAATCCCTTGAATCTATTTGTGTATGTGCATATACGATATATATATATATATATATATATATATATATATATAACTGAATCACTTTGCTGCACTGTAGAAATTGGCACAGCATTGTAGGTCAACTATACTTCAAGAAAATAAATTAAAAATAAATTGAGATGGCTGCATGGGGAGCAGGGCTGGAGAGTCTCTGGTAGTCACAGCATCTTTCCCCCAACCCATTTAGGAATGTGAAGGATTCAGAAGAAGTTGAGAGGAAAGCAGAATTTTTCCATACCCCAAGAAAAGCACAAAAACCAGCTAAATGCAAACTGGCAAGCCAGAAGTTGTTGTCAATTCCAAGGGGATGTCATCAAAAGATCTCAGAGGATAGTAGGTCTAAAAATCATGGAGAATGTGACCTCTTAGAAGATGCTGGCATTAAAAAAAAAAAAGAAGATGCTGGCATAAAGTGTTGATGCCATAACCAGGTGAGACAATGGCTATGGTAATGAATGTCACTGTGGACAGGTGTCTAACAAGTAGGTGCCTCCCCTGATGCTGTGATGGTACCTGAGCCCCAACATAGATGCCACCTCAGGAAAAGGAGGGCAGAGGACAATCCCCAGTGACTGACACTAGGATGACTACATGTATCTAGAACTGAGTGATCATATTTTTTATTATTTTTCAGCATCTAACTATGGCAGAAATTCAAACAAATCAAATCATAAATTGAATTAATGATTCTCTTCTATAAAAATATTTATCAAAGAAATGTATCCTAAATGAAGGCAAAAAGGTTCTATCTCTCTCTGGGCAAGATGGTGGGGTGAGGGGGGTCAGGGGGGCAAGGCTGGTGTGAATTTGGGGCAGCCACACTCTAATTAATATAGGTACAGTTGATCGTGTAGTTCATGAGAAATCTATGGTTGTAAAATGAACTGGAAAGAAATATTACAATAAAACTTGACTGTGCTAATGCTAAGATTTACAAACTTGATGACCTATATTGTCCTCTGCCGTGCTTCCTTTGTTAGGGCTTCCCAGGTGGCACAGTGGTGAAGAATCTGTCTACCAGTGCAGGAGAGCAGGAGATGAGAGTTTGATCCCTGGGTCGGGAAGACTCCCTGGAGTAGGAAATGGCAACCCACTCCAGTATTCTTGCCTGGGAAATCCCATGGACCTGGGATTTCCTGGTGGGCTACAGTCTATGAGGTTGCAAAGTGTCTGACATGACTGAGGATGCACCCATGCCTGTTGCCTTTTTGACCGCCCTGGATTATTACGATATTGTGATGGCTCTATGCTGAACAATGCCACAGTGATGGATGCCGCTTCTCTGTTGATAGCTGATAATGAGTCTTCCCTTTTCATACTGTTCATGGGGTTCTCAAAGCAAGAATACTGAAGTGGTTCGCCATTCCCTTCTCCAGTGGACCACATTTTGACAGAACTCTCCACTGTGACCCGTCTGTCTTGGGTGGCCCTACATGGCATGACTCACAGTTTCATTGAGTTAGACAAGGTTCTGACCCATGTGATCAGTTCACTCCACCACTTTGGCCACCTGATGCAAAGAATTGACTCATTGGAAAAGACCCTGATGCTGGGAAAGATTGAAGGCAGGAGAAGGTGATGACAGAAGATGAGATGGATGGATAGCATCACCAACTTGATGGACATCAGTTTGAGCAAGCTCTGGGAGTTGGTAATGGACAGGGCATGCTGCAGTCCATGGGGTCACAAAGAGTTGGACACAACTGAGTGACTGAACTGAACTGAATGAGTCTTGTCCTCAGCCTCAGACTTCTGAACACTTGACTGCTATGGAAATTATGAAACTGAAGCATATTTTGATTCTAAAAAGTAAAACTGATTTGATTTTTTTTTAAAAAGTCAGACTAAAGAATGGTATGAACAGATCCTTGCATTTGTACAAGGTACAATAGCATAGAAGGAGCTTCTATTATTGAATTTCTGCTCAGCTAAAATACAGTATTGAAGTTGTCTGTGAATACATAGCAAAGAAATCTCCAGTGCCCCCAAGAGACTTTACTTCAGAACCCTGACTTACTGTTATTAGATCCTTTGATGTCAACAAAGCTGGATGTGAAGTTGATGACCTTAAGGAGAATGTAGCTGGTGGTAGTGTTCAAAAAGGAGTATTAAATGTGGGTCAGGAGATAGAAGTCAGACCCCATGTTGTTTCCAAAGATAGTGAAGGAAAATTCATGTTTTTATCACTTTTTGCAGAGCATAACGATCATCAGTATGCTGCTCTGCATGGGAGCTAACTCACTTCAGTTGTGCCCAACTCACTGCAACCCTATGACTGTAACCCACCAGGCTCCTCTCTCCATGGGATTTTCCAAGAAAGAATACTGGAGTGGGTTGCCATGCCCTCCACCAGGGGATCTTCTCGACCCAGGGATCGAACCCATATCTCTTATGTTTCCTGTATTGGCAGCGGGTTCTTTACCGTTAGTGCCAGCTGGGAAACCCTAATCTACTGCTCTAGGAGGTCTTATTGGAGTTGGAACAAAAGTTGACCTTGTGCCAGGCTGACAGAATGGTGTGGCAATTACTTGGTGTTTACCTGAAATACTCACAGAATTGGAAATTTCCTATTTCCTATTTAGATGGCTCCTCGGTGGACACACAGAAGGAGACAAGAAAGCAGCAAAAGTGCAAAAGCTATCAAAGAATGAAGTGCTTATGGTGAACACAGGATCCCTGTCTACAGGAGGAAGAATTAGTGCAGTCAAGGCTGATTTGGGCAAAACTGTTTTGACTAATTCTGTGTGCATGGAAGTAGAAGAAAAAAAAAATCGCCCTTAGTCAAAGAGTTGAGAAACACTGGCATTTAATTGGTTGGGCTCAAATAAGAAGAGGAGGGACAATCAAGCCAATGATAGATGATGACTGAAGAATTAAATAACAGATAAGGATGAAGTCAGAATTTCTCTTAACAACCTAGGGGTATATTTTCAAAGCAATAGTGGGGAATTAATTTCACAGTTCATTACCTTAGTAGTAGCTGTAAGGTTATTCTCAGTTTTGAGTGATGAAAATTTAACCTCTAGTACTGAGACAGGGTCTACAATAAATGTAAAAGTTGGCATAATGTTGGGTTGGATTTACATTTTATCAGAAATTAATCATCTCTAAATAAAGTCTAATTTATACAGTGCAGGTTTGAAAGTAAACTGCTTGCTACAACCAGACTTTGCTGCAGCACACATTCCACCTAACCTGTTCAAAAGAAAATCTTTCTTCTTTAAAAAAAAAAAAAAAAGATGCTATCTGAGAAAATATCTGGGCTTGTAAATTTTGCACATTTCAATATAAAACTATTGAATTAAGATTTGAATTAAGAATGGTTTCAATTCAGCATTTGCTCTGAGCTTCCTGTATACATTAGTGCCTGTAGAAAGATTTTCTCAGGTAGATAAAGTTTACAGAACAGGATTATTTGAAAGTATTAATCATTTCAAGCCTATTAACCACAAAATGCAAATCTGAGAAATATTTTAGGCATAACATTTCATAAACACCCTATTCAAAAAGATAAATTTGTCAAATGATAACAAGGCATGATAACTAAAGATAATAATGCTAAGAAAGGAATTAAAGCTCATGAATAAGTCAAAAATGAATAATTTTTACATGTCTTTGGAAGGAACAGATTTAATTTCAACTTTTACTTTGAGTAACATAAATATAGACATGAGCAAAATTGTAAGTGTAGAGTTACATTTAGAGTTACATAAGCTGAAACCATCAGTCAGCTGGAAAAACAGGTACTTCCAGGACCCCAGAAATCTCCCTAAAGTTCCCATCTACCCCTCTCAGAGTACCCATTCTCCTAGCTTCTATCCCCATAGATTAGCTTTACCTGTTCTATTCTTTTGTTTTCTGTCTTCTTATGCTCAATATTGTATTTGTGAGATTCATCAGTGTGTAGTTATATTTTGTGTATTCTTGTTGCTTTGTTCCTCTATTATAAAAATACACTATGATTTTTTATCCACTCTACTGTTGATGGATGTTGTGATGTTTTCAGTAGGGGGACATTTATACTGCTGCTGCTGCTAAGTCACTTCAGTCATGTCCAACTCTATGCAACCCCACAGATGGCAGCCCACCAGGCTCCTCCATCCCTGGGATTCTCCAGGCAAGAACCCTGGAGTGGGTGGACTTTTATGAGGAGTGCTGTAAATGGGTATATTCTTGAGTGTCTTTTGATAAATATATGTACACTTCTATGTTGGGTCTATTCCTATGAGTGGAATTACTGGATCATGTAGTATACACATGGGCTTCCCAGGTGGCACAGTGATAAAGAACCTGCCTGCCACTGCAGGACACCTCAGAGATGTGGGTTCAATCCCTGGATTGGAAAGATCCCCTGGAGGAGGGCACGGCAACCCACTCCAATACTCTTGCCTGGAGAATCCCATGGACAGAGGAGCCTGACAGGCTGCAGTCCATCAGGTCACACAGAGTTGGAAATGACTGAAGCAACTTAGCATGCACGCACAGTATGCATATATTCAGCTGTAGAAGATGCTGCCAAATGCTTCACAAAGCACTGGTACCTTTATGTCCAGGTGCTGCATCAATAGAGCCCCAGATGCTGAGTGTATCCTTATTAACATTTGCCTTTCTTCTCCTACTTCTTCCTTTTCTCTGTCTTCTTCCTTTTCTCTGTCAGAAGAAGACAGTCTTCTCTGTCTTCTCCCCCTCCTTCTCCTGCTTCTATCCCCTCCTCCTTCTTCTTTCTCTTCCTTTCCCCTTCCCCCTCTTCTCTTTCTCTTCCTCCTTCTCCTTCTCTTTCTCTTCTCCCTCTCCTATTACCATCCTAGCACTCCTCATCTTCTTCCTTCTTTTTTACCCTTTCTGTCTGGTAGATGTCTGCTGGTAACATATCGTGGATTTAATTTGCATTTCTTGCTATCTGAACTAGAGCATGTTTCACATTTGGAGATTCCCTTTTGTGAAACACCATTTAGAAAAATTGTGTTGCCTACCTTTTTCTTATAGATATGTAGTTCTTTGTAGATTTTGGATATGAGCCCTTTGTTATATACATGTATTTCAAATATATTCTCGCACTTGAAAATTCTTACTATTAAATCTGTGATATACATTTTAATTTTAAATACTCGATGAAAAAACAAATTTTCTTTTTCAGTCCTAATTTGCTAAAAGTTTATCATAAAAGAGCATTACATCTTATTAAGTGCCTTGCATCTTTCAAGTTGAACATAAGCTTTTTCTCCTTTATTCTGTTAATGTGGGTGAGATATTATATACTGATTGCATTTGAAATGGTAAACCAATTTCAAGCTCTGGAAACGAAGTCAACTTGTCCTTTTCTTTACACTTCAGAATTTCATTTGCTAATATTTTGCTTAAAGTTTTTGCATCTACTGAGAAAGACTGGTCCATAATTTTCTTTTCTTTTGTGTCTTTGCCCAGGATTAATGTCCTCATACAACATGCCAGTAAATATTCTCTTCTTTTCTCTTCTCTGGAAAAAAATTGTAAGATTAATTATTTTTGTTTCCTAAAATGTTTGGAAGAATTCACGCATGAATCCAGCTGGATCCAGACTTCTCTTTGTGGGATGTTTTTAAATTGTAGATTTAATATATTCAATAAACATAAATATTTTTTACTTTCAGTGTCATTTGGGGGAAACTATATATTGACATAAATTATATATAATGTCTTTTTATTATTTTAATTATCAGTATTATTATTTTAATTACCATAAAGTGGTCTCTTTTCCATTCCTGATATTGTCATTTGTGTTTTTTCCTCCTTTTTCTTGGCCAGTCTTCTTAGGACTTTACTCTTTTCATTAGTCTTCAAAGAACCTCCTTTGGATTTGTTGAATATTTCTATAGTATACCATTTGTAGAGCATTGTTACTTTATTAATTTTTTTCTCTTCTTTCTTTTTTATATTTCCTATAATTTGCTATATTTTTAACTTCTCTTTATGGATACTATTCATTTAAACCTTTTGCCTATTTGAATATGTGCATTTAATGCAATAAATTTCCTTAAACAGCAGCGGTAGCAGCAGCCCATGTGTCTTGGTATGCAATATCTTTACTACCCTTTAGTTTAAAATGTTTTCCAGTTTCTACTATGATACATTCTTGATCCGTATTTAATTTCTAAGCATTCGGGGATTTTTAACTTATCTTTTGTGGTTAATTTTGAGCTTAATTCCACTCTGTTATGAACATACTTTGTATGATGTTTATATTGGAAAGGTTTTTGAGGCCTATTTATGAATCCCTGATGACTCAGCTGGTAAAGAATCTGCCTGCAGTGAGGGAGACCCGGGTTCAATCCCTGGGTCAGGAAGATCGCCTGGAGAAGGGAATGGCAACCCCCTCCAGCATTCTTGCCTGGAGAATCCCATGGACAGGAGCCTGGTGGTTCCTCTGTCCATGGGATTACAAAGAGTTGAACACGACTGATCAACTAACACACACACATGAGTAATTTGAGTAGCTATCCCGTAAACAATTATAAAGAAAATATTCTGCAGTTGTTAGTTTTGAACTCTGCACATATATATACATATGTATGTATGTATACATAAGGAAAAGTTTGTTAATCTCTGTTTATTCAAATTCTCTGTGTCCTTTCTGATTTTTAATCAATTACATAGAGATTCCCGCTAATATTTTCCATTATGTTTATAGATTTATCTATTTATCCTTTAATTAAAAGGAATTATTTTAAGTTTTATTTCTACCACCACATGGACAAACTCAGGGTATCCTACCGGAGAATGAGCATGTAGCTGTCATCCCAGTCATTCCAGCTGAGGTCTGAGACATGTAAGTGAACCCAGGCATACATAGATGATCCTGGTCCATACTAGAATGACCACCCAGTTGTTCTCATTCTAAATTGATAACTACAGACTCATGAGCTAGGTAAATATTTTGTTGCTTTAAGTCACTAAGTTTTTGGTTGCTATGTTATGAAACAATGAAAGTGAAAGTCTCTCAGTCGTGTCTGACTCTTTGTGACCCTGTGGACTATACAGTCCATGGAATTCTCCAGGCCCGAATACTGGAGTGGGTAACCTTTCCCTTCTCCAGGGTATGAAGCAATAGGTAAAATTAATTAGCAAAGTTTTGTAATTTGGGGGCCATGTCAGCATTTTCTTCCTGGGTTTGTCTTTCTAATTGGTCTCCTGGGGCATGTTGGAATGTAGTTAAACATCTGAAAGCAATGAGAAGTGGTATAGATGGAATATGAGGAGACTCTGAGCAAGAACTATTTCAGACAGAGAATGAGAAGATGATTTTACTGTCAAAGAATGATCAGTAGAGTTGGGGGGATTCAGATCATCTCGTTCACCATTCTGATGTTCATGGTTCCACTCTTTCTCAGTCTGTGCTTTGCTTTCACATGAAGTTGTAGACAGTTTTCCAAACAACATAATGACACTCTGCATTTGAGTTTTGGTAAATTTTTCTTGAGACAAAGAAATTCTCTTATGATAATGAGAAACTTCCTGGTTCTCTGATTACGCCTTGATGTAAAAATTTACAACATTGAGCATTGAATTTCCTTTCTTTAAGCTTCAAAGTACATTAGAGGCATCCAACCCTCAGTACTTCTCTTGTATTTCTTGTGCCTTTCACACTGTGCTATGGAAGTAGCCCCTATCTGCCAAAAGTGCTAACAGACACTTATTGCATACAGCTTTAAAGATGGTTTAAGTAGCTTTTTGACATTGCAGGTTGTGAATGATAAATATTCTATTCCTTAATGGCAGTTGGATCTTCACTACCTTTCACCCACCAAATCAGAGAACCAGTCCCTATCAATTGAGATACCCCCAGTGAAAATTCAGTAGAGTCAACTGAATCCATTCAAGCCAATTTAAGCAGGAAGACATCCAGTGTAGGAAATCAGATGCTTTTTAAAACTTTAAAGGCTTAGGCTGAGCTTCTAGGAATGACTCCTTAAATCGTTGAAGAACTGATCTCTAAGTGAACTTCTGCCTTGACTACAAGCAGGAAGCTCAGAAAAGAGAAAGCTGCCATCACAACTACTGGTTCTAGAATGACTCCCACCCCTGCCCTCTGCCATGACATGGGCAGGTAAATGGATCCCCTTGCTCTCAGTACTCATAAAGCTACAGATGGTCTTAAAAAACCAGCATCTGCTCTATCCGACACAGAAATACTTCCATGATACTGTTTTCCAGAAGAACTAACAGAGCAGAGCTTTTCCCTTTCTAGATACCCTAGAATTTGAATCTTCCAAACCTCATGCAAGTATATTTGTTGGCCTCAGCTCTATGACTAGTTGAACTCCAAGGAATCAGGGACATTCAGCCCCTATTTTCTGACTGCACAAAGTGTATCTGTAGCCCTATGGCATCAGCAACATCTGTGAGAAAACAGAGATAATCAAGCCCATTGCAGAACCTGACTCAAGGCCCAGGATGCTTAGTCTCAGTGTCAGGGATATCGATGATGCTCAGTTCATGCTAACTGTTCCTGTTATTGGCCTGGCATTGCTCGTCATGGGGATAAACAGGCTACAGGGTAAGGAAGCCTGATGCTTCTTCAGGCCAGAGTAGCGACAAACCTTTATTTTGTTTCTCTCTGTAAATTTTTTAATTTAGTTCTTACTTCTTTTTAATTTTATTTTTATTTTTTGGCTTTGCTGCATGGCTTGTGAGATTTTAGTTCTCTGACCAGGGATTGAACCCACAGCCTTTGTGTTGAAAGTGCAGAGTCGTAACCCCTGTACCCCAGGGTATTCTTTTTGTTGAGTGTCATGCTCTGATAAAAGGCATTCCCAAAATAGTAATGCTGAAAGGGGGCAGGTTTTTTTTCCCCCATTTATTTTTATTAGTTGGAGGCTAATTACTTTACAATATTAGTGGTTTTTGCCATACATTGACATGAATCAGCCATGGATTTACATGTGTTCCCCATCCTGAACCCCCATCCCATCCCTCTGGGTCATCCCAGTGTACCAGTTTTTGAAGAGTAACTTTTCATACTGCTTCTCTCTCATCATAAACTTTCTTCATAAATTAACTTCCCTACTGAAAAAAAAATTCACTTTTTGTCTCTCCTTTCCTTGTTTTCCCATTTCTGTTTCTTGGTTTCCAGCTCTCCCTCCAACCCTTTCTTGTCCTTTCCCTCTCTCTTTCTCTCTCTTTCATGACTTAAAATTTTTATGTTATTAGAAACATTTTATTGCTTTTCTTCAGTAAAGCCTTTTGGACTTCACTAAAATGAATTAATATTTATAAAGCATTTAAAATAGTTCCAGACACATAGCAAGCATTGTCTGAATGTTCCCTTTTATTTATTTACTGGCTTAAAAGAAGACCTACTTCAGGCATACTCTGGGGTCCATCTTTCACTGTAGGGTTTTTTTTTTTCTTTTAAACCTTCAGTAATTAAACCACTTTGGATAGGATCACACTTTTTTACAGCTATAAATAATAACTGTAGATATAATCAAACCTAACATTGTATTAGTCTGTGTACAACATAATGATTTGATGTATGTATGCATTACAAAATGATTACCTCAATTAATTTATCCATCACCTCACGTAGTTACAATTTCTTTTCTTGTGATGAGAACATTTAAGATTCATTCTCTTTGCAACTTCCCGATACATAATGCAGTATTTTTAACTGTAGTCACCACGCTGTGCATCATATCTCCAGGACTTATCTTATAACTGGAAGTTTGTACCCTTTGACCACCTTTACTCATTTTCCCCGTCTCCCACCCCCAGCATCAGCAATTGCCAGTCTCTTCTCCATATCTTTGAGTTCAGCTTTTTCAGATCCCACATGTAGGTGACATTATATAGTATTTGTCTTTCTCTAACTAACTTATTTCATTTAGTGTAATGTCCTCAAGCTCCACCTATGCCTTTGCAATTATTTTATACTAAATCTTGCTCTCAAGTGAAAAACGTAAGATGGTGACTTCAGGGTTGCCAGGACAAAGTTTCTAAACCTCTAGCTAATACATTGTAGAGCGAATAAAATGATGTTGAACATTTAGTCTAATTTAATGTGATTAAGCCACATTTTATGAATAAAGATAACTCAGTTGCTTTAGGTGCTCAATTTTTCATTTCTTTAACACCTTGTTTCACACTCACTTGCATGACTGCTTAACAAGATTGGATACTGACTTTCCAGAAAAACCCAAGATAAAATGAAAGGAAACTACATATCTACTCATCACAGACATATTCATATAATGGACAATTTTAATTATAACCTAATGTGTTTTTTTTTAAAGGACTCTGAGAACTGCAAAGACATAGAAGCACAGTGACAGTGAATAAACACTTTCGAGCCTGAGAGGATGCAGCAGAAACTGAAGGGCCCACATCCTCGGAGGCTCATATCAGGGCAAACTTTGCCTGTAAAGATGTCCTTCAGATTTGTGGGAGACAGAGAGAGCGATTGTGGGTGGGAAACCCTGAGTCTGGCTTACAGCAGACTTTGAGCTGTAAACCTTGAGCCTGTACAGCAATTAGCTGATTTGTTTTCCTGCATTTCAGGCACAGTTGAGGTTAATGTAGTTGTTGAATGGTCTTTTCATCTACACATCCTTCCTTGTTTTCCTCAGCTGTGACCAACCCAAATGGACACGGAGTGCCCAGCTTTCAGCCTCTGAGATAGCACTTCTGTCTTTTAAGTCACTTCAAAGGAGCATTTTACAACCCCTGTCTCAGTTTCTTTAAGGTGGGGAAATGATCATTTTAAACAGGTTTGCAATAGACCTCATGTCTGGCACCTTCTTTGTTAGATTTAACCAGTTTGGGAATAAAAAGAATGACAGAGGAGGGGGTCCTCGACAAGAACCGTCATTAGCAGAGCCCAATTCAAGAACTAAGAGATCTTGATGTTTGCAAATCACCTCTTACATGAAATTACACAAATTCATCAGAATGTAAGTTCTTCAACAATGATGATGAAAATCCATCGATGACTTGTGGCCAAGTAAGGATCCAGCTGTTTTCTCCAGCATGACAGGGCTCTCTCCAGCATGGTCAGTGTGACTGACAGATGGCTACCTTATGATCATTAGGTATGATCATTTAGCCCCATTTTCCAGGAGAATCCTGGTTTAGGCATATTGTCCCTGCATTCATCCAGTTAATAGCCCCATTCACTCTCATGTATGTACAGATTTGGATGATAAACTGTATGGACTTCTTTAACAAAAAGGGGCAAGTGGTCAGGAACGAGTCACATATGGGTGTGCATTATCTGATCTTGTCCTACAGGGTTCCTGGAATTCTGATAAATTGTGGTTTCTGCTAACTGAATCGGGAGCTTAATGGAATCTTCAGTGACAGTTGTGGGGAAAGTGCTCCCCACTCACCTGTACTCTCCCTCCAGCCTTCCATTAAAACTGTACAAGACCACTGGCATCATTTTGCTCATTTCCCATCTCCCCTCTCCTGTCCTTTATTCCCTTTCTGCCGCTATTCCTTTTCTCCTTCTCTCCCTCCCCGGCCCCTCCTCTTAGCTCCCCTCCACTCCCTCTCACTGTCCTCCTTCTTTTTCTCCCTCTTTTTCTTCTTCTTCTTCTCCTTCTCCTTCTTTCTTCTGTTGTTCCAGATTATTTTAAAACTGCATTTTCTGTTTTATGAATCTTTGCTCAGCTATTGTAATACATATTACAGCTGCAATATAAGAAATTGTTTGTCTTGATTACATACTCTCCTGGTTACTTTTTCTATTTCTCTTATTCTTGCATTTCTTGTATATCTGTCATTCTTCTTCTTGGATTACATGTTTATTTTGGGTAATATTTTTCAGAGGGGTCTGTGGGTGACAAAATTTCTAAATTGCTTGCATGTTCAAAATTATCTTCCTTTTTCTTTCATACTTGAATGGAAATTCAGCTGGGAAAAATTTATAAATCCTTTTCCCTCAGAATATTTTGGTTATTTCTCCATGATTTTCTGACTTCTTCACTTGTCAATCAGAAGTCTGTTGCCAGATTCATTGCAGCTCCTTTGTGGTATTCCTTCCCTTCTACTTTTTCTTTTTTAAAGGTTCCTCCCACCTTCTCTTTTTTAAAAGTTTGTAGAATTTTCTTTTTATCCTTGGAATTCATGAAAATCATCAGAATGTGTGTTTTCTTAACATTTGTGTAAAACATGCTAAACCCTTTTGATCTGAACATATGTCTTTCTTTAGCATATGGAAATTTCTTCCACTGTTTCTTTGGTTTTATTTTTCCCTCCGTGCTCTTGGTTCTCTCATTTTATTGGGTAAATATTTGAATGTATATTTATCTGGATACAGCTCCAAGTTTATTAATTTCTCATAGTTTTCATTTTTATTTTTTTGAATTCTTAAAAATGTCCTTAGCCTAAGCTTCCAGGTTGCTAAGTGTACCTGTAGTCCTCTCTGGTTCTGGATTCAGTTTTTATATTGAGTTTTTAGCAACCAGATTTTTAACTCCCAAGAATTACATTGTGTTCTCTTGCATTAATTTTGCTTTCCCTGATGATCTTTTTTATTTCTTCCATTTATTGCCTTTCTTTCTGTTTCCTCAAATGGTCTCTGATTCTATAGAAAGTGGGTTGATGTGATGAGTGGGCTTTTTCTGAAGTCCAGAGAGGCTTATCTTTAAGTGTGAGGCTGTATGTCCTCAGAGAAGCCAGAAATGACCTGGGACATTACACCACTTCCCTCTCTAGCCCCAGGGCTCATGGTGGGCACTTCCTACAAGTAAATCTATTGTCTAGAGAGGTATTTTCAGGACTTTAGACTGGGGTGAATGCTACAGGCAGTGACCTCAAAAGCAGATTCCCATACTCTGTTAGGTTTCGCAAACATCCAAGTCTAGTTCATCTGCTTTATACCATACAGAAATAACCTAATATTCTGGTCTGCTAACATCAGCTTTTTGGTTTACTAGTGCCTCTACGGATTTGGTTTTTATCCCTTCTATGGTATAGAGGGGAGAGCAAGTAAGTAAGTAGTCCACCCATTTTGAGCTTTAAGGCACACCAATTCTCCAACTATTCTCATCCCAAAGATTTGCCCAGTCTAAGCCATATGGATTGTATGGTTGATAAAGCTGAGCATAAAACACCTTTTATTTTGTGCTTCTATTTACTGCTTTCTAATTATGTCTCCAATTTTGCATTTTTTCCAATTTCTAACTCATTCATGTTGAAAAAAATCCTACTGTGTGCTACAATTGTATTATAAGGACATTATTGCTAAGTTGAACCAGTCACAAAAAGACAAATACTGCATGATTCCACTTATATAAGATGTCTAAAGTAGACAGACTCAGAGAGTGGTTGCCAGGGACTGTGAGGAGGGAGAAAAACTTGTGCGATAGATACTGAGTTTTAATTTTGCAAGATGAAAAATTGCTAAGATGGTAAATTTTACATGTTTGTTAACCACACACAAAAAATCAGAGCTTTAAATCTCAGTTTGAGAGAAGGTTTAAATGTAAATAATCCAGTAAGAGGGCAACAATTGGCTTAAATTTAACCATAGGTGGAAGAGACCAGTGTCAGGCCCTGTTCTAATAGCGGGTTTGCCTCTTCATGGCGGAAAGAGAGAGAGAGACAGCACACACTCGGGTCTCTTCTTCTTTGTACAAGGGCACCAATCCCATCATGAAAGTCTCACCCTCAGGACCTCATCTAAACTCAATTGCCTCCCAACAGTTTTACCTCCAAATAAGCATCAGATTTGAAGCTAGAGCATCAATGGACGACTTTTGCAGGGTTAAAAACATTCATTCCATCAGTGTGTGTGTGTGTGTGTGTGTGTGTGTGTGTGTGTGTGTTACTGATGAGAGAGAGCTACATGGGGCTGGGATGTGAAGAATTGTATATACCAGGAAGCTGTCCCTGGTCCTCTACTTTAATGTAAGACTCTGCTGAAACTTTTGGGCAATCTGTCTTTCAGAGAGATTTTGAAAGTGTCATGGGAATTCAGCAATTTTGAGACTTACTTGGTAAGTTTTTCTCTAGCCGAAGTCTCCTTCATAGACTCAGTGGGTCTCTGCTTCAGATCATTTGGTTTAATCAGCCCACAAGACGAAGGGCTTAGTTGCTGGGGGGGGGGGGGGGGGTCTTTCCCAGGATCCCCTGGCAAGGGCTGGTAGCTAACACTCAAACCTCCAAAGCCCCCCTTCTCAATTTTTCTACTCTCCCATCAACAGAGTTGGAGTTGGAAATAAAACAATATAATTTAGTTAACTCTTATTCTAAACAAGTAGTGAAAATAATTATGTAAAGCTCTACTAAATAATACTTCATTTCATAACATTATTAAATAGAAAATGATCTATGTGATGAGCATCCTTCATAAGTAAATAATTATTTGATGAAATAGTCTATTTTCTTTTCATTTTCTTGCACAGCAAGATGTAGACTACTGTCATTTAAACAGCAGCTATATCCATTAGCAACCCATCCTGGCCAAGATTTTTATGTACCTTTAGGAAAAGAGAGAGATTGAAAATGGCAAATATTTTTAATCCTCTTTAAATTGCTGAGTTAGTATAGGCTGAAAGAAATTCTGATTATTCATCTGAGGACAGAGGTTTGGTCTGTAGACCAGGTTTAGACAATCTTTTACTCACCAAGTGAAACTTGATGATTTTCCAAAATTTTAAGGTAAAAAACTGGCAATGATGGAAAAAATATCCCCATCACTTTATGGAGAGCAATCAAGTTTTCCTTTGAGATGACAGTGCCAGGAACCTGATCATAGAAGAATCAGTCTCATGTAGCTTAATCACAAATAACCCTAATTAAATTCTCCACAATCCTGTGCCAGGGAAGCTGAGCTATGAACAGCAAAGAGTTGGGGTTCTGGCTTTCTCCCTGCACCCCCAGGGCTGGTGGAAATACTCCAGCTTAGTGACAGTTTCACTTAATGTCAAACTAAGAGTAAAGATTGTTGTCTAGGAGCCTTGTTGTTGGAGCTATATACTGTGTGAGCCAGGATTGAGAATTTCAAAGACCAGGAAGGCCAAGTGCAGTGTAGAGATCTTTTCACTATTACCCTTTCATTCCTGGGCCCTCAATTTCCCTTTTATAATATTTTCTTCTTATGGGTCTACTAACTAACGAGTTAGATCAAAATAAGTCTGATCTGGAAAAAAATTCATATTGCAGTGAGTTCATGTTTCATATAGTTACCTTCTGTAGCCTTTCTTTGGCTGGTCTGGCCCCCTCCATCCTACCTCCAAAGCACACACAGACACACACACACAAATATTACCACCACCACTATCATCATAGAATTAAAGTGGTACATGGTGGCAGTAATCATACCATTTTGTACTACCATGTGTAGGAACTCTAAAAAAAAAATGGAGCCCATGTCCTTTTTATCAAAGAATGTTAACAATGTATTTTACAAAAGGTATATTTTATTAAAATTAAGATGTTTAAAAATTTTAAGATACACCGTTATTTTATGAACTACTAGAAAAGCAAATTTTCTGTCAAACTAAATCACAATGCTTTATAAATTTTCTCTTTTTATTTTGTCAGTCTTGGTAGAGGTTTATCAATTTTCAATTTTCCAAAGAATCAGCTTTTGTTTTATCGACTTCCTCTGTTGTTTTCTGTTTCAATGATACATGCTCTTACCTTTGTTATTTTCCTTCCTTCTGATTTCTTTTGGTTTATTTTGTTCTTTTTTTCTCATGTTTCTTAACTTAGAACTTTAACTTATTGACTTGAGACCTTTCTTCATTTCTAATGTAAACAATTTAGTGCTGCAAATTTTCCTCTCAACACTGCATTAGATGCACTCCACATTTTTTTGATATGTTGTTTTTAAAAATTTTAGTCAGTTCTATGCATTTAAATTTTTCTTTGATTCTTTTTCTTTGATCCAAGGAGTATATAGAAGTGTGTTGTTTAATTTCCATATCGTTCTGTTACTGACTTTTAATTGATTCCATTATGGTCAGAAAATATACTTTGTATGACTTTAATCCTCTTAAATTTGTTGAGATTTGTTTTATGGTCCATGATATGGTTTATCTTGGTTAGGGTTCTGTGAGTGCTTGAATAAATTCTATGTATTCTGCTTCTGGTGATGGAGTGTTTCATACGTACCAATTAGAACCTTTTGGTTGACTATGTTTTTCAGATCTCTATCTTAACTGATTCTCTGTCTAGTAGTTCTATCAGTCTCTGAGAGAGGAATATGGTGGTCTGCTACTGTAATTGTGGATTCATATTTCTCCTTCAGCTCCATCAGTTTTTACTTCATATATTTTGAGGCTCTATGGTGTTGGAGAAGACTCTTGAGAGTCCCTTGGACTGCAAGGAGATCAAGCCAGTCAATCCTAAAGGAAATCAGTCCTGAATATTCATTGAAAGGACTGATGCTGAAGCTGAAAGCCCAATACTTGGCCACCTGATGTGAACTGACTCATTGGAAAAGACCCTGATGCTGGGAAAGATTGAAGGCAGGAGAAGAAGGGGGCCACAGAGGATGAGATGGTTGGAAGGCATCACCGACTCAATGGACATGAGTTTGAGCAAGCTCCAGGAGTTGGTGATGGACAGGGAAGCCTGGCGTGCTACAATCTATGGGGTCGCAAAGAATCGGACACGACTGACTGGCTGAACTGAATTGAACTGACTTTGAGGCTCTGCTGTTTGTTTTGTGCACACTTAGAATTGTTGTATTTTCAGCTGCATTGATTCTTTTATTGTTATTTACATGATAGGGACAAAGGGATATTGCTTTGTCTCTATTATTTTTCCTTCCTCTGAAATCTATCAGATATTAATATAGTCATAGTTCTATTATTATTAATTTTTTGCATGTTTATATTGTTTCATCCTTTTGCTGTCAACCTACCTATGTCACTGAACGTGAAGCAAGTTTCTTGTAATCAGAATGTAATTGAGTCATAATTTTTATTCATTCTTCTAATCTTTTTTTGATTGGTGTACTTAGATCATTTACATTTAAAGTAATTACAGGTATGTCATTGCTTCAGTCTGCCACTTTATTATTTCTTTTCTTGCTGTTCTTTCTGGTTCTCATTCTTCTATTTCTCTTTTATTGACTTCCAGTGTGCTAAACATTTTTGAGGAATCCATCTTGGTTTAGTTATAGTGTTTTTTAATGTGTTTGTTTGGATAGTTTTTGTAGTGGTTACTCTGGATATTGTAGCATACATATATGATTTATCACATTCAGCTGATATCAACATTTAATCACCTTGAGCAAATTGTGAAGACCACACTTCTATTTAGGTCTCTATTACTGTCACCTTTTAAAAAAAAAAGTATTACCTTGAGTATCAGATGGTATTGTAATTTTTGTTTCAATAACAAAATGTATTGACAAAACTCATGAAGAAAAGAATAGTCTATTGTATGTATACATATTTCTGGTCTTTCATTAGTTTCTTCTTTACTGATGCTCTAACATTTGTTCTTTTATCATTTGCTTTCTGTTTGAAGGATGTTCTTTAATCAATTTTTAAGACTAGGTCTGGAATAATTCGTTCAGTTTTCCTCTTTAGGGGGAGTGTTGTTATCTCCCTTCATTTCTGAAAAATATAGAATTTGCAGTTGACAGTTCTTTTTCTCTCAGCACTTGAAAATTGTTGTGCTGATTCTTTCTGATTTCCATAGGCTTGGTAGGAAATCCTGTAATATTTGAACTGGCATTCCTCTGTAGATAACATTTTGTTTCTCTTAAGATGTTTTCAAGACTTTTTCCTCATCTTAACTTTCTAGAAATTTGACTATTATTTGTTGTGCTTTTTTTTTTTTTTTTTTTGAGTTATCCTTTAGAGTGTAGCTTTGTATCTTTCACCAAATTTGGGAAATATTTAGTATTATTTCTTTAAGTTGACTTTTAAAATCCAATTTCTTCTCATTTTCTTCTAGGATTCTGATAATACAAATGTTGACTTCTTGTTTTGGTCACATATGTTCACAGCCCAGTTCTCTTATTTCCTCCTCTCTTTCTTCCTCACTCCTGGCTCTTCCCTCCCTCCTCTCTTTCTTTCTCTCTTTCTTTCTTTCTCTAGTGCCTCTTTGCTTCCTTTCTTTTGTCCAGATTAGGTGAAAGTGAAATGAAAGTGAAAGCGTTAATCACTCAGTTCTGTCTGACTGTTTGCAACCCCATGGACTGTAACCCTCCAGACTCCTCTGTCCATGGAATTCTCCAGGCAAGAACACTGGAGTGGGTAGCCATTCCTTTCTTCAGGGGATCTTCCAAACCCAGAGATCGAATCTGGGTCTCCTGCATTTGCAAGCAGATTCTTTATTGTGTGAGCCACCAGGAAAACCCTCAGATTAGGTGAATTCCATTGCTATTTGCTCAAATTCACCGATTATACCCTTCATCATCTCCACTCTATTACCGAGAACATCAGTGAATTTTTCTTTAACTTTCTGTTATTGTGTTTTTCAGTTTATAATTTGCAGTTGATTCTTTTTTGAACTTCAGTTTCTTTGTTAAGATGTTCCGTTGTTTTCCTCTGGTTTCAAGAGAGTTTGTAATTGACCACTGAAGCATTTTTATGATGGATGCTTTCAAATCCTTATCAGGTAGTTCCGACATTGGATTCATCTCAGTGTCAGCATCAGTTAATTATCTTTCTCGATCAAATTGTACTTTTCTTGGTTCTTGATATGACTAATGATCTTCAGCTGTGTGTCAGACATTCTGCCTATTGAAATCTTTTACTGTAGAGGCTGTCACTCTCTTTCGATTTGACACATCAGTCCTGGTCTACATTGTGGCTGTAGTACTAGGCACAGGTTTTTTTTTTTTTTTTCATTTATTTTTATTAGTTGGAGGCTAATTACTTTACAATATTGTAGTGGGTTGTGTCATACATTGACATGAATCAGCCATGGAGTTACATGTATTCCCCATCCCGATCCTCCCTCCCACCTCCCTCTCTACCCGATCCCTCTGGGTCTTCCCAGTGCACCAGGCCCGAGCACTTGTCTCATGCATCCAACCTGGGCTGGGCACAGTTTAATTTTAAGAATCTTTGTTATTTTATTTGCTCTGCTTGATTTGTATGGTTCTGCTGGGGCTTCTACTGATTCCTGCTGTTGCTATGGTAAGATAATAAAAGATATTTTTAAAGTCACTAAGTGTGTGGCAATTTGTTATAGCAGTAAAAGGAATCTAATACATGGTTTGTGGAAGGCATGTGCATACATGCTTATGTGGGGAATGGGGAGGTCAGTGAGAGGAATCATGTTCTTATGCATAATACTTGCTCTTCTACTCCATCGCTTTACCTGATAACTCCAAACTGTTCTTTAGGATTCAACTTATGTGGTATCTGTTGCCAGAAATCCATGACTACGCGTCTTTCCCAAGGCTGACTTGAGCATTTCCTTTAGTGGTTCCAGGGAATCCTGGGTATAAACTAAAGCATTTTCCATTTTGTATTGTAACTATCTGTATACATGTTTTCCCTCCTCTAGAGTCCTTAAAAATCCTTGAAGTTGAGGACTATTCTGTATTCTTGTACCTAGTGTGGAATCTGGCATGTTCTTCACTGAGTAAATGTTTATCCATTAAATTACTCAACCTGAGCAGCAAGGCAGAGTTTTCCTCAGAAACATTTGATATATCTGCTCACTTCCAGGACAAACTGGTGAAATCATTGTTGCAATGTATGCTTTGTAACTTTCCCATTGGAGAGAGTTCTTCCAGCCTTCATTTGTGACTACAGCCAAAACTTTGCATTAAAGATATGATTATGTTATAAGACAGAATCTTCTGACATTTCTAGTGATTACAAGCTAAATGATCATGGGAATTACATTATACAGAAATTATTCCAACAAATATGAGGAAACAAAAGCTCAATAAAATTAAATGACTTGCCCAGAACATGGATATAGGACTCGAAACTTGGTCTCCTGGCTATGCGACACTGTTTTCTTCAAGTCATCCTTATCTCATCCCAGTCCCACCTCTGATCAGGGTCTGTACCATCCTTTGAGAGTCTGCTTCAGTCATTAATGACTATTCCCTAATTGTGAATTACACATTCATTTAATTATGTCTTTAGACTCAGCTGAAAATATAAAAATGTATAGAAATTGGCAGCAGGGTTTAATTCTTTTCCAGAATAGAACTTGGCAGAAAGCCTTTTCTATTTCTGAAAAGTTTTTTCCTAATGAGAAAAGGAATATATAATCTTCATAGATAATTTAGAAAATAACAAACATATGAAGATAAAAACCAACATTGCTAATCATTTTTCTACTTACAAATATCTACTTTTAACATTAGGTTGCTTTCATTTTTTTTTCTATTTCATGCTTTTTTAATATATAAAATGGGGATAAGAAAACTTTTATTCTTTTTTTACTTAATATTATACCATAGTTTTTCATTTTATTAGTGAAAATATTTTTGATTAAAATACTTCTGATGACTGCATCATAGTCCAGCCTATGAAGATACTAGAATTTATTAAATGATTCCACAATTTTGTACATTTGGAATATTTCAGAACTGTAAGATATTATATGCTGAAATAAGACAGAGTATGTAATAGTCAATTCATTTTTCTGATTAGTTCCTGAGAACAGAAATTAGTTAATCAACAGACATGAATACTGTATTTCATAGTTTCATATTGCTGTCATAGCCAACTATCACAAATTTAGCAGCTTAAAAAGGCACTCATTTATTATCTCGCAGATCTTTCGGTCACAAGTCTGGCTGGCTCAACAGAGTATTCTGCTTGGGCTCTCCAGGCTCAAATCAAGGTGCTGGTGCCCTAGGCTCCCACTTGGAAGCTAAGGAGAAGAATCACCTTATTGTCTTATTTGAGTTGTTGGAAGAATTCATTTCCTTCACACAGTTTCCACGTGGTCTCCTCCATTTCACCTCAGCAATGGCAAGTTGAGCCCTTCTTCTGCTTTAAATATTTTTGACTTTAGCTGAAGAAAGTTCTCTGACTTTAAGGGCTTATGTGATTAGATTATTCAGCATAATCTTCCTATTTTAAGATCTGTACTTCAATTCTATCTGCTAAATTCAATTTCCTGACATATTTTCGTGTGCCAGGGATTAGAGTGTGAACATCTCTGGGGAGACTACTACAAGCATTTATGAGGATCTGTATAAGCATGGCCAGAATGAACTCCACATAAGGCTAGCAAAAGAAAGATTTCTGTCACCAGAATGAGTGATTAACTCCTTATAGTCATTAAAACAGAACATTGTCTTTATTTCAGTACTCTGACAAAGCCATTTTTTTAGTTATATTTTAACTTGCCTGTAGTTGATTCATAGTGAGATCTAATTATTTGTAAATACGCATTCACCATTCATTTCTGTATGTGATTTCATGTCTGTTGTCCATTCTTCTATTAGATTCTTGATAGATCTGTATTATCTCTTCAAACATTGAGGATATATTGGTCTGCATTTTGTAGCAGCTATTATCTTTAATTTTTTATTCTTTAATGGACAGAATTATATTTCCTGCTACATAGGTATGTCTAATCATCATTGACTGCCTTTGTGCTTTTTGCCATTGTGCTTTACTTTCCAGTGTGTTTTCCTTTCCCCGAGGGCTCAGATGGTAAAGAATCCACCTACAGTGCAGGAGACCAGGGTTCGATCCCTGGGTCCGAAAGATCTAGAGAAGGGCATGGCTATTCACTCTATTATTCTTACTTGCCTTGCCTAAAGAATTCCAAGGAGAGAGGAGCCTGGTGGGCTACAGTCCACAGTTGTGTCACAAAAAGTTGGTCACAACTGAGTGACTAATACTTACTTTCATATGCAGCTATCAAACAGTTTTCCCTTAAATATCTCCTCATCATGTTTTGACTTTCATAATGATTTTTTTTTCATTTTGGTGTTTGCTGTGAAGAAAAGCTCTAAACTGATTTTATTAAACTAATAATTTGTGCAAAATTTTTTATTGAGAAAAGACAGTCATGAAGATACATGCTACAGAAGCAAAAACTATGCAAGCCGCTTCTGTACATGAAGGAAAATACAGAGTCAAGAGAAAATGACAGGACTTCCAAGCTAGTAAATGAGAATCAAATAAACTAATTTCTCTTGTTTCCTCTATATGTGTCTATAGCAAGGGCTGAGGGATCTAATAAAGCTGACTACAAGTAGCTGAAAAGGATTTTTGATGTCCTGGGCTTATATAGGCAGTACTAGGTCTCCAAACTAAGATTTAAAGTGACTTAGAAAAAGTTATTTTTAATCAAAGATCTGTATAAAACAAGAACTAGATTAGCATACATTAAATGAAGCTAACTACAAAACAAAAAGACACAATAACAAAAAAGAGAAAGAATTCTCATACTCTCCACATTTGAAAATCTAAACAATTATGACAATTAATTGACCATTCCAATTAATCTCATCCTCATTAAGACAGGAATTGCAAAACATATTTAGGAAAATGAGTAAGCATGCCATAGACTGGGAAAATATATTTGCAATCTGACAAAGCACATGTATCTAGAATATATAAATAATTCTGACAAAAAAACAATAAAAAGACAACCTAATTTTAAACATGAGCAAGGGATTTGAACAGACACTTTACAAAAGAAAACATGAATGGTCATTATATGCATGAAAAGTTTCCCACACTAGTTCAGGGAAATGAAAATGAAAATCACGGTGAGATAACTTTCCACACCTACTTGAAGGGCAGCAAAGTACAAAAGACAATGTCAACTGTTGACAGGGATGTGGAGCAACTAGAACTTGTGTATATTACTGGTGAAAATGAAAATGGTAGAACCACTTTGGAGAATGACTTGGAAGTTGCTTAGAAAGTCAAGCATACATTTAATATATGACCTGTCAGTCCCACTACAAGTTCATTTCTACCCAGTCCTCAGCACTCCTATGTTGCTTTCCCTTCTCCCAAATATTTCATCTTTCTTTAGCTATTTTCATCTTTCTTCTATTCCCTCTTTTTCCATCCCAGATGAATTCTTCATTAATTCACCATTAAGAGAGTCATTTCATCCACATTCATTCTAGGATGATACAAAACAAGCATGATTTCAAATTAGTTGTGTATTTTGCCAGAATAAGATGGCAACTATTTTTAAAAGCTATAAATACCAGTTTTATGTCAGAGTAACAATAAAAATGGAACATATACCAATATAAAAGAGACAATATTAAGATTTAAAATGTTTTCATTTATAAATAATATTTTTCATGCCTTCAACAGAAAGAAAATTACATCATAGTCATTTGAAAAGTTCATTTATTATATACCAATATACACTTTCTATAATAAAAAAAGCCTCCCTATATATTGAACCATCTTATAAATGAAATAAGAAAATAAAATTTTCATCTGTTTATAAATGGGGCTAAATTAACCAGTACAATATACCATATGTATGCCTGTCCTGCAGTCTGTGTGAACTCTAATTCTGAAAATGACCACGAGAATAAATGACACTTTATTATTTGGCACTGTAGTATTGCTCTTGAATATTTATATAAATTTGCATGTTGATACTTTCAAGTGAGTCATTTCAAATGTAAAGCATTCAAAATATATACAGATTTTACAGCTTTTCAGTTTTTTGGATCAATCCATTGTATTTACATTTAAATACATTCAGATCAAACATTTTTAACACTCAGAAGGCACCTTTTTTCCATTTTCTATTTTGATACTCTCTTTAGATGAATTGAAAATAGAAAGATATCTTAAAAATGCTATTTGGTAAATAATAGTCAGAAGTCATGATAGTTTCTAGTAATGCTCAATTTCCCTAACAAAGTGCACCATTTTACAATATTATGCCTCTAGAGAATAATACATAAAACAAATATATATTTATGTAAGGCACATTCCAGCAAAAACTATTGAAATAGATTTAATATTATCATACTTACATAACATCTGTATTTCATACTAGGCTATACTAAAATATACAACAAATGTGCTTGCTACTGATTGAGGAAAAAAGGAGCAAACTCTAGAAATTCTAGGCAGTGAGTACTAATTTTTAAATCCATTTCATGTAACTATGTTGTAAAAGTGAGCAAGAATAATAATTTGCATTTCTTTGTAGTGTTAGCACTTTTATTTTCATAGAGAATAGCTCAACACTGTATTAAACAGCAAATCTATGTTAGCAAACACCTGTTCAAGCTAAAATGAACTAAATCCTATTTTAGACCTTCTAAATTAAAAGAACTACCTTAGTATTGATAATTATTTGCAAATAGGGAACTTATTTTCTTGTAGATGATTATGGTAATATTGTAAACACTGAAGAAGAGCATTATCAAACTATTCAATATATCACTCAGGTTTCAAATTTAAAATATGCCCAATAGACAGATACATACATGTGGATTTTTGAGCCTATCAACTCAATTCCCTACCCCCACCCCCAATAACATAAATGTTTGACTGTGAAGAGAGAAAACTACACATGTAAAAAATAAAAATCAAATGTACCATACATTAAAATTCTGATAACTACAGAAAAAGATTATATACATAAACATAAAGCAATCACAGTTTCCTGCACTGAATGTTTATCAAATAAAAATGTATTAAACAATACTGGGTAGTGTAGCTCCACATGAATAGTGGTATTCTAAAAATTCTGAACGAAAATGGAAGACGAGAGGGAGGGCATTGTTCAGTGACAAAAGTATGACAAGAGGCCTGGGAATAATATTAATAAACAAATGCTTCCAGAACATTCCGTATAGCCATAAGCATTGTTTTGCTGGTGCTCTATAATTTCAATAAAGCCCCTCTCTGTGTTTCATTAGATGTTTTAATATTTACAGAAGAACAGTTGAATGAAGAAGTCACTAATTCAATGTCACAAGTAGGACGGGCAAAATTTTCCTTTAGTGTTGAGCTAAGATGCTCCAGCCTGGTGTCTGATCACTCATGTAACTTGCAGAGACAGTTCATAATACATGTCTTTTGCCTCTGTCATTAAATAGACCCGGAGTATTTGGTGCAAGATTGAGGGAAGGCATTAAGTGGCATTAGCTTTGCCATCAGGGCATTTTTGCTTGATATTCTGAGAATACAGAAATTTGGTACTTTTGTGGGGAGAGGGAAAAGGGTATTATTTGGTGATCGTTACATGCAGCTACCCTTATTTTGCACACGCAGAAGCAAAAATACATCATCACACACTGCTGTAAAACCTGGTGGAAGTGTGCACCACAGATTTTAAACATATAAACAGCCATTTGTGACAAAAATGATGATCTTCTCTTCTGTAGGTGCTTGGTAATATTGCTGGTAAACATCTTTGGAATCTCCCTGTTATTTCCTAGGACTAACATTCCAAACAAGATAACTAAAATGTCTTTGGGAGCATAATTGGTAACCATCTCTAACAGGAAAAGATAGTATTTTTCCTTGGGTTAATGATGCTTGGAATTTGGGGGATTGTAAATCCAGTCAATTATAATGAGTGCCATGCTTCCCATCATGAAGATGATGCCAACCACGAGGAAAACTAAAGCCTGTAAGTCAGAAAGAACTTGTTAGGGAACACAGAAATTATATTTCTTTAGTACAGTTTGCTTTTATAAGTCATTTACTTAAGACAGCCATTCGATTTGCATATTGAATTGTATTATTCTTACAGCTGCCCATGCCTAGCAGTTAATCAATTTAGAACCCTACCTGGGGAAAGAGGAAAGGAATATGATAGTAGACAGATTTAACCCAAATGTTCAATATAGAAAAATGGTTAATTGATTTGGTACATAAAATAATGGAATACCCTATAATCCTTACAAATCAAGTAACAGAAAAAGATTAAATGACTTACAGAGTACTCACAATCTTTCAGGTGAAAGGGGGCAGGTTATAAAAGAATAGCATGCATGATGTGATTAAAATTTTTTTTAAAGCAAACAAAAACAAAACCTAGTGGCACCAGCGGTAAAGAACCCCTGCCAATTCGGGAGACATAATATGAAATGCAGGTCTGATCTCTGGGTCAAGATCCTCTGGAGGAGGGCATGGCAACCCACCGCAGTATTCTTGCCTGGAGAATGCCCAGAGGACACAGAAGCATGGCAGGCTACAGTCCATGGGGTCACAAAGAGTCGGACACGACTAAAGGGGCTAAGCATGCACACAATATAATGTATATTACATATTTCTTGGAAAAGTATATGTGTCTATTAATATGTAATTACATATACATATATGTGTATACTGTAATATACCTATAATTACATAAACATAAATATTTCACAATTTTAACACTAAAAGCGGCCTTATAGACTACCACATAGATTGACTTCCTAATTCTACATAGGAAGAAACAGCCACTGAAGTCTTTTTTCACCAAGAAGAATCTAGGATATTTTACTCACTTTTACATCCAGTCAAACAGAAAAAAGTGATTTACCAAGGTCACAGTGCTATAAAAGTTGAAGCAGAATGGACTACATAGAGTGGGAATCTGGGGGCAAGACGATTGGAGGAGCTTTTGATACCAAACTTTCCTAAAGTCCCCAAACCATCCTGAGAGGAGAATGACTCACAGGCAAAATTCAGGTTCAGTCAGTCAGAGGCACTTTTCAAGCCTTAATATAAGACTTTATTAAGCAGTCATAGATAATATTTAATATTGAAGAACAACTATTTCTAGTATACATTTTTGTAGTAGTATTATGGGAAAGAAATATTTACTCCCCAGGTTAATAGGACTATAAATTATATGGAAAGAGACTAACTGAACAACAGATGGTTCTGTTCTTAGTCCACAGGGGATAACAAGGTACTGAGGAGGGGAAAACAAAAGCAACATTTTTTGGCCTCACAAACCTAATGACTGTGAGCAAAATGTTAATATTTTTTCATAAGGCTGCTAAGGAGCCTAATTCCTTCCTGCATTGTTTCCTGTGGATAGTGCAACAATAGCTTGGTGGTAGAAACTGTTATAAATGTATGCCTGTGGGCAAACTCCATTAGCATTTGACAGGTAGGAAGGACTTAGCACAAGCTATTTCATATGTGAAGAAAAGAAATCCCAGAATCATCTCAGTGCTAGAAATCTACACTTCCTTTTTTTCCACCAGAGCTCTAGCCATCTTTGATTTTCGGTTCTTGTGCATCAATTCAGTTTTTGGAACATGTGCATGCATTTCCTGGTTTACTTTAAGTAGTGGAAACTTAAAGGGAGAGATGGTAAACCTTACTTACCCCGACCTTTTGGGGTGACCTAAGAGGTTCTTTCTTGACAAGTTTAAGATAGAAAACTGCTGGAAGGATGAAGATCAGCATAGTGGCAGAAGAAGCCCCTGAGGAGAGACACGGGACAAGTCAGTCTTACTCAGCAGGCAGAGACACAAGGGCATACACTCAAAAGAAACCAAGTCTAAAACTGCCCTTAGCAAGGCACAAAAAGCACTATAAGCTCACGGTTTGTTGTTCAGTCACTTAGCCGTGTCCAACTCTTTGTGACCCCAGGGACTGCAGCATGCCAGGCTTCCCTGTCCCTCACTATCTCCCAGAGTTTACTCAAACTCATGTCCATTGAATTAATGATGCCATCCAACCATCTCATCCTCTGTCACCCTCTTCTCCTGCCCTCAATCTTTCCCAGCTTGAGGGTCTTTTCCAATGAGTTGGCTCTTCACATCAAGTGACTGAAGTATTAGCCCATGGATGTTTATTCAAAACAAAATATATTTATAAATAAAATTAAAATGCACCTAACATCATAGCTGCCTAGTAAATATACATCACACATGATAAACAACAAAAAGGCCGAGTGTTATAGATTTATAGGATTAGTAATATAAACACATACTAAGGAAGCTGAACTCCTCACACACCCTTCCAATCCACTTCTAACTTTTCAAGTTGTTTTCACCTATGTTTTTAAAGTTTCATATTGTACTTTAAATGTGAGCAAACCCTCAAATCAGCAGAATGGAAAATTAAATATATTAATGGGTCACCCAGTTAAGAGAAATAATATGTTTTACAAAGTCAATCTCTTCTTTCTCCAAAGACATCCCTTAGTGCTCAGCTGATACTCACAGACCATTTAAGTAGAATCTACCTTTTTTCCTCTTTTTTTTCTTGATGCAGAGTTAAGCCCTCAGTCCAAATCCTGGGTTCACTCTAACATATGGTTTGACTTCTACAGAGCTAAGTTGCATTGTTTGTCAGAAAAGGCAGCTAGATTAGATGCCTATAAAGTAGGTTTTAGCACCAACATTTTCTGGTCCTGTCCATAAAGTCCAGTGTCACCTGAAAGGAAGGGATGGTAACCAACTGGAGCCCAGTTGGACTACTAGGAATTCTGGGAGCCTGAGACGGACTGGGATCCTTGACCTCCCATCACTGGCTCCCTGCTCTCCATTTATGGACAGCTCGAGTTGACTAAATAAAAGCCTCTTGGAAACTTACCTATGAATCCAAAGATGTATTTTATAGTTGGCACAAGGATGACCAAAACATTATTAAGAGCAATAATTATGGCTGCAATCAGGAAATGCCTTATCCAGCTGAATGGTCTTTTGGGAAATAACAGTGTGGTCACTGATGTGCGAATCTGCAACAGCAGAGAGAGTTCAAAGGCAAGGTCAGTGCTTTGTGTTGTTTTTTTATTGAAAGTTCATTTACAATGTTATGTTAGTTTCAAGTACCCAGCAAATTGATTCAATTATACATATATATTTTACGTATTTTTACATGTACATGTATATTACATATATTTATACATATACATCTTCAATTATACATATAATTATACATATTTATGTATGACTATATATATTCTCTTTCAGATTCTTTTCCATTATAGATTTATTACAAGATATTGACTGTAGCTTCCTCTGCCACACAGTAGGTCCTTGTTAGTTATCTATTTTACATACAGCAGTGTGTATATGTTAATCCCAAACACCTAATGTATTTCCCCTCCCACTCCCACTATCCCCTTTGGGTCACTGCTTTGTTTTCATCTACTTTTCAAATATTCTCATCCCTCTGAAAGCATTTTCTTTGTTTTTCTTTTCCCCCAGAAAAGATCTTGATGCTGATATTTTTCCAAAAACATAAAAAATTGTGGTTAAGTACAAATAACATAAAATATATCATCTTAACCATTTTTAAGTCTCCAGTTCAGTGGTATTGGGTGCACTAATATTGTTGTATAAGTTGATTTTTGATGTTTGGGAGGGAGTCACTTTTCCTTGGCGATCTATCTTGTGCTTACTTTCTCAGTTTTCAGAATTTTTTTTTTTAAAACAATCAGTCAGAAAGAGATAAAAGAACAGATAAGATATATAATTCAGAGACACAAAAAAACCCCTGTTGATTTCTAATTATGTCTCATCAGCCCGGATTAAGGGCAAGCACTGAATTTATTTGCATATGATTGTGAGCAGAACTTTTACCAACCTGGCATCTCTTAAATTCACACTTTATTTAACATTTTTACCACCTGGTATTTTAAGAAACATGATACTTTTCGTGTTTACTTCTTTCTTTTCACCCCATCACCTCTCCCCCGCCCCAGTATAGCTTATAAATGCACAGCAGGCAAAGAACAAGACCTAACAATCTTAACATTCCTGAGTTTCTATCTTAGTGTCTCACATGCAGGAGGCACCAATAATGATGAATTGAACAGAACAACTCTTTCCCCTCCCTTCAGGATTCTTATGAGATTTTAGTCCTATTGCCGCAGCTGAAATAAGTAGGTGAAGGGTCAGGGAGGCTCCAAATGTAGCAGGGGCTCAAGTTACCCTGATGTAACTGGATGAAAAGATCCTCCTGAGCAGAGGGAAGGAGGGCCTTTTTTGTTTGTACAGCTTAACAAAGTTGAAAATATTCTTATCTTTGGAATCTTTTAGAAGACACTTTTGGACTTAGTGGGATTAGTTTATTGGCTTTTCAATAAATGAGCACTTCAATTAAGCTAGGACTTCTTATTTTTAGAAATGTGAAATTGATTTTCACTTTAAACTTTGGCTTCTGAAGTCTCTTAATAGTGTGAAGATTGGAATTCACTGAAAACAGAGAAAAGTAAAATATATTTTGAAACACACATACAAATAACAAAAACTTTCAGTTGAACTGCCTCAGTGTCAAATGTAACATTCTTTTCATGCCAGTCCACCAAAAATTAAAGCCATTTGTTTAGGTTTAAAAGGCAGTTTCATTTCCAGAATGGCAAATCTGTATAGTCTCTGGAAACAGTTTAAGAGTGAGTTTGTAATGGATTTTAAAAATTGGATGAGTGAAAATTACACAACTCTGAAAAGTAAACTGAGGAAAACAAAAGGTTTGACTTTGTTTTTCCCAATAGTTTATTAATTCTACATTATGTCTGACAATTAGTGCTTATTCGATGCTGTCCACACATAACATGCTTAAAATAAGCTTTCTGTGGTTTTAAGGATTTATTTGTCTGAAAGTGATAAAGTTATAGCATAAACAAGTAGAATACAGGTTATTTTCGGGCAGGGGGTCACATGTTTGTGCTTTTTAGTCCTTTGTTGTAATAATGCCTTTAATTGTTTAAGCTGAGTTAGAGGTAAGCCTATATGTACTGGGTGTCTGAATGTAAATAAATACAGTTTCCTAAGATCTCATGGCTCTCAGAAACATTACAATTTGGCTTAATGATGTTAGAGTACAGAAATTTTATAGGAATAATGGTTGAAGTAAATGGTGAAAGCTTGTGCTTCAGAATGAACAAGGAATAACAAAATCCCAAAAAGAACTGAAGGTGTAGAGAGTTGCCCATGTATTCCTAAACTGGGCAGCAGGGCAAAGAGAAAGATGGGAGATTGCTGGTGGTGGTAGATGGTGGAAAAAAATAGAATGAAACTTGCTAGTCATTCCACATAAAAACACTGCCTTGTGGGGTGAGCCTGGGATCTTGAGGTCCCCAGCAGCTCTATTTACCTATGTCAGGACAGAGGTGACTCTGGCTTATTACTGACTTACTTCAGTGTCCTTTTCTCTACTGACACAACTGATAAGAACCTGGAAATGTGGATCTGATACTGTGGGGATGAAAGTCCCCCAGAGTGATTCCAGACCATTTCCATGCAGCTCTAGAGAAAACATGTTATTTCCAGATTTAATGTTCCAAACAGGAGCCTATTAGGAGGTACTGTGTTCTAATACGGGGACCCAATGGGAAAGTCAGAAATGTGGAGGCCAGCTGGAAAGTGGGAGCCTTCATTCTCAACTCTAAAAAAAAAAAGAAAATACAGTCTATTGCTTACAAGTGAACCACACTTCATTTGCAGGATTGTGTAGGACAGAGAGTGTAGGAAATACCAATGGTCAATGTGCTATTCCAGACATAGAAACATCTGCCATATTTCTATGCCTACACCCATATTCACTTCAAAACAGGAAATCTGAAGGCAACATAAGTGAAAAGAATGGTTTTACTAAAATAAAATGAAATAGAAGTAGCTAGCCAGTGTTCATGCCTGGAGAATCCCAGGGACGGGGGAGCCTGGTGGGCTGCCGTCTATAGGGTCACACAGAGTCAGACACGACTGAAGCGACTTAGCAGCAGCAGCAGAGGATCCGAGACATAATCTCTCTTTTTTCTTAAAGAGAAAAAGGTGCAGTGAGTAGAATTTGAGTCTTTGTGTTTTTTATGTTTTTCATGAAAATCTGTGCATTTTCTGCATAAAGAAAAGCACAAGCTGATGTCGTTTCCATAATAGACACCCCAGCCCCATATCACCTTCTCCAGCTAAGAAAGAAAAAATGTTGAGCAGCTTGTAGAAAAACTAGCTTTAATTGTCTTTATTTGTTCAATAAACACTTTGTGCCTTTTCTAAGAAGGAAATGCTGTCTGGAAAAAAGAAAGATAATAAATGGAGAGATAAAAGGAAAACCCAACCACCACTGACAACAAAACCCTTTTTATCTCTCCTTGGGCTCCTAAGAAAAATGACCAACATGTTTGTTGAAAAATGGAGAATACCAAAAATACCTAAAACTGATAGATTTTAATCCAGACTAAACCTAATCCATTTTAGGTTTTGCTTGTTTTATTATTCATGTGTAGGGATATCAAAACAAAGTAAATAAGCTTATTGGTCAAGAGTTTCTTAATTCAAAGAAACTCATCAGGAGAAGCATGCTATTTGACTCAGCATGCGACACATGGAAAATTTTGGTTTGAAATTGGAAGAAACAAAGAAATGCAGCATAACCAATTTCTATCATTTTGAGAGAGAAGTGACTAAAATGCAGCCTGCAGGTATTTGACTGGGACAAGGAGGCCAAACCCACTTTTATGTCATCCATCAAAACATGGCGGCTTGGTTCAGGTAGCCAAGATCCTCATTCAAACTGAAGTTCACGGCAGATGTTGGCAAGGGGAAGAGTCTATGTCTTTTTTGCTAGAAAAAGCAGTTCATACAACTTAAGAAAAGGCAAGCTTCATCTGGAGATCGTCTTCCTTAGCAAACATGGTTGAACTCATCCTATGCCGATCACTGTGCACACCCCTAACCTCTAGGGGAAAATGTGGACAATTATATAGACCATCTCAATGTAACACTGTAAGGGTGAGGCAGATTTACAAACAAAATGTTTCACAACTGTTAATGGTGAATGAAAATACATATTGAAGGATAGCAGTTAGTTATGCTTTCTGAAATTTGGTTCTAGTGGTCAGTTTTGGTTTTAATGGGCATTGGATGGGAAATGCTTTCAGACCACAATGGGAGATATATCTAATGGGAAATGTGTTGCCATTCTTGATGGTCAGATTTATGCCAATGCCTTATCTGTTATACAGGCAAAGAATTTCTATGTTCTATCTGGATTGTGAATGTCAAGGTGAAATGATCATCACCAAATGAAAGGCTAACTTCTACTTCCCATGATTATGACTGTAGCCATCAACGTCACCTGTGAGCAATGCATTAGCTCAACTGTTACCAGCTAGCTGGGTAACCCAACAAAGTCCATTAACCTCCCGAGACCTTGGCTTGAAAGCACCACATTTAGGGCTTATGAATAAAAAGTAAAAAACAATGCAGAAGCACATAACAGATTTCTTTTATGAAATGCTTTGACTCAACAATGATATGAGTGCCCACTGTGTGCCAAAATTTGATCAGTAATATCTTTACACACAAAAAGAAGGGTTCCAGATATTCTTTTCTTGGCGATGCTGTTTGCTTGGAAATTTTACCCTATGGTACAGTTTCTGTCTACAGCTGTCTTCTGCCTTATACCTACAATGGAGCTGATTTTAGGCTAAAGCTGTGTGCATGACATTTGAAATTCTTTTAGATAAATGAGGGATAAGACATTATTAAAAAGTAAACTCTTAGCTACCGTTGTAATAAAGATCTGATTTCATGCACTCATGAAAAAGGAATGTGCCAACTAATATTTCAGCACACAAACTGCATTTAAAGTGACCACAGTGTCATTATATGACTAGTCCTCATCTGTTTGGCCCTGTATGGAACATTCTGTACTGGACAGTGCTGACTACTGTGCTGCTAATTTTCCCCCTAAAATGAACGGTAAATTCAGTGTTTATGAAAGGAAGGAGAGTTGGCAGGAAAGTGCAGACTTATGTTTCTCCATAAGTAGTGGTTTTAACTTGTAACTCAAGTCTCCACAACCTGCCTTGCTCTATGATCCCATAACAACTCACCCCAACGGGAAATGCCATGAAGGGACTGTCCCAATACCAGTCTGGCAAGAGGGTATGTGTCAGTCTTAGAAGCAGCAGAAGGGATATATGATGGATGATACGACTATTTTTTTTAAAGGAAATTTGGTTGCAGTGTGTCATTTACTTAACATAAATCTCCTTCTCATTCACCTTCAAGAATCAGATTAAATAGGGTGACTTTTGAATGTTAAGGTAGCATAATAGCACTAGGAGGAAAAAAATGAAATACCTTCAGAACTGTGGTGAAAATACAATATAATCTGAAAGTGAGTGTGTTTATGAATTACTACTCATTTCTACTAATCTATAAGAGAGAAGCTCAAGATCTCTTTCTTAAAATTTTAGTTTAAAAATAAATTTCAACCTCAATAAAACCACAAAACAAATAAATACATAGAAATAAATTTGGTGATTTTTTTCCCCCTACATTTGAAAAGTACTTAGCATTTAAAAATACTTGCTCTATGGAATTCCCTGGCAGTCTAATGATGAGGTCTCTGTGCTTTCACTGCCAGAGATATGGGCTTGATTCCTGGTCAGTGAACTAAAATCTGGCAAGCTGGGTGGCTTGGCCAAACTTTTTTTTAACTTTTAATAAGTAAAAAAGTATAAAAAATAAAAATACTTACTGTATCTACATATTACATAGTCAGTAGGTTCAAAATGCTATATAAAATATAACATTCTCAGGAATTGCATTTTAATTAAATCAGCATCAAGTCAGAGCATATGTACTAATCTGTGTGATCACGCAGGATTCTTTGAGCAAAGCCAGGTACTTACAGGGAATAGCACTATGGGCACGGTCAGTGTCACCGCCACAAGGACAGCCAGGCGCACCATGAGAAGAGGGGTGTCAAACGTGTACACTTTGCTGTAAGCATGAAGCAGTTCATCTTCAACTTCTCCTGCAAAGCGGAAGAGGAGAATGAGTCCACTGATGGAGTCACATCGGCACTGCTCACCTATGACAACGTTTTATAGGAAGAACAGAGTATAGTAGGAAGAACTCAGATCTGAGAATCCAGACACCTCTGCTTTTATCCTGTCTCAACATATTAGTTGCATATGTGTGCTAAGTCACTGCAGTTGTGTCCAACTCTGTGATCCTATGGACTGTAGCCCACCAGGCTCCTCTGTCCTTGGGATTCTCCAGGCAAGAATACTGGAGTGGGTTGCCTTGCCCTTCTTCAGGGGATCTTCCCAACCCAGGGATCGAACCTGCCTCTGCTGCGTCTCCAGCACTGCAGGTGGATTCTTTACTGCTGAGCCACCTCGTGTGATCTTTTTTCAAATGAACAAAGGGTCCTGAAGCTTGTAAAGTTGCAGGATTTAATATAAAATTGTTAAGGCTCTTCTCTGGGTCACTGACATTGTGATAAATCTCTCTGCTTTACAGAAGCATCACAGAACAGGACAGGCTGAGGTCTTCTGGTTGAAAGGGATGAAAGGACTAAGCCTTATCAGACTGTCCCTCACATCTTGCCATCTCCTTCCACTCCCACCTACCTAGAAAGCCCTGATGCAGCTTCTCCAAACCCAGTACGGAAACCCTAGGACAAATGATCTCTAACACTTTTTCAAGCTCAACAATTATGACCCCATCATGACTTTGACAGACATATTCTTGGACTTTGTCAAGTTTTTGTTTGTCTCACTGAGTTGAGACTCATTAGACTAAGTAATTGCAAGGAAATCAAACTAGTCCATCCTAAAGGAATTCAGTCCTGAATAGTCATTGGAAGGACTGATGCTGAAGTTGAAACTCCAATACTTTGGCCACCTGATGTGAAGAACTGACTCATTGGAAAAGACCTTGATGCTGGGAATGATTGAAGGCAGGAGGAGAAGGGGATGACAGAGGATGAGATGGCTGGATGGCATCACTGGCTTGATGGACATGAGTTTGAGCAAGCTCTGGTAGTTGGTGATAGGGAAGCCTGGTGTGCTGCAGTCTACAGGGTGACAAAGAGTCGGACACCACTGAGCAACTGAACTGAACTATGTAACAATGCAAAGATGAAGTAGTATGATTGCTATAGAATCTTTCAACGAATACTGCTCTAAGTTTAAGATGCTGCCCTCCTGGAAAACACATTTTGTTCAGAATTCCAGGCACACATGATAAGGACATACTCATAGAATCAGATGTACTCTGATTTTCCCACTCCATCCCTCGAAATCAAAGGAGGATAAAAATACCATCAATGACATTGTCCTGACTTTCATTAATTTACAACCAGCAGAGTTAATGCCCAATCTAAACCAGAGCTTGATTAAACCAAATATTAGTCAAAAAGAAAAAAACCCAAGCAAATGGTGCCCTCTCCAGCCTCTTCCTCGCCAACTTGTCTTGCAATCAATTTAATTTACTGAGTCAGTCAGGAAAAAAATGCAAACCGTTAGAAAGTTTTATTTTTAAAATATATGTAAGTTGATAATATTGATTAATATCAATGTTTGATTCCCTGAAATTCATCTCTAGGGCCATGCTTCAGGGAAGAGAAGAACAATCCTGCTCCTTTTGTGTCCACAGAGGAAATATTTTCAGCATAATCTAATGTGACCAGAGTCACTTTGTTTTTTGATAGTATGTCCCCAGATTGAAAGGAATTCTGTCATGTCCTCTTCACTT
This sequence comes from Odocoileus virginianus, assembly GCF_023699985.2. Taxonomy (NCBI): domain Eukaryota; kingdom Metazoa; phylum Chordata; class Mammalia; order Artiodactyla; family Cervidae; genus Odocoileus; species Odocoileus virginianus. The sequence continues at coordinate 30,900,977 of NC_069697.1, read as the reverse complement.
AGAAACCAGTCACTATAATAGAATAGAATGAAATTAGCCATAAAATTTGTCTAATGCTCCAGGCCTCCAGATTTGACTTGACTGGTACACAAGAAGCAGGTTCCAACTCAAGGACTTTGTACTTTTTCTGCCATTTGTTTGTTAATTAGTTATTCTACCAAAAGAGCTTTACAACATAGAGCTGAAATATCCCTTATCCCTTAAGAAAAGGAATTACTATTGAGAGGTTTTTTAAATAAAATATGAGGGAATTCACAAATTACTGTAAACTGTTAGGCAGCCTAATTCGATTTTTCTTAAGTCATTTTCTTAGGTCAAATGAGGAGGCTAAAATAGCATGCTAATTGAGTATGTGTATCTATAGATCATGCTGTTTATTGAGAGTAATTAAAAGAATTATACCTACCAGGTTAATGATCTGTCCAACTAGGATTTGCACAAAGAGAATGACTTTGACAGAGTGACCTACCATAAAAGGTTAGGTAACCAAAGAGGGCAGCAAGCAGATACATGATGAGCATCCCCGTGATGGAGACATTCGACACTGTTTGCATCTTCTTCCGGGACCGACTAAAAAAGATAAAGGACATTGAGCTTTGATTTTCTGAACTGATGAAAATACTACCTTTTGCAATTTAAAAGCTAAGAGAATAATATATGTCTGTGTTGCTCATTATAAAACCACATTTTGAGTGCAGAAACATCACTTATTTAAAATATGCCTTCGAGAATTATGGAGCATTTGCTTCCATTTTTCTTAAATGCTACTTCTTCAGTCTTAGAAATAACTATTTTCCTAGAAAAGGATCAGTTTATTTTATGTTGATAAGTATGCTTGTCTATTGCATGTATGAAAGTGTAATTGACACAAAGGTTAAACTGGCTTCTAATGCAGAAAGCCTTCATACTTCACAGTGAGATAGATTTGAAGACAAGAATTCACTAGAATCAACAAAACACTCCTTCTAGGAGTTCAGACTACCTGAAAGCTTAGTATTTTTACCTGGACAGCTTCTGGAAACCATTCTGGAGGCACCTGGCTGCTTAAACCATCATCAGGCCTCTAGGGTAATTGCTATCACTTCCCCATCTTTCAGCTAAGATTAAGTGTAGATGAACTGCTACATAGGACTTTTCGAGTAAATCAAATGGAAGTGCTCTAAAAGTTTTTTCAAGAAGTAAATCTGAATATATGGGGCAAGTTATTTTTGTTTAGTGAGAACTGAGTATTGAAGTCTGGGTAAAAAAGATGAGAATTATTATATGACACCCTCCTCTCAGGGTAAAATAAGAAGCTGCTTAGCCAGGCCATCCTAACCATAATTTTTGGTCTGCATGGGTGTGGGTCATTTCGAGCTCAGGTGACATCTTCTTCCCACCAATTTCAAATTCAAATTCCCCATGCCTGCCAAAATCCTTGCAGACATGGGCTCCTCCTCCCCTGGACCCCTCACCTGGATCATTAGGATGAAGGAGTAGGAGAAAAGAAAGTAGTGAAGGGGCTGCTTCACACCTTTGTGGTTAAAGCACGTTACTGATGAGTGGGTTACAGCATAAACTTTCTGTAAAGACAAAGCTATAAACTATGCTTCTATATAAAGCACCTTTGAACATATGAGCACATTTTCAAAGCAGGTTTAAATGTTAAAATGATGGCTGCCTTACTCTTTAAGTTCACTGTAGATAGGAAGGACCTCAGGGTGGCATACAAAAGCAAATGCTAGGATGGGAATTGCATAGGCCGTCTGAAAAACAAAGATAACACCTCATATTTAGCATTCCAACAGAGAGGGCTACCTCAGGCCATCTCAGCTTCTGAAATAAAAATTCAGAGACTCCATCGCTAGACTCTTAGAGGGGGGCTCTCACATACCCTGGAGTTGAAGACAAAGTATTTGGGCTGACACTTGTCATCACTGTGTGCTTCAAACTCTACTCCACTGCCATGGAGCGAGCCCTTGGCCTGGTTCTCGTCAAGTCCTGCAGCATTCTGGTGGGGGTAATCCATCATGAAGTTCACACCACTACTCTCGGAGTTGTTGAGTAACATCACCATGTGCATTGGAACTGTATTGTTGAATGTCAGATTCCCAACACTGTGATCCAGAATAGGCAGAGGACAGGGTATTTGGAATTTCTTGTAAATCACCTAGACCAGATCATTAACAACAACAACAACAACAACAAAGAGTCAGCCCTTTGAGGGAAACAATGAAACAAAAATCCATATGGTTGGTTTATGGGGTAAACATGAGGGAACTCTGCTGAAGATTCCTCTTAGACTAGTGGATGATGGAGACTCCCTATAGCCTCTGTTCAAAGGGAGGAGCTGGAGCTATGGTTGGAGTTGGAGCTATGGTTGGCAACAAGACAGTATTCTGTGTGAATCCACCCTAAGCTTCATGCATACTCTATGAGAAAGATGATCATTTTCTTGCTGCATTTCATCTTTCATTTCTTCAAACTAATGAAAATAGTCATCAGAAACTCTTCCTTCCTCCTTTGCCTCTTTGGAGAAATGCTCTATAAATGTTGGCATTCATGATATTCACCGAAATTCCTCCTTTTAGAGGGGAGAGGAATAGGGTGGGAAAGGATTTCTTTAATTCCCCTGTGGTCACCTTCTCTTCATGGGTAGAATGAGTAAGAGAAAATGACTGATTCATGCAAATACGGATAATTCTAGAGTCTATTCGTTTATTTTCTGGGTCTCTTCACTTCTTCTTCCTCCACCTTTTTAAAACCTGAGTTATTGTCACATTCCTCCTGAAGTGTTCCTTTTGTCCAACTATAACATCTAGTATGCCTAGAACAAACTGTTAGCAATGGCCTTGACATTCTAACTCAACTATATTGGAACTCATGACTATTCTTCTCTCATTCCAAGTGAGAATACAAGAAAATTACTTGTGATGCAAGAACTATTTCACGCTAATGATGTGCTTGAACAAAAATTAGGACACCATTTCAGGCACTGAAAGCATCACATGCCTACCAAGTTACAAGGATCATGTCAAAAATCACTTACCACACTGACAAAAAACACCATGCAAGTAAGAGAAAATCCGCTGGTATAACCAAGGTAACCTAAGAGTTAGGAAATTCCAGAAGGTGAATATGGCATCCACAATCAGCTTACCTCTTAGAATATGAAATGAAAATCAAAATGGAAAATGACTTTACCTAAATTTTTAAGGAGAGAAAGTGGAAGAATTATTCCAACAGACACAAATATGATGAGGTAGTTGCCGTTGAGATACCATTCTCTGGAAAAGAAAGACCAGAATATTAGGATCAGAAAAGACCAAGTAAAGTGAGTCTATTGATGTTACAGAGAAAACAGAAGACATACCCAGTATTTTCTTCAAGTCCCATGAATGCTCTGATTACTTCAGGTAGTTCATATTTAATGATAAAGAGGTAGCTTGACATGGCTAAAATGGAAAATGTGACAGCTTAGTCGTGTTCATGGCACCAGCATCACAGGCAAGTTGTGAGAAGTCCAGGCACTGGGGACATCCCAACTTCTCAGTAATTCCCAAACCGAAAGAAAAGCCACCCACTGCATATTCTGTATGCCTTCCAAGTTCTTCTCATAAATGGATATTGGGCCCTTTGGCTCTTCCTGATGGACATTTGCTGACAGTATCAATGCTGATTCTATGTTAAATCCAGCTCTGAGGTTTTCAGTGAAGCCTCAGCTTTGAAGCATTCCTGTTAGTAGTCATCATGGCCTTACTTGTGTGCCTGTTTGTATCTAAAACTCAGGCAGACGTTCGACAACCAAAGGTGTGAACCACAAGAGAGGGGGTAGAATTGCAAGGTGGAGCTGGGTAGAGTACACGTCACTCCGCCCTCAGTAGGTGGACACCAGCTTAGTCCTTTGTGATCTCCATGAGGGGCACACAAAATCTCAGACTGCTGATTCTCCAAATTGGAGTCATACTGGATTGATAAAGAAGAAAAGTACAAGAGAGGATAGCTTCTCTAACCTTTATCAACGAAGTGTTTTTCTATATCCTTTATCCAAATAAGAAATCATAACAAAGTGGCAAAATTTCTCGAGCATCTCTATAAGTGATGCACGTGTGATCATGTACTCTTTTGAAAATTTGACCTATAAAAATGTGCAAACCCTTTCTCTGGAAAAACATCTATATAGACATGCACAATAACATACCATTTGGGGGATTTATGCAACATCCCTTTCCAAAGTCCATCCACTCAGTGAAGAATAAAACTAATTTGCTGTTTCACACACGGTCAAAAGGCTCAACTGAAAATAACACTGACAATTTTCACATTGCAAGGTTTAAGTGTGTACTACATCCGTCTAGTGAATTTTTGCTAACAGACATTTCAAGCAGCGATCCAAGTTGCAAATTGAACTATTAATAGTTTAAAATATTTCCTTAACCTCAAATAAAATTAATAATAGTGATAACAGTTCCCCACATGGTTTAGCTTTGCACGTGGTCAGCTGAAAGAGCAAGATGCATCTTACCATCTTCATTCCACAGCTGAGGATATAATGATTATGAGAGCTTAAATGACATGTCCAATATCACACAGCTTGAAAAATGACATACCACATCCAAAATATAAGCTCCCTAATTTCAGGCCAGTTTTTCTTCTCTATTGTGAAATGAAATGATTTTTACAATACCTGATGTGTATTCTGTAAACATGACTTGGTTAATCTTTACAAAGACCTTGGCTAAAGCTAAATCTTACAGAGGGTAAACAGGAGATATTTCTGATTAACTAGTTCAGTGAGGTACCATTCAATTTTAGAGCTGTTAATTGCTGATTTTCAGTGATGTCACCACTGTTAATGTGTTTGGTCTTCAAAAATTCAGAATGATCCAGACCTGTCTGGATAAAGTCAACGTTATTTTGCTAATGTTGAAACATCCATGGTCAGTGTTAACTTTTCAGGGGATTGAGAGAATTAAAAGTTCTAAATGTGGAATTGCTAAATACAGAAATACAAGTGATTTCTTTTAGGCCACAATAACCACTAATCACATAGAGTAACCAAAGTGAGAGATTTTCAGGAATGGTGTATGAAATTTCACCTTACTTCTTTAAAGCCACACTGTGTGTGTGTGTGTGTGTGTGTGTGGTGGGGCTTGATTGAGAGACCATGTTATAGTTTATTCCATTGTTTAAAAACATAATAGCAGCTACACTTGGAACAATGGACAATGCTATTGCCACTCAGCCTATTGGGATCAGGGCTAAGTATGTGTATGTCCAGTTAGTTCTATGGGCCAAATAAGTATATTAGATCACCTGCAAAGGACTCCTATGAAATCCTTAAATTTAAATCTCCTACTATGAAATGCTTGATATTTAAATCTTTGTTGTACCTGTTCAGTTGCTAAGCCATGTCCAACTCTTTGCGACCCAATGGACTGCAGCACACCAAGTTTCTCTGTCCTTCACTATCTACCGGAGTTTGCTCACACTCATGTCCATTGGGTCAGTAATGCCATCCAATCGCCTCATCCTCTGTTGCCCCCTTTTTCTCTTGCCTTCAATCTTTCCTAGCATCAGGATGTTTACCAATGAGTCACATCAGGTGGCCAAAGTATTGGAGCTTCAGCTTTAGCATCAGTCCTTCCAGTGAATATTCAGGGTTGATTTCCTTTAGGATTGACTTATTAAATGTTAATAAGGCTGAAAATTTGAGCCCAATGTAAAGCAATTTATTTGGTGGAGGCCAGGGGACTTATATGCTTGGGGCTCAATGCCAGTAAAAAAAATGAAACAATTACTGCCAAATTCTACCTGGTATTGTACTCTTACTATATAAAAATATGACAGACATAAATACAAATCATTATGATATGACTGGATTTTATTTATCTTCTTACTAACTATCCATTAGTAGGAGCAGTTATAGTTAGATAAAGGTTTTCAAAGAAATTGCTGCATTTTAGAAATCCCCAATAATTCTAGTGATTTTATTAATCAGAAAGAATGGCCTCCTTGCAAGAACTCTATACAAGTTCATCTATTGCAGCATTTTTTGCAATAGTAAAAAACTGGAAACATTCCAAAACTGTTCATGAAGTGATTCAGGAAATCAATTACTGTGCATTTGTACAATGGAAAATTCAAAAACCATTATAAAAAGTAATATGCAAAAACATTCAAGGCATATCATTAAATGAAAAGCAAGCTGTAAATCAGTATTATAAGATGATCCTCTTTTAACAGTAACACTATATTTGTTAAATTTGACAGGAAAACCTGAAGTGTTTTTTTCTAAGGATGATTTATATAAACATTTCTTTGTAATCTGTATATTCATGTAATGTTTTAGTTTTTCACAATTAGCATGCATTTGTCTTAGAATTATAAAAATCCCATTTAAGAACAACCAGAAAACTGGGGAGGAATTATGCACTGAACCCGTATTATTATGACCATGTGAGAATGAACTACTACTCTCATTTACATAGATGGAAAAAATGGATGCAGATGTGTAAAGTGACTTTCCCAAGGTCATAGATAGTGACAGAAACAAACTCAAATTCAGGTGCATCAGGCTCCAAAAGTCTATTCTCTACTCAAAGATTTAAAAACCTCTTGAGATGGTTAGATAGCATCATCGACTCAATGGACATGAGTTTTAGCAAACTCTGGGAGATAATGAAGGACAGGGAAGCCTGGCATGCTGCAGTCTAGGGGATCAAGAAGAGCTGGACACAACTGAGTGACTGAACAGCAACAATATACCAGTTCTATACAAACAAGGTTAAAGGAACCCCGAGGTGCTAGTACCTACTAGCTTAGAGAACGATGGAGCATGGGAACAACCAAAGGGGAGAACCAGAGAAAGCGTGTGTGGTAGGGCTGGAGGATGGAAAAATTAGGGGAGCTGAATGTAGTTAGTTACGACACAGAACACATAAGGAACAGATGATAGATGGGTAGGGAAGGGACAGAGACAGATCGATAGGGGGTTTTTCAGGAAAGGTAGGCAAAGGAAAGATGGTTAAGACCTTTATATGTCAGACTAAAGAGTTTAAATCTTATCTTGAAAATAATGAGGGCATGCTGAAGAATTTTATGCATGTGAGAAGCTGGGGTAGATCTGGATTTGAGAAAGTTAATTTGGAGGATGAATTACAAGTGGAAGAGGGGAAGCTCAAGACAGAAAGATCAGTTTGATGGCTACTGCAACAGTCTGAAGTGTGGTGATGAGACTAGAAGGAGAAAGATTCAAAAGATAAACAAGAGAAAGAACGGTTCAGTTCAGTTCAGTTCAGTCGCTCAGTCCTGTCCGACTCTGCGACCCCATGGAGAGCAGCATGCCAGGCTTCCCTGTTTGTCACCAACTCCCAGAACTTACTCACACTCATGTCCATCAAGTTGGTGATGCCATCCAACCATCTCATCCTCTGTCATCACCTTCTCCTCCTGCCTTCAATCTTTCCCAACATAAGGGTCTTTTCAGATGAGTCAGCTCTTTACATCAGGGGGCCAAAGTATTGAAGTTTCAGCTTCAGCGTCAGTCCTTCCAATGAATATTCAGGACTGATTTCCTTCAGGACTGACTGGCTTAATTCCCTTGCAGTAGAAGGGACTCTCAAGAGTCTTCTCCAACACCACGCTTCAAAAGCATCAATTCTTCGGTGCTCTTTATAGTCCAACACTCACATCCATACATAACATAGCTTTGACTAGATGGAACTTTGTTGGCAAAGTAATGTCTCTGCTTTTTAATATGCTATCTAGGTTGGTCATAGCTTTTCTTCCAAGATGCAAGTGTCTTTTAATTTCAAGGCTGCAGTCACCATCTGCAATGATTTTGGAGCACGCCAAAAAAGTTTTTCACTGTTTCCATTGTTTTCCCATCTATTTGTCATGAAGTGATGGGACCGGATGCCATGATTTTAGTTTTCTGAATGTTGAGTTTTAAGCCAACTTTTTCATTCTCCTCTTTCACTTTCATCAAGAGGCTCTTTAGTTCTTCTTTGCGTTCTGCCATAAGTGTGGTGTCATCTGCATATCTGAGGTTATTGATATTCCTCCCAGCAATCTTGATTCCAGCTTGTGCTTCATCTAGCCCAGCATTTCACATGATGTACTCTGCATATAAGCTAAATAAGCAGGGTGACAATATACAGCCTTGATGTACTCCTTTCTTGATTTGGAACCAGTCTGTTGTTCCATGTCCAGTTCTAACTGTTGCTTCTTGACCTGCATACAGATTTCTCAGGAGGCAGGTAAGGTGGTCTGGTATTCCCAACTCTTGAAGAATTTTCCACAGTTTATTGTGATCAACACAGTCAAAGGCTTTGGTGTAATCAATACAGTAGAATTAGATGTTTTTCTGGAATGCTTGCTTTTTTAATGATCCAATGGATGTTGGCAATTTGATCTTTGGTTCCTCTGCCTTTTCTAAATCCAATTTGAACATCTGGAAGTTCACGATTCACATACTTTTGAAGCCTGGCTTGGAGAATTTTGAGCATTACTTTGCTAGCATGTGAGATGAGTGCAATTGTGTGGTAGTTTGAACATTCTTTGGCATTGCCTTTCTTTGGCATTGGAATGAAAACTGACCTTCTCCAGTCTTGTGGCCACTGCTGAGTTTTCCAAATTCGCTGGCATATTGAGTGCAGCACTTTTGCAGCATCTTCTTTTAGGGTCTGAAATAGCTCAACTGGAATTCCATCACCTCTACTAACTTTGTTTGTAGTGATGCTTCCTAAGGTCCACTTGACTTTGCCTTCCAGAATGTTTGGCTCTAGGTGAATGATCACACCATCATGATTATCTGGGTCATGAAGATCTTTTTTGTACAGTTCTTCTGTGTATTCTTGCCACCTCTTCTTAATATCTTCTGCTTCTGTTAGGTCCATACCATTTCTTTCCTTTATTGAGCCCATCTTTGCATGAAATGTTCCCTTGATATCTCTAATTTTCTTGAAGAGAACTCTAGTCTTTCCCATTTTATTGTTTTCCTCTATTTCTTTGCACTGATCACTGAGGAAGACTTTCTTATCTCTCCTTGCTATTCTTTGGAACTCTGCATTCAAATGGGTATATCTTTCCTTTTCTTCTTTGCCTTTCCCTTCTCTTCTTTTCTTAAGAGCTGGTATTTAATTGAATGGTCAGGGTTAGGGAGAGAGGGAAATGTTTAGGCTGATCCCCACATTTCTGGTTTAAGAAACTGGATGCTACTGGTATTGTTTGTTCACTAAGATGAAAGAATAGAAGGATGGAATAACTGGTTTGGGACTGCGTAGGAGATGGGGAAGTAAGTGCCACTATGTGGTGATATAGTCTGGATTATGCAAGAGGACATAGCCACAGGACATCAGAAATATGGATTAAAATGTCTTTAGAAGGTCAAAGACATGAGAGGACCAGTGAAGTAGGTGGGCAAGTATAACCTGGAACATGATTAAAAATATATGCTTCTAAGCTCTCTCTGGAAATGATCATTCAGTAGTATTATAAGAATCTGTTTTACAATGCTTTTGATGCCTCACCAGATTTTTACCTTAGCACAACTTCTATGAACACTGCCCAATGGGTTGACTGCACAAGATGTGTCTCAATGACCCCAAAATTTACCACGTGCCTCAGATACTGAATTTTTCCTTTTTTTAAATATGGTCAATCATATATATTTATATATATTTGAAATCAAGAAAGGTTTTATTCTTTATTTTTGTTATAGAATTTATTTCATAGAGTTTATACAGTATTTCATTTCAATATGGATATTGCTGTTTTGGGTTAGAGAGAGCAAATCTGTTTAGAAAACTTTGCTTATTAAATTTAAAAATTATAAAGCAGGAATTTCTATTTAAGTTATTGCTCATTGCCATTAAATTTTCTTATTTCTTGAACCTCCTTTAGAAAGTTTAAATCGTTTGTTGAAAGCTAGAACCTCTTACCTCCAATGTTCTGCATTGTAATGGAAATAAAAGCTCCAATTTTCCCAGGCCATCCAAATGCCTTTTCACCTAGATTTTCATAAATTAAAGACCCTATAATCAGAAATGAAAAGAACCTTGTTAAGAAACTGCTTTGGTGATGAAGATATTTCTATAATATAATTCTGCACTGGCACCTCAAACATGTAAATAAGCACCATATAGAAATCACAGATCTCAGGTTCAGTCCCTGGGTTAGGAAGATCCCCTGGAGAAGGAACTAGTGGCCTGCTCCAGTATTTTTGCCTGGAAAATTCCATGGACAGAGAAGCCTAGGGGGCTATAGTTCATGGGGTCACAAAGAGTCAGACATGACGGAGTGTGCACACCTAAATGACCTAAGTGACCACCTATAGAAATCATAAACCCCAAATGTGCAATCTCAAAAGCCATTAAAAACTATGGTAAATGTTCTCCAAACAAGGAGTGATGGCCTCATTCATCTTGGCTCCATGTAGCAAGTCAGAAATGTTATTTCTATCATCCACCAAGTCTTTTTCTCTATTTGGCTCGAACCTGAGCAGGCTGACTTTTGCTTTCCCTTGATTTTTCACTTGCCTAGATAACTAAAACATGAAGAGGCCATGTGATTGGGATTAGAAGAAAATTAAATGTAAAATTGATTACAGATATGGAGCTAGAGACTAAAATGCCTTTAATCAGAATCAAAATGGCGTATCTGGTGTCTAAGGAATAGCATACCTCCTTCTTTGGCAGTCTTTAATAAAAGATGAACTGAATAAAGAGATAAGACTGCCACGGCAAGCAGCATGATTCTGTGAAGGGAATAGAAAGGAAACAATAAGATTTCTGTAAAAAATAAGATATAATAATACATGGTGTTACAATACATTATTACTTTGGTTTTTTCAATCATTAACTTTCCAAGAGTATGTGGATTTGGGGATGCTGAAAAATTCTTTTTCAGAATGTCACAAATACTCTTTAATGCTTCAGAACTGGAATTGGCTTTATTTTATGGGCCAAAACATACTACTGGAAGTCCCTAACACACCTTTTTCAGTGTTACTACTACCAGTAGTAGAATCTAGCTTAAAATTTAAATGCTAATGGTACAGCAAAATTAGCAAATACTATATCTACTTACTCCGTATAAAGGGCATATGTATATGTATATCATATTTGCATGATATTCTCATGAATATTTATAATTGAAGGGCTATTCAATGACCTGACTAAACATCCATCTAAAATCTAGAAACATAGAAGTCAAAGCAAACTCTGAGTTCCATTACTGCTGTCTGCGCGTTATATGAGAGTGATCAGAGGTGTGAACCAGAGGGTCTGGCAAATGCCTGTATAATAGAAAAAACAGAAAAAGGTAAGTCTAGGCTGCAGGAAAACCTTTGTTGTACTCAGAAGAGAATCATTTCTGGTTCAGGGCCCTCCAAATGTCCACAGGCATATATGGTTTCTTTATGTATTCAGTGATCAGTGCTTTCCAAAAACAAGAACTGAACATCAAAAATAGAGTGTAGATAGAAGCAATTACATAACAAATTAAGGACCAATAGTAACCTTTACTTGAAACTGAAAAAAAAAATCTATCCTTTGCCTGTTTCCTATGATGAAAGCACACTAAACATTCTCCCCACAACTGATCTAATTCTTTGGTAATTCCTGGGGAAGTTAAGTTTGCAAACATAGATTTAGACAATGAGGTACAAATGTTCTAACAATTCTAGCTCTACTGTGCTCTTATTTATCACAAAATATGTTCACCAGAACTGTCTAATCAATGTCATATTCATCTGTTGTTCCATAGAGCTTATGAATTGACCTGTTTTTAAGAATTATGCAATTCAGATTATATAATTTTATCTCCTGGAAAAATAATGAGAATACTCTATATTCTAAACATATACTTGCTTTGGCAGAAAATACTAAAAGTAACACCAATGAAATCCTGCGTCACTTATTGGGAATTAAGGGAGATTGCCGAATCCATTTTGGGCTACTTGGATACACAAAACACATCTCATGATCTCTAACGATTTAATTGCTTCGGCCAAATTAGTCTGCTAAATGTTTACAGGCCTAAAATGAGGCTCTCAGTTTAAAAAGTGGAACATTCTCCTCCCATGAAGATGATCTGTGGCTCTAGAATTGGAGAAAGTATCTCTTACTTCTATTCATCAGTGATCTATGAAAATTTCCTAGTTAATTTTAATGGTATGTGTAATTAGTATAGAGAAGGCAGTTGTTTGTTTCAAAGACAGAGTATATTACAAAACTATACAACTACATATATGACTATACCTCTAGCCATTAAGAATCTGAGAATTTTTTAAAACTACTTTATTTCAAACATGGCTTAGAAAGGTAAAGTTGACATAAAAATCCATTCAGCTAAAAACTATAATCTAACAGTTCAATCAAAGCACTGACACAATATCAATATTTATAGTCCAGCCTGATCCTTAGCCCTCAAATAGCTATGTGGTTACCTAATCATATGTGATGTTTGGAACATAAATAGCATATATTTATAATATAAATGTTACATTCTTAGACAGTTATTTAAGACTCCAGCATTGCATTAGGGATTGTGGTCTACATTCACACTGATGCCTGCCTAACTTTATTCTTGTGAAGTATTTCGCTGCTGCCAACTGTGCCTTTGAAAATGTCAGGCTGTACATAATGCACAAATGTCTGTGGCTGTCTGTCACAACATGGCCTTCATCCTCCAGGTCGGCTCTGTGATGCTGCTGCCACTAGGCAGCATTTGACCAAGCTTGGAAAATGTGCATTCGTTTAGGAATAAACTTTGGCCACTCTGCAAAAATTCCTCATGGCAAGCATTGTTACTAGGTCTTGGGGATACAGACAGGAGGTGAATAAAAACAGGGTTGAGCCATCTCCAAAGGCTTGATGCTTTGGAGATGATAGTCTAGCCAGGGAGAGAGCCATTAAACAAATGAATCCAATAACTGCACTAAAATACTAACACTGTGATGAGACCATAAGGTGGTTTGTCCCAGTCATGGAGACTGGGAGAAGGCATAACCAAGGTGAGGCTGAACTGAGTTATGGGGAGTTAACTAGATGTAGAGGAAAGGGAAAAAGGTTCCAAGATCATGTACAAAGGCCCTGTGGTAAGAGGGAATGGCACCTTCAAGGGATGGAGAGCAGGCCACTGTACCCATTGTATCTGGCATATAGAGCAACAGATGATGGGACTTGAGATGGGATCGAGGCACACAGGACTCTGCAGGTCCAGTTTGAGAGGGGATACTTTTCCCAAGAGTGTGATAAAGTCAGATTTGCTACTGGGAAAGATCTTTTGAACTATTAAACACAAAATTATTTTACAATGAATATCTTTGGACTGGTAGGGCTGTTCTAGCACTTTGGGGGAGCGGGGCTCAAACACACAAACTTTCTGCCATTTGAATAGAGATGGCTGGTTGAACAAGTACCAGGATTAGACTGCTCTTATTATTTCTCATTGCTGTTGTGTTTAAAAAAGAGAGAGAATATGCTAATACTTTCTCAGATGATTCTTATTCACAAAGATCAAATTTTGTTAATTGAAAGAGCACCAGGTATGCACAGGCTTTGAACTGCGTGTAGATATGTCCAGGCACTTACATGAAAAGTATTATCCCTGTGTTGGCCATGGCATAGGACAGGCCCAGGATTCCACTGCCCATGATGGCATTACTCAGGTTGAACGAAGACATTCCAAAGGAAGTGGTCCCAGGATGCTTGAAGAAAAAGGGATGCATGATAAGCAAATACCCACCAAAGGATGAACCTTTTTTGGATTATTCTTATCCTACATTATCTTTTCTGCAAGAGACTACCACCAAAAATGGAAGATTAAAGTAAAATCACAGCAAATAAAACCATGACTCAACTTCAGTAAAAGCATGTAATTTTCAGTGGAATGTGGTACTTGATTTCAGCAGAGGTCTCAGTAAAAATAAAAAATACAGGTTGAGTAATAGAAAGAAGGGAAAGCATGTATGACTGCAGATCACATCTGAGTTAGAATGATTTCTCCAAAAAACAAATAAATTTCATAAATGATTTATGCAGCCATATGGCGAACAGGAAAAACAAGCCCTTATTCCAGTAAGGGCCTGAATAAACAGAGAATGTGCTGATCAAGGCTTGGAAAATTTCAGTCACATTGCTTTCCTGCAGAGACCCAGGTAGATCAGACATCCTCAAGTCCTGTTGACTGCCGGAAAGCAGAGAATCACTTACATGTTCATCGTCATAATCTGCCAACTTCTTTTTCCCCAAAAATCCATTTGTCAGGAATTTCTGACTTTCAGCATCTTCATTAGTAAACTGACTGAACATACACACAAAGGAAAAGAAGACAGTAAAAAACATCTAGTAAATGCTCTGATTTATGTTTATGTTTCAGGTGATCTAAGTCACTGAATCAGGGGAAGAAAAACAAGACACTTAAAGCTTTTTTTTCTCCTCTTCTCCTCCTCATACTAGTGTTCCTTCCAGACAAAAGGACCGAGCCCTATTTATGAGTATACTTTGGGAGGGAAGGAGAAAGCTCTGAGGAAGAAAACATTTTTTAGTTGCAATCTCTTGAAAGCCACATTTTCCCTCCCACATTGACTATGCAAAAAATAGAATAATTAGAGCTGAGTTTTGCCATTTCAAGCTCTCCCAAAGACAGCGAAAAGAGCAGTGACTGTGTTTTCTCAACTGTTAATACATCATGACCACAGGATCTTATTAATTCAATAAGTATTTATTAAGTGCTTTGGCACTCTGATCTCATCTCTCTTGGTGCTCAAAAGTCCTCATAAGGGAAACTTCCATGTCTGATATGAAGCAACTATGGCTCACAAGAGTAAGACAGCATGTCCAGCCCCACCAGATCCCAAGTCTAGGGTCTCCTACAGCATCATGCAGCCCTAGACAGAGCCCTTAGCTGGCATTTTCCTCTTTTTTGATTCCACATTTTATAAGCATATCTCTTGCTGGAAAGGAGTTCAATGGTAGCTCTGAGCTATGTTTGGTTGTGTGCAAGAATGTATATTTTAATTACTCTGAAAATGTACTTGGTTGTGTTAGACAACTAATGAATGAAACTAAGAAAACCTTTTAAAGAAACACAGTGAATTAGTAGAAGAGTTGAGAGGGCTGTAAGATGCAGGATTAAAGAGCAGGGCTTTAAGACATCACTATCCACACAGAGCAGGGCTTCCCTGGTGGCTCAGCTGGTAAAGAATCTGCCTGCATTGCAGGAGACGTGGGTTCGATCCCTGGGTCGGGAAAAGCCCCTGGAAAAGGGCATGGCAACTTCAGTATTCTTGTCGGGAGAATCCCAAGGACTGAGGAGCCTGGCAGGCTACAGTCCATAGGGTTGCAAAGAGTCAGACACGACTGAAGAAGACTGAGCAAGCACAAATCCACAAAACACTGCGACAATGGTCTACTTGGTACAGGCTGGAAGCTGCACATCCCATGACACCACTGGTTGGCGACTGAAGCTGTACGCCAGAGACTTTGAGGATATGAAGCTAGTGCCAGTCACGTTTCTGAATGTTTGACTAATGAGTTCAGCTGCCACCACTGCATTTTGATACTGGAAAATGTCACATAGGCTTTCGATTATAGGAAATACTCAAATATGCATGCTTTTTAAAAGTGCTTCATTATTAGGTAAATTGCAACTTTTAAGGCATTTCTTGCATGAAAGAGTAAGATAAAATGATTGGAGTTTTTTTTTTAAGTAACCCTTAGAAATAAAAAAGGTAAAATAATTATTACAAATCTGTGCAAGCTATCTCTTAGAAGTTAAGCCTGAAAATATCTTATGCGAAAGACAATAAGGCTACTTTTTGAGAAGAGAGAACAATATAAAGTGCAGATAGAACTAGACAGATCACGAAGACAAAATCACAAAGTTTCACGCGCTTTTCTAAAACCTAGGAAGTGGCTTTTCTTGAACCACCTGGTGTACAAGTTAGTAATATTTCCTGTCATTTTTCTCCTATCTCTTGAAGGAAGAAGAATGCACTTAGAGGCTACCTTCCTCCATCTCTGCACTCCTTCCTCCCTTTTGTGCTTTATTTTAATAGTCTGTAGTTAATATACTTGCTACATGGAGACTGGCACATAATGTTCCTAGCTGGAAACGGAAAAGATAAGATGAAGCAGAGCCCCAAATGGGCCTAATGATAATAAAAACAAGGGTGTCATCTAGATTTAAACTCTGGAATATCCAACATTCTATTTTTAACCTTAATCAATAAGCTAGAATCCTTTAGCCCATGAGTAATTTTTAAGTTTTTCTCTTTTGAGGCATTTGCATGTTCTTATTTTGGCATGAGATGAATTGTAGTCATAAAACATACCAAGATTGTACAAAATACATGAGAAATGTCCCCAGCATCTTCAGTGATTTAATATCAAACCCAGCATATATTGAAAACAAAAGTATAATGATTCCAGATAAATGTATTATGTTGAACTACCCCCAAATTTACATTTAATAGATCAAACCAAACATAAACAAACCATCTTTTAAAAATGATCATAAAATTGCAAAATAATGACCCACTAGAGTCAGGACTTACAAGCTAAGTCCTTGTAAGCGTTTCAGAACACACTATCTGAAGCTGACGAAAGCATTCTTGCTCTTTTTGTGCTGGCTTTCAGAGGACCAAATCTAACGACTCTGTAAGACTCTTCTTAGGACCCTGTCCCCTTCAGCTCTGCCACTTCAACAGAGCTCATATCTGTATGCACCCTTCTCAGAAACAAAAGAGCCCTTGGGTTTGATCAATTTCCTGAGTGATGAAGTGGAGGGGAAAAAAACCAAAGTCCACTGAGAATCATCTATCTCAAAGTCACTCATTTAATCCTCAGCAAAGTAGGTGTTGGTTTGCCATTTTGCATTTTCCACTGAAGCTCAAAGAAAATAAATATCTTCTCCAAAGTCAGATGACTCCTCTGCTGATTCCAAAGCCCGTGGTTCTACCATGTTGTGCCTCCTCAAGAGTAAGTCAGAAAGAGAAAGACAAGTATTGTATAAGAACATACATATACATATATATGGGATCTGGGCTTCCCATGTGATGCTAGTGGTAAAGAACCTGCCTACCAATGCAGGAGACACAGGAGACCTGGGTTTGATCCCTGGGTCGTGAAGATCCCCTGGAGGAGGGCCCAGCAACCCATCCCAGTATTCTCGCCTAGAGAATCCCATGAACAGAGGGACCTGGTGGGCTACAGTCCATAGGGTCACAAAGAGTCAGACACAACTGAAGTGACTTAGTATGCACACACATACGGAATTTAGAAAGATAATACTGATGAGCCTGCTTGTAAGACAACAAAGGAGACACAGACATAAAGAACAGAGTTTTGGTCACAGTGTGGGAAGGAGAGTGTGAGATGAATGGAGAGAGTATCACTGAAGCCTATATATTACCATATATAAAATAGATGGCCAGTGGGAATTTGCTGTGTGACAACCCAGAGGCATGGGATGGGGAGGGAGGTGGGAAGGGTTTCAAGAGGGAGGGGACATATGTATACCCATGGCTGATTCATATTGATGGCAGAAACAACCATGATATTGTAAAGTACCCTCTAATTAAAAATTTTAAAATATATTATGCTGAAAGAAAAAAAGAGTCACCCAACCTACAAAGAGTCGTGTTGACATCTCCATGGCCTCTCTTATCCAACAACACTAATGTTTAGTGGGCTGGCTTCCTGGAGGAAGAAGAGTGCTTCCTCCTGACACACTTCCTGGGTGTTGTGAATGCAATAAGACATCCTGATTTGGGGATAATATTCTCTACTTCAGACCTAGATTTAATAAAAAAAAAATTCACTTTGGAATATCTTAAATCAAGAATAATTTGAGTTATATAATATTTTGTGAGAAGTCAATAAACTTATCAAATAACAGTTGTCAGCTACTCTGTTCCAGGCAGTGCCATTAACCTGTTGAAGGGGCATCACGAACATCTGGGTAGGGAGAAGGTGCAACGCAGGTGATCACTTCTAACTGGGGGATGGCTTCATAGGAGAAGACCCAATATTGAGCTGATTCTTGAAGAAAGAGTGCAGCCAGTAGAGAAAAAGGGCTAAGGTGAGTGGGTAATACTTAAATCAGGGCATTCCAAGCAGACAGAGCAGAGTGAATGAAGGAACAGGAGTTTTGAGTGGCTCAACAAGGCTAGAAAACAGCACACAAACAGGGAACGGGGCAAGGGATGGACGGGAGAGCTAGGGGAGGGCTAGATCACGAAAGGCCTCATATGCCAAGCAACGTGTAGTATAATCTTTCTCTCATAGCTACTGAGGAAGCACTGAAAGGATTTACCTTAGGATAGGATATGAGTCAATTTGAAATTGTAAAAGATTACTTTTGCAAGAAATCTGAAGGGCTAGATAGAAGAGAGTAAATTGTAAGATGGGGATTAATCAGGGCTGTTCTAGTGGATGAGTGACAGATGATGAGGGACAAAAGCAAGATGGCAATAGAACGGATATAGACAAGTGGGTGGATTTGAAACATTAATGAGGTAGAAGCAACTGGATATAGTCAAGCATGGTACATGCAGTTTGGGAGAAGGGATGAGTCAAAGTTGACACCAAAGGCCCTTTGATTGAGTTGCTGAATGATGCTGATGACTTTCACCAAGATGAAATTGCTAGAAGAGGGGAAAATTTTGAAGAGGATGACAAGAGTTCAATATTAGACATCACAAGTGTAACTTAATCAAGGAGGCAATTCAGACACATGAGTCATCCAGTAGAGATGTATAGTAAACAGTTGGGTATGATGATCTGAAATTCAGTTGAGAAATTTAACAGGCTGAAGATATGACATATGTTCAGTGGGTGAAGTCATGATGGTTGTGAATAAGCTTGCTCAAAGGACACTTTTAGCCAGAGAAGAATCTCAGCAGAACTCTGGAGATGTAGAAACACTTAACAGAGCAGTCAGAAGAAGAGAAAACTGAGAAAATAACCCAAAAGGTAAGAGAAATGGTATGTTGATTATAATTTAAATTATTCTATAGTATTAATAGGAACAACAACACTGTAACTATAATTTTAAAGTAGTCATACAAAGGACTGACATACAATAATGATATAACAATGTGTACTTCAGGATCAGAGAGTTGATGTGTTAACATCAACATCATTGCTATCTCTCAAATAGGTAATAAATCCAGTTCTTCCCAACAAAATTTTTGTTTTCCATGTCCATAAACCTCTCATTTTTCCATGGAGCCTGGTCATTTTAACCCCATACCTGCTCATTGCTGCCTTTTCTAAATTTCCCATCCCGGTGTAGCTATCTTGAATACTTTCTCCACTGATGCTCTCATCATCAGGCTCGATGTTGACATTGCTCAGTTCCATGGGATCCATTTGAGCTGTCAGCGCTTTCTTGTCCACACACAAGCTCCTTCAGTGTAAACAAGATACTGTACCTTCAGCTTGAGGCTCTTCTACTTGGTGTTATGTTCAGAACACTCTGTTCTGCAAACAGAACACAAAATAAATTATTATAAATTTCTTTAAATTAGATAAATAAATCCAAATCACCTACTTGTGTATGTTCTCTGTAAAAACATGAGAAGTAAGTAAATTCCTGGAAAATTCACAAAGTATGTCTCCAAAGTTTCCATTATCCAATACCAAAAAGAAAGAAAGAAAATGAAAGAGAAAATGGAAAATTCTTAATAAATTGCCAAATTAGCTGGTATTTATATAATGTTTTTTCAATGGCAGGGGCTTTGATAGTCACTGTAGGAAGAAAAAAATAAATCATAAGACTTGGTAGCAGTCTTCAAAAAACTTTAGGTATGTTAGAAAATTGTGTTACTTAAATGGGTGACAATGGTAAGCTGTTGAGGAAGAGAGACCTGCCAAGATAGAATCTACCAGTGTCTCCACCAGCAGTAACACAGAAAATCACTGTGTTAATTTTGCTTTAATTTGTTAATGAAAGAATTAACAAACACCATCAAAATACTTGATAACATGCAACACAAGGTAGAGTCAGGCTCAGGGAGCCATTTTTCAGGCACTTGGATCTTGAAACCAAAGTTAAGAACAGTAAAAAAAGTAAGTACAAGTTTATCTTTGAATCAGCCTGTCACCACCTATGCAAAGTTGAAATGCATTTTAACAAAAAAAGGATTGAGCTTTTAGGCTTTGCTCTGCCTTTAATTCACTGGATCTCAGCACAT
The DNA here is from genome assembly GCF_023699985.2 of Odocoileus virginianus. Lineage (NCBI taxonomy): Eukaryota > Metazoa > Chordata > Mammalia > Artiodactyla > Cervidae > Odocoileus > Odocoileus virginianus. Next base: position 30,880,792 of record NC_069697.1, on the reverse strand, counting down.
TTAGCTTTTTTGACCTCATTTTCCTCAATTAAGAGAAAAGGGGTGGACTGGCACTGTGCAAAAAAATTGCTATGAATCCTTTAATGTTAATATTCTGAAATTTTTACTATTAGAGTCATTCAATTCTTATTGAGTCAATACATTGGGGAAAATACTATCACTCTTGGAAGGTGTGGCTCTGAAGCATACACTACATTTGGTAAGGAAATTCTGAGCAGAGAAACTAACATAAAAATTGCTCCAGTATGCATGGATCCATAAATTCCCTGGCAAATAAGAAACAGGTACATGAGAATGACTCCATAAATCCAGTACCGCAGCAGCCCATCTGTGGAGGACAACCCTTGATCAAGACGATTTCACACTCCACATCACAAAAGTTGCACATCACAGATGGAAACTGAAACTCACCAGGGGAGTCAGCAGGCACAAGAAGCAATAATTCACACCTGAGTGACTGCAAGCTGCAAAGTAATTTAGAATGGACTTTATGATAAAAGGAAAAATAAGATGGATTATAAATTTAATATAATAAAAAGTAATAAAAGATTTGAAATAAGAAATAACATCGACAGATTATGAACACAATAGAAGATCAGACTGGTTTGAGAAAAAGACAAAAAGAGGGAGGTGGGAGCGGGGATCAGGATGGGGAACACATGTAAATCCATGGCTGAGTCATGTCAATGTATGGCAAAAACCACTACAACATTGTAAAGCAATTAGCCTCCAGCTAATAAAAATAAATGAAAAAAAAATTCTAAAAATAAAATATATAATCATATTTTAAAAACTCAGCTGGAGGGAGAGTAATGAAACTGGAAGATAGATTGGTGGAAATCACTCAAATTACATCACAAAGAAAGAAAGGAAAATATGAAGTTAAAAAACATGGCAAAGAAAAACAGAAGTAGAAAGTTAAATGTGTCTGAATAGTTATTCTAATATGAAAGAATTGTGAAATGAGAGACAAAAAGGACAAAGAATTGTTGAGAACTAAAGGAAGAGAGTAGTTCTCAGGATTCAAAAAGCCCACACAGTACTTCCAACAGGAGGAAGAAAAATGAACATTTTCATTAATAAAAGGCAGTGTAAGTGTATAACACCAAAGATAAAGAGAGAAATCTTAGAAGCACCAGAGAGAAGCATACAATTAAAAGAAAAAATAGAAACTTGTACGGAGTACAAACTTGTCTCAGCATCCCACAGTATCAGTTTCACTTGCCAGTAGCAATCACTAATGACAGTTACCGTTTTTACTTCTTCATTTAAAGTGAGTCATTCTAAATCTAAACTATTCACTAAAACCTCTCTGACTTGGTTTATCAATTCTAAACTGACACTTAGGAAAGATAACGAAATTAACATACTTCTTTCTATACTCCTAATTGCTTCTTCCACACTCCTAATTGTTTCAGCTCATGAAATATTTCTTTTTTTTTTTTTCATTTATTTTTATTAGTTGGAGGCTAATTACATCATTACAGTAGTTTTTGTTATACATTGAAATGAATGTTGAGATTCACGATAATGTCATCTATTGTATAAAACAAATCTCTCATAATTTACCTAAATAATCAACAACACTGCTGTGCTGTAATTTACATTACAATTGTGTAAATAGTATGCCCAAAGAACCAAGTGGTATATTTGACTACATAATAAAGGCAATATAATCCTATACTACTAAAATTTTTGCTTCCCAGGTGGCACTAGTGGTGAAGAACCTGCCTGCCAGTACAGGAGACATAAGAGACATAGGTTCAATCCCTAGATTGGGAAGATGCCCTGGAGGAGAGCATGGCAACCCACTTCAGTATTCTTGCCTGGAGAATCCCATGGACAGAGGAGCCTGGTGGCCTACAATCCATGGGCTCGCAAAGAGTCACAACTGAAATGATTTAGCAGGCATGCACTAAAATGTTGGAAGCAAATTATCCACACTCTTTTACTTTCTGAAGGGCTTCCTCCTCCCTCTTCTGGGTCTTATTCAGCTGCTCCTGTTTCTTGAATGCCATGCTATCCCCTTTCTTCAATTCATTTTGCATTGTGCTAAAATACTCCCTTGAATAAATTTTTCACACAATAGATCAAGAAATAGAATTTCTGAGTTGTTTCATGTTGCAAAGTGTCTTTACTTTATTCTCAAACTTTTTTGATTGCTTGAATTCTAGATTCAAAATCATTTTCCTTAACAAGGTTGAAAATCTTTGTTTCTTGACTTCCAGCTTCCTCTGATGAATCATTCTCATCTCTTTGATTTTTTTTTTTTTTCCTTCTGGAAGGTTTTAGAATTTTCCTCCTTAACAAAATCTGAAATTTCTCCAGGATGTAACTAGATAGGAGTAGTTTTAAAAATTTATCTTAATCCACACGTGGAAAGCCCATTCATTCAAGAGATTTGTATCCTTCTTCTGACAAAAATATTCTACCATTTTAAAATGTTTCCCTTCCTTTGAAACTTGTATTAGTCATGTACTGGCCCTTTTTATCTCTATTGCCAAGATTTTCTCTTTATTTCCCATCTCTTTGTTACTCAATGTTCAGGGATAGTTCCTTAATTTCCAGAATAACAAATTTGATTTGCAGCTGTGTAACATTGTGATATAATAATACATATACGTTTGGTCTTCCATCCCGTTTCTGGCACAAAGCTCCAAATGTAATTACATAACTAATATTTGGGTTTTGTACCCAATTCATGAAATAGTTCTGAAATGATAAAGATGTTTTTGTTATTGTTGCTGTTGTTGTTTTTCATAGCAAGACCCTTGTAACCACACCTGAGTTTATGATAATGAAGTGGCTTTTGTATGGCCCTTGGGATGGAGGCTGGTTGCTAGGGAGACCAACCAATTGATTAGAGAGCTGGAACTTCCAACCCTACTTCCAATCAACTGAGAGAGGGTGTGGGCTGAGTCAATAACATACGGCCAATTATTTAGTCATGTCTAGATATTAAGCTTCATAAAACACCCTAACTGAAGGGGTTTGAAGACCTCCTGGAGTGGTTATCATATAGAGATGCTGAGAGAGTGGTCCACAAGAAGAGGGTGTGAAAGTTCTGAGTCCCTTTCTTCATACTCTGTCCTCCGCAGCTCTGCCATCTGGCAGTCCCTGAATTATATCCTTTTATAACAAACCAGTAATCTAGTAAGCAAACTGTCTTCCTGAGTTCTGCGAGTGATTCTAGGAAATGATTAAATCTGATTTATAGCTGACTGGTCAGAAGTACAGGAGGTCTGAACTTGCCATTGCATCTGAAGTGGAGGCAGTCTTGTGGGACTGAGCCCTTAATATGTGGGATCTGATGCTAACTCCAGGAAACAGTGCCAGAATTGATTAAATTGTAGGACTCCCTGCTGGTGTGGGAGAATTGGCTGGTGTGGGAAAAACTCACGCTTTTGGTACCAGAAGAAAGTATTGGGGGTAAAGTAGAAAACCATTGTTTACGTTTAAGCTATACCCATTTTCTTGTTCAACCTGCCAGCTAATTATTTTTCACAATCACGTTTTAAATTTCTGATCATTTGTTTATTCTCTTCTTTTTTTCATACCATCTCTTTTGTTTGTTTTACAGATGCAGTATTTCTAAGGCTATTGATTTCAAGTTTCCAAAAGCTCTTGTTGCTCCCTAAATTATCTATTTTTTCCTGGAGTTATTCTGTTTGTTCATCTTGGCTCTTCTCTTCCATTTGCCTGGCTTTCCTGAAATTCTTACTGATTCTAGGTTGTCTGTTCATATTTATGAATGAAGAGTATATTGGTTAACTTAGAAAGCTAGTAGTTGGGGTTTCTCTGAAATCTTACAGGCTCATTCCACTGATGGATTGCTCCCTTGTAGGTCTCCTGTTGCAGCTTCTCTGCTGGCTCAGTGTTAAAGAATCTGCCTGCAAATGCAGGAGTTGCAGGTTTGATCTCTGGGTGGAGAAGATCCCCTAGAGAAGGGAACGCCTGGGAAATCTCATGAACAGAGGAGCCTGGCAGGCTGCAGTCCACAGGGTTGCAAGAGTTGGACACAACTTAGTGACTAAACAGCAAACAACAGGTCCGGGGTAAGTGGCGTCTATGCAGCCAGTCTATCTGCAGAGCATTGCAGGACTCCATTCCCAGACATAGCTGGCACTGTAGGTGGCACACACTGTAGGTAGCTGGCACAATGATGTGTTTCCCTCTTGATGGAGCTTCCGTTTTGCTTGTTATCTCTCTGTGCCTGCTGTGGAGGTCTTAATATCTATTATAGAGTCCATTCTTAGGCTCTCTTTATAGACTAGGTTGCAGCCTTATTTTTTGACCAAAAGGGGCAGCCCAAACAGATGAAGAGTCCAAACCAAAGTTCCTTGGTGAACACCTGGCCATTGGTTATTCATGAATCATGCCTCCTCTTTGTGTATATTGACTTAACTTGGAACTCCTACTGGACTGCCTCTGGAAAAAGCCCAATTATCTGGTTTACCTTGGTTCCTTGTCTCTTTCACAGGTTTTCCACCCCTATCTGCTTCCTGGCTTGTAGGAATTCTTAAAACTTCCATTTGTTGCTGATCAGTTCAGTTCAGTTGAGTCCCTCAGTCATGTCCAACTCTGCAACCCCATGGACTGCATCACACCAGGCCTCCCTGTCCATCACCAACTGCCAGGGCTTGCTCAGACTCATGTCCATCGAGTTGGTGATGCCATCCAACCATCTCATCCTCTGGCATCCCCTTCTCCTCCTGCCTTCAGTCTTTCCCAGCATTGGGGTCTTTTCAAGTGAGTCAGTTCTTCGTATCAGGTGGCCAAAGTGTTGAAGTTTCAGTTTCAGCACCAGTCCTTCCAATGAATATTCAGAACTGATTTCCTTTAGGATTAACTGGCTTGATCTCCTTGCCGTCCAAGAGACTCTCAAGAATCTTCTCCAACACCACAGTTCAAAAACATCAATTCTTCGGTGCTCAGCTTTCTTTATAGTCCAACTCTCATATCCATACATGACCACTGGAAAAACCATAGCTTTGACTAGACAAACCTTTGTTGGCAAAGTAATATCTCTGCTTTTTAATATGCTGTCTAGGTTGGTCATAGCTTTTCTTCCAAGGAGCAAACTTCTTTTAATTTCATGGCTGCAGTCACCATCTACAGTGATTTTGGAGCCCCCCAAAATAAAGTCTCTCACTGTTTCCATTAATTCCCCATCTACTTGCCATTAAGTGTTGGGAGCAGATGCAATGATCTTAGATTTTGAATGCTGAGTTCTATTATTTTACAGATCTCTTATGGTTTTGTTCCTTTAAGAAGGATCATTTCATTTGAAGTTTCTTTCCTTGAATTCCTCAAGGATAGGTCCTAAACTTCCCTTGTTCCAATCTACTCCCAAGGCTTCATAAACCATGGACTCTCTAAGTCACAGTTCTGGCCCAGGCCTTCATTCCGACCTGCAGTTACATGTGTCCAGTAGCCTGATGTATATATATTTGTGTATCTCAAAGGCAGTTTAAATTCAATGTGCCTAAAATCTAACTTGTGACAGTTCTTCCTTCTTCCAATATTTCCAATCCAAAGAATGTTGTCACCATTTATACAGATCCTCACATCAGAAATATCAGTCTTCTAATTTTTTATCCTTAACATTTATTCCTTTCTAAAGTCTAGTTGATTTTGCAACAATTAAAGTATTTCTCAAATTAGTCCACTTCCTTCTATTGCTTCCACCATCAGTTTTGTCCAAACTTTCTTACATTGTCAATTGCAATGATCATAATTGATACCTTCATCCTTTCTTGCCTACCCTACCCCTCCTCATTCATTTTCTACAAACAGGCATATTGATCTTTAAAAAATAAAACTTAGATCATGTCATTTATTTGCATAAAATCCTCTATTGTCTTTCCTTTACTCTTAGGATGAAGTATAAAATTCTCCACATGCCCACAAAGTTCTTCATGGTCCCTCTGCTCCTAACTTCACTCCTTCCACACTCGTCCCACCTCACTGTTCTAGGTACTCTGGCCTCCTTTCAGTTCCTGGGTCTCCCTGAGTTCTCTGCCACCTTGGGCCATTTGTCTGATAAGATAGATGGCATGAAGTATGGCCCCTAATCCTAATTTTGGTCCTGGTCAAGGGACATCTTCTCACCAACGTTGGAACACAGTTTCACAGCTCATATCTTTAGCTCTGAAGATTCTATTACTGATCTATTTTAAGGGAACAACAGTTAAAAACACAATTATAAAATAATTAAAACATTACAAGAAACTAGATACTCTGAATCATTTGCCCGCTGCACAAAGTAGGTCCTTTAAAGCATTTAGACTACAGCATAATTGCTAAACCTTAACAACATGATTAATCAACACGGAAGTGTAGAAAGATGGTATTTATTTATTTATTCAACAAATACTGAGAATGAACTATAAGCCTGAAACCATGAAAGGTAAAGCATGAATAAGACACAATCCCTATACCTGATGAATTCTGTTTAGTAGAGAAAACAGATTTTTTAACAAGCTCTTATATTATAATCTTTACTTTTTTCTCTGAATAAATACTTATTGAACTAATCAATGAATCACTCCCTGGAGAACTAGAAAAGAATGATGCTATGATTGAAAAATATAATAACATATTATGTGTGTGTGTGCTCAGTCGCTCAGTCATGTCTGACTCTTCGCAACCTCATGGACTGCAGCCCACCAGGCTCCTCTGTCTTTGGGAAACTCCAGGCAAGAATATTGGAGTTGCTATTCCCTTCTCCAGGGGATCTTCCTGACCCAGGGATCAAACCTGGGTCTCCTGCATTGCAGGCAGCTTCTTTACTGTCTGAACCACCAGGGAAGCCCTTTTCATAATATAATATATAATATATTAGTTTTCATAGCCGTAGATTCTCCTGCTGCTCCCCATCTCAGTACATGGCACTTCAGAAGAGGTGCTCACAGTGAAACGGAGCAGGACCCGATAGTCCTTGCCCTCCTCCCCTTGTCCTCTGCCTGCCTTTTGCCTGTGGAAAACCTTAGTTAAAGAATAAGTGTAATCAGAGAAGTGAAAAATGCAGAAACAAAGGAAACCAAATAATAATAATAATAATGTAGGCATTAGCATAGTCAAGGACCTTCAGTTCTTTCTCAAAGGCTATAGATAATATTCTGAGCCATATCCTGTGAGCTGTCTTACAGATACTCAAACATCAGGTGGAAGAATTAACTAAATGATGACTAGACTGTACCCACGACATGAGCTACCACAATTCTGAGAACTGGCTACAAAGAAATGGGAACAAACAGACCTTGGAACTGAAGATTAACTGTACCTAAGACAACCAAGATGAGACTGACCATACCACCAATGATCAATTTGAAGATGACTGTCAGAGCTGACTGTGCTGTTTTTGCATATAGCTCCTTCTCTCTGTCTATAAAAACTCTAATCCCCTCTTTTCAGGGATGGTGCAGGAGGGGGCAGGGAGTTGGCCTTTGGACAGATGTCCACCCTTCCCCCACCCCATCCCAGTTGCCAGCATCTGAAATAAAGCAAACTTTCCTTTCCACCAACCTGCCTGTTTATTGGCTTTTGGGGGTCAAGCAGCCAGATCCCATACACCTTTCAGTAACAATAGGAGGAATCTGGCTGAACTTCCCAGGTGGTGCTGTGGCTAAGACTCTGTGCTCCCAATGCCAGGGGGCCTGGGTTCAATCCCTGGTCAGGGAACTGAATCCCACATGCTGCAATCCTGTGTGTCACAACTAAGACCCAGTGCAGCCTAATAAATAAAGTTAATATTAAAAGAAAAAGAGGAATTTGGTTATCATTATAGGTACTTCCCCTTCTCTATACTGTACCCCCTCTCCCATGTTCAACCTATCACCATATCAATCTTTCTTGCAACATTTATTTAAAATTAATTTACTTTCCTCTCCATGACCATTACGTTAATCCAGATGACTACATGTTTAAGGACCCAAAATTATTTTTCTCATTACTTTTCAGAATAAAGTCAAATTTCCTAACATGCTATAAGGCTCTACATAGCTTAATCCAGACAGAGATCTTGAGTCCTGCATTGAATCAGATGCCCCCTACTCACTAGATTCACTGAACTTCTTTCATTTCTTCATTGCCACCTCGAGACCTTTTTAACCTGCTGTTCCCTCTGCCTGGAATTCCCTTCCCCCCATTCTTAACAAAGTGTCTCCCACAGTTAACTAAAAGAACCTGAAAATCTTTAACTGCCAAATGGTCAGAGAGGCCCCATGTCTAAATTAGATTCCCCCATGGAGCACGGTCTCCTCTTCCTTATAAACTCATCACATTTTGAACTTACATTTTTAGTTGTATGATCATTTGATAAATATTAATAACTTTCTCCTCTGCTAGGCAAAAAAAAAATTTCATGCATGTGGGACAAGGTGAGGTTTGTAGACTACACATATTTCCATTATTTAGCACAGTACCTGGTGACATATTCTTCTAAGACCAAGGCAATTTTATATGATCTCCTTTATAGATGCAAGTACAATTCTTATTATAGCTTTATAGGTTAACATTTCAAAGTGAAATAGAAATGTTCCCTTCTGGTTCCCAAGAAGAAGAGCAGCTTTGTTGTACAAAGAATGTTCACAATTCTTCTAAAAGAAAAACCAAATTTGATTTGACAGAACTTTCTATAGTCTAGCCTTTCTCACTAATGAAGAAGTTAGGTTCCTTTGCAAGAGAGGTTTTGCCAAAACAGACTGGATATTTGAGTGCAGTGATCTAATTGCCATTTTACTTTATTCGTTCATGAAGGTGCAAAATCAAAATCTGAAATAAAAGTATTTGGAACACTATCACCATTTAGAAGTCTTTGTTTCATCATACTTACTACATTATCTGAATGTCCTAAATAGCTGATTCCTTATATTCAACTTTCAGTTATTAAACATTATATATAACCTTTCTTTGTAGTATTATTTACAAACATTTATTTTACCTGATAAAAGCACAAAAGGAGCTAAATTTTCCACCATTGATATTTGTTTTTCATGCCAGTCCAGTTCTGATGAATCTACTCTGAAATCTAGGTTCAGGTAGCAGATTTTACCCTTCAGTTGGATGAGCAGGAAGTTTCTGATCCTATAGCAACTCGCTCCAGTATTTTTGCCTGGGAAATCCCATGGACAGAGGAGCCTGGCAGGTTTCAATTCATGGGGTCACAAGAGTTGGACATGACTTAGTGACTAAACCACCACCAACCACAACTTCGAAAAGCCAAATTATCTTGCATCAAAGGAGCTGATTTAAATCCACATCCAAAATATATCTTGGATAAATGAATATAGCTTTGACAATGAAATGAATCTAATATTACCTTTATGTAAAATTCTCTTAAACAACTTCCCCAACAATGTCATTCTAATCACACATTGATACTCAGATGACTCATTAGTCTATGGCATGATTTCTCACAGAAATCAGCTTTCATGAAAGCGTTCACTGTCAGTCTGAAGTACATCTTACAAAAGAAACTGCCAATAATAGCAAAACCGTATTCACTTGAGTTGGGCTTCACTGGTGGCTCAGATGGTAAAGAATCTCCCTGCAAAGCAGGAGACCCAGGTTTGATCCCTGCTGGGTCAGGAAGATCCGCTGGAGAAGAGAATGGCTATCCACTCCAGTACGCTTGCTTGGAGAATGCCATGGACAGAGGAGCCTGCTGGGCTATAGTCATTGGCGTCTCAAAGAGTCAGACATGATTGAGTGACTAAGCATGCACACCTTCAATTGACAACTTCGTATTGCTGATACTAATATTTTAGTATTTTCATTCCCTTCCTCTACTTAGACATAGCTTAGAAATAATATCAAGGGAGAACTGGAAAGTTAAAAGTCCCTTTGCTAACAATATTACATGCTTGCTAATATAAGAATTAAAGCAGCCTTTTGATGAAGTGTAAAGGACTACTCATAAAATCCATATACATTATTTTACTTATAAATTTTCTAGCTCTGCTCTTAGAAAAAGACACAGATTCTCTAGTCATCTTAAATGTTAAGAAATACCTTAAATTCCTGCATAAATTTTAGTTATTTTCCCAAACAGTAGTTTGTTTCCAGAAGTGCACCTTGATATGTAGCATATTTAATATTACACAGTGAACTCCTTATGCTATCCATGTTAATGCATAATATTTAATAATTTGTCATAAATTATGGATATACTAAGTTCTAAATGCCTATATTCTATATAATAGATACTGGACCACCTGCAGAGGTACTTTTTTTCTCCTGAAATAAGCTATTTAATTTTTAAAAAATTAACTCATATATTAAAAATAATAGCTTCAATAACCCCTAAAGCATACTGTATAACATAGTTTAAGAAAAATCAAGAGTTGAGCTCTCAAAACTACATTTCTCAGTACTTAAATGGTACTGATATACTTCTTAGAAGTAGAAAGACTTTCCAGAAAATCCCAAAACACTATCTAAATATAAATCTGAAAAAAAATGGAAGATATTGTCTTGTAAAACAAATGGCTGTCTTTTCTAGGAAACATACCTAAATTTTTTTTAGTTTGTCAAGAATAAACCTTAGTCAATGAATTGTCCATGAATATGATGTATATCATCATTTAAAATATTTTTTCACTGAGTTATAAAACAGTTTTGTTATCACCTAGACATTTAATTAAAATAAACTCCATATGCTCTATAAGAAGCTCAAAATACATTGAGAATTCTCCCAGTGTCTGATAAATACATTTGAGGAGTACAGATCTAACTTTTAGATATCTGATTCCAGACTTTCTGTATCCAAAGCTTTGCTTATATTCTACTAATCTGTCAGTTTCTTCCAGTAAACTTGCTGTAAAAATACTCCTTCACTAAAATGGTTACATAAAAACACAAGATAAGACACAATATTTTTTTTTTCTTTTGAAAATGACACTACCCAAACACTTAGCCTTTCACATCTGCTGTAGTGGTATGATGTTCCTTCTTTGAGTAAACTAAGTTTTGGTGGGTGTTATTGTTTTTAAGATAAAGAAAGTCTTCAATAACGCTAAGAATGTACATTTCAAATGTTATACTTTTTCTTAAGACAAACTGTGTCAACTCTTCACTCCAGAGCCTCCTCCCAGGATCTGGGTAAATAATTTCAATATTTGACATTATATTGAATCGATTTTTTATGAGAAAAGTAATAAATAATCAATACCATAAAAAGAAGAAATGAAGCATTATTTCAACACTGCAAGTTTTCATGTAAAAACAGCTTTACCTTAATTATGTATCCAGTCCTCAGCAGTCTTTCCAGAATTGTTTGGCATAGAAGACCCCTGTTGCAGAGTTGACTTATGTGAACTTTTGGGGATCTAGACAATGATTTAAAGACCAGTGGGAGTGAGCTAGACAAGCCAATCACCACCAACCCCTCAACCCAACACCTCCCTCCATCCAACTTGCGTCAGCTCTTAAAAAAATAGAGAAGCTAAATCAGTTTACTGTTATACACTCGGATTAAACACCAGTTACACCAATTTCTGTTTGCTTTTAGAATTTTGGCTTTTATACAACAAAATAGTCACTTACTGAAAGCTTTACCTTGATTGGTATCTTTCTGTATCAAGATTCTACAGCTTGGCTGACAGATAAATCTGAAATGTTAATTTTTCTAGAGGTTTCTGAACTGAAGTCAAATTAAAGTAATACCATAGTAATGAAATCAGACTGCTTAATGAAATATTACAATCAGAAAGTATAAAATAGCAGAAGAGTTATTTTCTTTGGAATCGTCGATTTTATTGAGAGGAAATGTTATATTAGGATAACAGACACACAACAGCACCAAGTTACTCAAGGTGACGTGAGGCTGGAAATCCTAAGCCCTTTCAGCCTCTGCTACCATTTCAAAGGTAGTGTGCTGAGTAAGCAAAACATTATTTGGAGTTTTTAAAGAATTTCTAAACAAACATTTTCTCCCTTTCAAAAAAATCTGCTTGACTTTCCATATGTCAGAAGAGTTAAAATGTGTTGGCAAATAATTCATTCTGTTATGAAAATGTATAAAGCAGACAACATTCTGAAAGTTAAGTGAGAAAACAGATTAAAAAATCAGTCTGGAATTAAGAGTTCCTTGCCTTTTTAATATTTATAATATCGATGAGCTCTCCAGTAACCAATCAAAAGAAATTCTGGATGCTAGATTGCAACAGTTGTGTCAATTTCCTATTTCTGAAAAAAAAAAAAAAAAACTAAACATTGTTCTTTGAGAAAATCTTAAGTTGATACAAGAAATTAAACATTAAGCAAAGTGTTCAATTATCCATTTCTCTTTTCCCTTTCAAATAGGCCTATTTGGTCTATTAACTTTAACATACTATGTTTACTTTCATTTGTCTTTTAGTTGCTGCTTCTTTATTTTTCAGTTACCTTGTAGTTTTGTCCATGATCGGATGAAAATTATTATGGTCTAGGAGAAAAATGAAAATGATAACAAATACACTAATTTTTTGTCAACTGAAGCTCCAAAACTTTGGCCACCTGATGTGAAGAGCCGACTCACTGGAAAAGACCCTGAGGCTGGGAAAGATATAAGGCAGGAGGAGAAGGGGACGACAGAGGATGAGATGGTTGGATGACATCACCGACTCAATGGACATGAGTTTGAGCAAACTCTGGAAGATGGTGAAGGACGGGGAAGCCTGGCGAGCTACAGTCCATGGGGTTGCAAAGAGTCAGACATGACTGAGCAACTGACCAACAACAACAACACTAATTTAAATTTCAGATAAATTTAAAGAATATTTCTTTTTAAGTTATTCCCATCATTTAATTATTATCTTTCCAACTTTTTTCTTCTGTTTGCAAAGTTATCAGATGAGTATAAAATTAAGAAAGCAACAACTTGCACTAATTGTTAGAAAATGAAATATTTGTGTTCTAGCAAAATTTCATGTAATAGTGCAATTTCCTTTCATAGTATATCTTCATGCAAAATAGGGTGGAGATAAATGAATAAATACCTATGGTTTTACCTCTCAAATTTTAAGTCTTGGCATCCATATAATTATTATGTTCTTCAAGTTCACTAAGTAATTACAGCAAATTAGCATGCTGGATTAAAATGAAAAGTACACATAAGAGACTTCTATGAAGAGTTGTATATTTTTTTAGAAGCTACTCTAATTGTAAAATTCTTATCAGAAAACTTTCATGACATTGATTCAAAAGTCAAATATAGACAAATTAATTTGACAAAAGTTGGCTGAATTAAAATGACTTAGGAACTTTGTTATTGTGAAATTATTTTTCCCCTAGATACCTGAAATGTTTGGATATGCAAAGATTAATGAAGAAATGTATGGTTTGGTCTTCACAAAACTCATAGTAACTTTCCTTTCACAAGGAAAATGCAGACTTCAGCATTATAGTTTTATGTTCTGAATATTTCTTAAATCATATCATAATGTAATTTCATATACATTTGGTAGTAGGTTTTGATTTCTTTTGATTTTTCAAACATGAAAATGCCACATAATCTGATAGGATCTAATTAGGCACAAGCATCAGTGTACAAAGAGGTAATGAACCAGAATATGTACAGACTTTTAAAAAAATGAATTCAATGAAAAATATGTAGATAGTGAATAATGAAGCAAGTCTGAACAATGAAATGACAAACACTATGATCCTTTTCATAAGGAATTCATAGAAGTGCCACCAAGAACAGGTATATGAGACTTGGTTGAGGTGGAGACTTGGTTTGCGAGGTGTAGTATATGTCCACTTAAAGAGATACCCAGCTTCCAGATTACAATATGATTAATATTAGCAGAATTATATCACATACTCCAGGACTCTAGAAGATGAAAAGTCCCCAGGGGCGAAGATCATCTAAGATGACTTGAGGGAGCCTACTTATCTTGAAGAGGGCCTTAAAGTCTGGGTGAGATTCCAATGGGTAGAGAGGAAAGGGAGAGGCATTTTGGATGCAAAATGTAGACATGTTAGAAACATATTCTGGCAACAGTGAAAACTAGTCTGGCTGCAGCAGAGACTGTTCAGAGAAAAACAGATTGGAATGGAATAGTTCAGGCTATAAAAGGCATTAAATCTAGAGAACTCAGATTTCTGTGATCAAGATCTCTTGAAAGCTATTGAAGAAAATCAAGAATCAGCAGGGAGGGATACAGGTGGGATGGTAGGGTACAGATGGAGAAAAGGACAAGAAGGATGCTGGGAGGCTGACTGATGGCTTGGCTTCGGTGATATTTACCCGTCTGAGAATAATGGCAGAAGAGAGGCAAATGGAAAGGTTTTGAAGCGGGGTCAATGGTAGTTTGATTCTTTCTTGTACTCCTGTTTCTATTTATCACTTTCACTAGCTCACAACACATGGTGTGAATTGTATGTGATACTTCTATCAGAAATAAGAAACTTGTAATGAAACCTTTATATTTCTTTACACAGAGAAAGAGAATATATGGTGGTAACTCATCCACTTCAACACTCCATCAATCTGTGGTTCTCATTTTCAAATAGTACAGAGAAGATCCTAGAATGTATATCCCAATATGTTAGCTAGTAAAAGTACAAACTTTCTGACTCAAACTGATTCAGATCATACCCATGCATTAAATCAGATTTTTTTCTTGCCCTTATTTAAAAGCACTACTCCTCTTGTTTCAAATTTCTACCTTCATCGATGTCTTTGAAGGGAAAGTTCCAGCTGGATAAAGTTAAAAATTGGTCAACAATTAAAAAAAAAAAAAAAATATATATATATATATCCTTTAGCCAGACTGTCATGGCATTTTGCAATGACACAGGGAAAGATAATCTCTTGTTCTCATGATTGTACCCAAATTTCTAATTGCAGTCATGGGACAAAATACTACCTGGAAATACAATGTGGTTATAGCCAAATTGGAAGAATATGGGTAGAAACAGTAATGACTAAGAAACAAAATCACCTAATGTTTACTAATTTTGTATTGCCTTTATATCTGTATTCAAGTGCTTTTCTTTGTTCCTACTTTAATTTCCCTTTAGGTCACCTACCTTTTTCCTTGCTTCTGTTTCTTTTTAACTTTTCTGTGCTACATTGTGTTTTGTTAAATCTATTTTTAATTGGAGGATAATTGCTTTACAGTGTTGTGTTGGTTTCTGTCTGTGACAATGTGACTCAGCCATAAGCATATATATATATATCCCCTCCGTCTTGAACCTCCCTTCCACCCCCTTTATCCCACACCTCTAGGCTGTCACAGAGCACGGGGTTGAGCTCTCTGGATTGAGCAACTTCCCACCAACTATTTTACATATGGTAACACATGTTTCAAAGTTATTCTCTCAATTGCTATACTGTCTTTACAAGGCCTTATTCTTCAATAAGTTATCTTTTACAATTTCTAGGTTTTAGATTTGTGAACCCAAAATTTAATATAGTTGATCAGTTGCCAAGATTATAGGTCTGTCCTCATCCTACAATATTAGTGCTTCCAAAGATAGACAATATGTGAATTAATCCAACTGTATTTTACAGTATTGTAGCAATCATCTACAATGACCAAGCCATTCCTAGAAATGGAAAACACTAACATAATTGCAATTAGAAACAATACCTTGGTTACTTCTTTTTAACTTAGGGTTTATTCTCTGGCTTTTGGGTTTCCAGCTTCCAGGGAAAAAGAGCATTTGTGATCTTTACTGACTTCACTCTTTGGCCCTCCAAATTCTTCATCTTATCTGTCTTAGTATGAATACATTTTTTAAAAAGAAGAAAAACCATATAGAAATGTTGCATAAATCCTCCTAAATCATTCAAATCACAGAATTCGTATTATCCTGGAGGTGATCTGAGCACATAGGTCCTTTGAGTCATCTGCAGAGTGAGGGAAGCATAGATGTGCTATAGGTCTCTCTCTTCATAGTTATGAAATTATTAATCTCAACTTACAGAAAAAAATAAGGACTACAAGAAGAAAAATGTAAATATGACCCTCAAAAGCCACATACCAAATTAACTGTAAATATAGAAATACAAATGAATAATTTTCTAATTCTTCTTTGGCAGAGGATTCAAAAATACTTTTTAAATTTTTTAAAAATTCAAAAGCAGATTTCTGAACTGTCATACATTTTTTAATGTTCCCATTTCACGAAATAACACCTCAACACACATATAATACAAGTGACTTTATGAAGAGCCTTATTTGATGATACCTTCTAAAAGTCTAAATTTGGGACCCTCTCAAATATGAGTTCTCAAAAGGCTGCCCAGCCTGGCCCCAGGGAGAGGCTCTGCTTTTCTGTTCAGAAAAAAAAAATTTTCTGACCAAGAGAAGAGCAATGACCCACAAGTGCTGAGGAAATTGCTTGAAGGTTGGCGTCCTCGTCTCTTGAATCCAGCCTAAACCACCTTTACAGTTATACAATGGAGCATTCTGGAAATGTTTGAATAGTCACTGTGTTGCAAAATTAGCAAACAAAGTTGGGGCAGGTTGACAAATTTACTGACTTGGCCACAGACCTAAATAGAAAATTCCTTTAGCCTCAGCTGATGAAAAAAAAAAAATGACTAGTTAGAAGACAGCTCATGTTGTTCATGTTTTGCTTTCTGCGTTTTGCCTTTCAAGCAACTAAGATCCTTCTGGTCCATTTCATTTCTTGATCCCACCTTGAAACGATGCAGAGAAAAAAGTATCTCAAGTTCATTCTAGGCTTCTGCCTGAGCAGCTACACCAAGGTGAAGAAAGATAACAAGATCTGTGGGGCTTGTGGATAATTATAACTTAAATAATGTACTGAAATTCTAAATGTTAATTGATGTTGTTTAGTTTAAAAGTTGTGTCCAACTCTTTGTGAACATGAACTGCAGCATGCCAGGTTTCCCTGTCTGTCACCATTTTTTCCTGGAGTTTGTCCAAGTTCATGTCCATTGAGTCAGTGATGCCTCCAACCAACTCATCCTCTGCTGCCCCCTTCTCCTCTTGCCCTCAATCTTTCCTTGCATCAGGGTCTTTTCCAATGAGTTGGCTCTTCACATCAGGTGGCCAAAGTATTGGAGCTTCAGCTTCAGCACCAGTCCTTCCTTGCTTTATATGATTCCTATCATGTAAATGCCTGCTTGAAAAAACAGCACTACTAGGAGATAATGATTAAATTATAACAGCACTTCCTTTCAAAGCAAATTCCCTTTCAAAACAATTTCTGTGCATTTGGATTTTGTAATTTCATCAGTGATTGGACTTTGTAATCCTGGTGTCATCTTGCCTGGATTGGACAACCAACAGTTTCTTAAGCTGGGACCTAATAGGCTGCCAGGCTAGACTGGGAGGAGATAGACAGCAAAGGAGACAAAATAATCACCCAGCAGGATTTTTAAAGGGAAGGGACTCTCCAAAAAGGGGATGACACAAATCAATGCTGTATGAGAATCAGTGTCCCTAGTAACAAAAGATATGCTCAAGCTGGCCTCTCCAGAATTTTGAAACTAGGAAAGCAAGTCTACACTAAGGTGTTCGTCAAAGGAATTTGAGCTGAGTGAGACTTATAACAGTGATGTTGACATTTCTTAATGGACTTTTCAGGGAATGCAGATGATTTCCTGAATCAGATCTCAGTAAGCGAGGGGGCAGCCCTCTCTCTCTCTCTGCTGAGCTGTAAGCAACCCCCAGGGCCAGGTCATGATGCGGTCAGAGCTCTTTGCAGCCTGTTGACAGATGTACCGTCCTCTGCTACAAGGGTTAGCAGGACCCAGCATGACAAGATTCACTGAACTATTTGTACTTTATGGGTTTTATGAGTTAGGAATTCTACTTCCTGGAGGGCTGGGTCACACGAGTCTTTCTTTAAATATAGGAAAGCTGACTCAGAAAAAGTAAATGTCTTGACCTCATTCAGCAGGACAGCAGTCGAGAGGGACATTTGGGCAGATGGTATACTTAGGAGGTTTAGGGATAAGTTCAAGTATGTCTAGACAGCCAAGTTAGATTAGTTGTAAATAATTTCTTTTGTTTGTTTACCTTAATATTAGGCTATGCCTGTTCATAGTAGGTATTGCATAAATGTTGAATGAGTGAAAGTCTTTATTAAAGGTGCTGTCTCAATGTGTGCATCCAAAACAATTCTTTAGAACTTATTTAAGGGTTGCAACAAGAAACATTATAATTATTCTAAATGAGGATCATGCCACATATTAAAATGGAGTAGTTCCTTCTTGTGCTCAGAGACAGTTGTGAGATGGTACGGTGAATGTCCATACTACATGCAAGGAGCCATTAGTCTTTTTACAGAGAGCTGGATT
The DNA here is from genome assembly GCF_023699985.2 of Odocoileus virginianus. Classification (NCBI taxonomy): domain Eukaryota; kingdom Metazoa; phylum Chordata; class Mammalia; order Artiodactyla; family Cervidae; genus Odocoileus; species Odocoileus virginianus. Next base: position 30,862,527 of record NC_069697.1, on the reverse strand, counting down.
CCTGGAATATTCAGCGGTAATTACTAGTCATGTGTTCAAAGAATATTCAAATAATAATAAGGGCATGAGAAAATTGTAATTATAATAACTTTTGAAAAACAAGATACAAAATCTAACAATAATATGTTCCCAGTGTTGTTTTTAAAAAATATACATATAATACATAAAAATATACTATATATAATATATATATTTTAAAGGGAAAGGGGAAAATGCCTTAGAGAACACATAGCAGAATATAAAGATTTCCAGATTGTGAAAATGTCGATAATCTTTCTTTTCTCATCTATATTTTCCCATAAACTTTAAAGAGTATGGATTACTTTTACTATGAGAAAAACAATAAATACTATTAAAATATTAGGTTTTGTAAAAGTTGTTAATCAATCCCAGACATTAGCCACAAACTAAATCTCTATTTTTAGTGAGAATATTTTGGATGCTTGACCAGAAACAATCAACTCTCTTTAAAAGAAAACCTCAGTTCTGAATGGGCATTTGAGTTATTTAAGGTATAGATAAAATTATCCATGTCCAGTTTATTCTGGAGGGATGGATTGTTTTTCTTCCCAATCAGCAAGAGGTACTGTAATAACTCTCAAAACACTATTGAGAAAAATAGAGATATTTAAATATATTTGGAGCCTCAATGTTTTCTCGTAATACTATGAGATAGTTTCTGTTACAGCCTAGTAAGCAATCATCTTCATTTATTCATTAAATAGGTATTATTGAACACCTATGTGCCAGGCTTTAAGGTAGGGGCTAAGGCAAGACAGACAAAAATATAAGACCCAGTCTCTGTTCTCAAGAAGCCCTGGTCTCTCCAGGGAATCTGCTGAAGTAGGTCAGGATGCTATAATATGGTATGTCAAATGCCCATGGGAATGGGGAAGGGGATCAGAGAAGTGCAGCACCCAACTCAGCTTGAAAAGGACAGAGAAGACTTATTGGAGAGGTGACAGCTGGGCTTAGACTGAAAGAATAAACAGGAGCTGGCCAGGATCAATGGCCCGGGAAGCAGACGGCAGGTAGAGAGACAGCACAAGAAAAAGCCAGAAGGCAAGAAGCAGCTCCCAGCTGCCTGGTGTTCCTGGAATGTTAAAAAAAAATTCGACTGGCAAAGTCGCTGGTGGGATCACAGGGGGTTAGGGTTCCATGTTTTTTCTCTATTCTGTTCATTTCAGGTGAGTTCATTTAAAAAGACACTAGAACACTTTCTAACACCATACACAAAAATAAACTCAAAATGGATTAAAGATCTAAATGTAAGACCAGAAACTATAAAACTCCTAGAGGAGAACATAGGCAAAACATTCTCCGACATAAATCACAGCAGGATCCTCTATGACCCACATCCCAGAATTTTAGAAATAAAAGCAAAAATAAACAAATGGGACCTAATGAAACTTAAAAGCTTTTGCACAACAAAGGAAACTATAAGCAAGGTGAAAAGACAGCCCTCAGATTGGGAGAAAATAATAGCAAACGAAGCAACAGACAAAGGATTAATCTCAAAAATATACAAGCAACTCCTCCAGCTCAACTCCAGAAAAATAAATGACCCAATCAAAAAATGGGCCAAAGAACTCAACAGACATTTCTCCAAGGAAGACATACAGATGGCAAAAAAACACATGAAAAGATGCTCAACATCACTCATTATCAGAGAAATGCAAATCAAAACCACAATGAGGTACCATTATACGCCAGTCAGAATGGCTGCTATCCAAAAGTCTACAAGCAATAAATGCTGGAGAGGGTGTGGAGAAAAGGGAACCCTCTTACACTGTTGGTGGGAATGCAAATTAGTACAGCCACTATGGAAAACAGTGTGGAGATTTCTTAAAAAGCTGGAAATAGAACTGCCATATGACCCAGCAATCCCACTCCTGGGCATACACACCAAGGAAACCAGATCTGAAAGAGACACGTGCACCCCATTGTTCATCGCAGCACTGTTTATAATAGCCAGGACATGGAAGCAACCTAGATGCCCATCAGCAGACGAATGGATGAGGAAGCTGTGGTACATATACACCATGGAATATTACTCAGCCATTAAAAAGAATTCATTTGAATCAGTTCTAATGAGATGGATGAAACTGGAGCCCATTATACAGAGCGAAGTAAGCCAGAAAGATAAAGACCATTACAGTATACTAACACATATATATGGAATTTAGAAAGATGGTAATGATAACCCTATATGCAAAACAGAAAAAGAGACTCAGATGTATAGAACAGACTTGTGGACTCTGTGGGAGAAGGCGAGGGTGGGATGTTTCAAGAGAACAGCATCGAAACATGTATATTATCTAGGGTGAAACAGATCACCAGCCCAGGTTGGATGCATGAGACAAGTGCTCGGGCCTGGTGCACTGGGAAGACCCAGAGGGATTGGGTGGAGAGGGAGGTGGGAGGGGGGACTGGGATGGGGAATACATGTAAATCCATGGCTAATTCATTTCAATGTATGACAAAAACCACTGCAATGTTGTAAGGTGATTAGCCTCCAACTAATGAAAATAAATGGAAAAAAAATAAAAAATAAAAAGACTGGTCCAGCAATGCCATATAGAGCTCACGATTTCAGATACGTGAAGAAAATGTGCTTTATCAGGAATGGTGATAGTTAAGGTTACTGCAAACAGTAATAACCACCAGGGTCTCATGAAGCGATTCTTTCCTGCATTGTGTTTAGGTGAGCTGGGGTCACCGCTTTGTGTTTGCAGGATTGTTGTATTATAATTTTTTCCCTAAGAACAGAAAAATTCACGTTCATAAGGTATTTTGCTTAAAATGATGTAAATATACGATTTGTTGTTGAGTCACCAAGTTGATTCCAACTCTTAGCAACCCCACGGACTGCAGCACGCCAGGCTTCCCTGTCCCTCATCATCTCCTGGAGTTTGTCCAAGTTCATGTCCATTGAATCAGTGATGCTATCCAACCATCTCATCCTCTGTTGTCCCCTTCTCCTCCTGACTTCAATCTTTCCCAGCTTCAGGGTCTTTTCAAATGAGTCAGTTCTTCTCATCAGGTGGCCAAATAACTGGAGATTCTGCTTCAGTGTCAGTCCTTCCAACGAATATTCAGGGTTGATTTACTTTAAGATTGACTGGTTTGATCTCCTTGCAGTTCAAGAGACTCTCCAACACCACAGTACAAAAGTATCAATTCTTCAGTGCTCTGCCTTCTTTATGGTCCACCTCTCACATAACTACCATAATTATAAGACTTACAGGAATTGAATTTTTAACTATAGAAATCTTGACCCTTTCTTTAGTTATTCCTAGATATTTAAAAATTATATTTTAAGTTGCAATCTAATGTTCAACCTATTTAAACTTCTTTTTTTCCTTTTTCAAAGTTTTTGTCAATTTGATTGCAAAAAATGTATGTCAAGTCATGGTAAAGATGGTATATTTTCTAAGGCTATCAAAACAGAGAGAATTTTGTATCAAAGATGGCCAGAAAGCAGACATAAACTTTCTAATATGGATAAAATTAGGGCAAATTGTATTGGTCAAAAAGAATTCCTACCATCTTTTAAATATTAAAACAGCAAGAAAGTATTATTAATGTGTTTTTGTACTGTCCTGGTAAACTTTCCTTAATTATTTTTAAAATACATCTAAGTGAAGATTGATAACCAAGTAAATTATATATGAGTGATATACTTAGTAATATTAATGTCTTAATTTTCAAATGTCTAGTCTTTAACTCTTTTTTTTATAGTGTCTAGTATAGTGTAATAGGAGAAGGCAATGGTACCCCACTCCAGTACTCTTGCCTGAGAAACCCATGGACCGAGGAGCCTGGTAGGCTGCAGTCCATGGGGTTTCGAAGAGTCAGACATGACTGAGGGACTTCACTTTCACTTTTCACTTTCATGAATTGGAGAAGGAAATGGCAACCCACTCCAGTGTTCTTGCCTGGAGAATCCCAGGGATGGGCGAGCCTGCTGGGCTTCCGTCTACGGGGTCACGCAGAGTCAGACACGACTGAAGTGACATAGCAGCAATAGCCCCAGCAGTATAGTGTAATAATTGGAAGTTTAACAATTGGAAGACTGATACTTGTTTTTTAATGATGGGTGATCTGATTTTTACATGCACATGAGACAATCATGGTGATGCAAATAATTTTGCTTGTGGCCTTTTTTCAATTTTAAAAGACTGATGACATTTCCTTTGAAACTTATGACTTTTAACAGCTTTTTCAGAGGAAGCCTGAGAGGAGCTCACATTTTCTGTCTTGAAACTGTCTCTATTCATCCCTTCTAATCTTTGACACCCAAAGGATTTGAATGGCTAAACTAGGTCTCTCTCTTTTGTTATGCTAACATTTACCATTGCGCTTGATCCTAAAGATTTGGGTTCCTAGTCTAACTCCATCATTTATTAGCTGTGGAACTATCAACTCAGTAAACTCTGTGGGCCTTTGTTTTCTCATTTACAAAGAGTATATAATTCCTGAGGTGACAAGACAAGAGGTGACAAGAAGTAAATGCAATTCACCCATTCATCTATTGAAGATCTACTGTGTGATGAAAAAACACTTATAAACATGACTATAGGTCCTACTGGCAAAACAGTTATTTCTTTCTTCCCATAGAGTCCCTTTTGCCACCATTTGAACCACAAAACTTAGAAATGTAAACAGAGGGTAACTATATTTATATACCTGTCAAAGAAATAGCAAAGTGGTTTTCCCCTAGAGACTCTTTGGACATAAAATTCTGATTGGTGACATAAAATTCCTATTCTAAATATTTAGGTTTAAATAACTCTCATCAAAATTTTAGCAAGCTAAAAGGTGAATAACAGAATGAATTGTCTCTAATCTTTTCTTTTTTTCCTTTCCTTTTCCTGTTTTCTATCAATCAATTAGCACTCACTCAATTAGGGTGGAAACACTGAACACCTATTATGTATATTCCTATAACCGTGCCCCTCAGAGTTTCCCGTCTTTAGTCTCTCCTTCTACTTCTGAACATCTGGCTGTTTTTTCTGACAAACCCCAAGTCACAAGAATGACTGGAGAGCTTTACAGTTGGGTTGAGATATACAAGAGTTCTGTGGCTATCTATATACATATATCTTTTAAATTATATATTCTATGTTACATATACAAAAGATCTGTATCTATGTTTATGTTTATATCTATTAGGTTTCACAGTGCTTTTTTCCACTTTTTAAACAAACTTAGCTTTTATCCTTTGGTTCATATGCTAGGGTACTAAAAGTGCATTGTTGTTTTCTCACTGTAATCCCGAATTCTTCTACCAAACATGGAATTGCCCTATGAAATGGAGCACACACAGACTCTGGAGTCCAAATTCAAGGATTCAGATCTGAATCCTCTTCTGCTGCCTACTAGTTGAAGGGCTTTACAAAGCAGAGTTAATCCCTCCCTCCCGTGTGCTGTCTCTGCTCTCTAAAAGCTTTGCTACCATGCCAACCTGCTCTCTTAGCATACTGGTCTACAGGAGCTTCTAGACTTTGAAGTCCTTAGGAGCAGACACTGTCTCATTTAGTGTAGCTGAATCTAGTATAGGTTCTGGACTTTGACTGCCTAGACTTAACTCTGATTCTTTTCACTTCATAATCCTCTGGCTTTGAGCAAGTTGTTTTTTATTTCCATGTCTCCGTTTCCTCTTTTGTAAAAAGGAGATAATAGTGCCTCCCTCACTCTGCTGTTGTGGAGATTAACTAAGTCCCTATTTGTAGAACATTTAGAAGAGTTTCTGACACATAATAAATATCATGTATTTGTTATACGTGTATGCTTAAGGAATTGTCTCTAACTTCGAAAGCTAATATGGTTCTTATTTTCTTTGTTGAAAAGCAGAGAAAGGAATGTAAATATCCTAGAATTCAGTCTTCTCTTTAAAATTGTGCCTTATAAGAACCATTATGACTGTGAGGATGAAATGAGATAACGGATATTTAAGCATTATAGAGATAAAAAGTATTTTTGTGGCTGTTTGATTATAAGGGCAATGTGACATTAGCTAAATCATTCATAGAATTAAATTGGTTTCAACACCTTTTGGTTTGGCAGTGTATTGTCACTGTTTATTAGAGTATTATTTCATCTGTTGAACTATTGATTAGTGCTGTTGAAAAGCTAGAAAACGGCAGGTTTTGACCCTGACCCATGGAATCTCAGAAAGCAACCTCATAATAAGATACCGTTTGTAATACATGCTTTTGTTTAACATTAACCAACCTCTGAAGCTGAACAGTACCATGGTACATATTTACCTCTGAATGTGTCCTCAAGAGACAGTGTTTAAACATGCAAATGTGCTGGTGGATCTAGGGAGCTTTGATTTGGCTTGCTTTGGATTTTTTTTTTCTATAAGATTGACAAAACACGAAGACCCCAAAATGTTCCAAGACACATGTTTCAGATGCCACAATAAATGACTGACCTTTTGCTTACACTATGGGATTTGAGATTGCTGGCCTTCTTGTACTAATTCTCAAATTGTCCACCCACATAGGTTTGTCTAATCAGAACCAGTTGATTCAAAGGTAAGACCTTTTTAATCATTATGAGTCAGTGTCTGGATAAGCTGGCAACATGAATGGATGACTGGCTCTCTTTGAGGCCCTTCTTGATCAAAGAAGGAAGGACCCACAACTTCCATTTCCTTATCTCTTAAATGCAGGGAAGTCTTATAAGCATGCACATATGCTACTTCTCACTAGTTTCCAGTTAACTTGTATAAGACTGCTTAGAATATGAGTTGAAGTTTAAATAACTAGTGCATCAAATTTTTTATTACCTCCAGATCAATTTATTCTTGGAAATTTAGAGATAAGGAAACATATATGCAGGTGTTTTCAAACAGAAAGCTTTATAGAAACAAAAAACAACATTAAAAATCTTTAGTATTCTTATCATTCTTATGCTTTTTGGGAAACAGGCCATTTTTTCCTAGGTGGTATGGGTAGAAATGGGAATAAACACAATGCTGGTAAAAGTTGGTGTTATCCACCCTGATATTTTACTTTCTTTCCATCTTTTCCTCTTTCAAACGGTTGGTCTTCCAGTTGCTGACATAATGAACTGTTCTCACATGAATGTATCCGTACTGACATCAAGCCCTGTCTTTCTCCTAAACAGAATAACGTTGAAGTATATTTATTATATCAATAATGTCTTGAGACTTAATACTTATCTAGACTGCTAAGACTTGTGGTCTCAACAATGCTGTTTAATTTTCAGAAGATAAATTTAGTTGTTTTTTAAATCTGCCCATTTGGTGGTAGGATAACAATAACTAGCCTGTTGTATTGCTCATTGTCCAATGTGTCACACCATGTAGACTGGTTTTCCTGGGGCAATTGTTAAGTAAACAAGATTTTTATCACTCCCATGCCCACTTATGAAAAGCATCAACAGGAGCAAGAACTATAATATGAAACAGAAAAAAAATGAAACTGCAGTGAGTTGTTGAAAATATCCCCTAAAGACTTTTCTCAATGTTTTTGGTCATGTTTTTGTCATAGGAAATACAGCTTAAATATTTCTTTTATATCCAGTATAGATAGTATTTACAACACTAATATAAGGATTTAGAAGTATGTGGCAAAGAGATGAAACACATGTTTAGATGTCTTCTCACTCCAGCTAGAATGAAAAATGTGAGACTCTGTTTATTTTTTTCTAGGATTTTAGCAAATAAAAGTGTTCAGTTTCCATATGCATTGTCACCAAGTTTAGATCTACCCATGAGGAATGTTTAGGTGTATGTACAGGTCATTTTCAAAATGTAGAAACAGATGCAGTCAAATGGCCTCCTGAGTTTCCACCACAACTGCTTAAGAAACAATTTTCTTTCAAAGCTTTGCATTATCTCATCAAATCAGACTTAGTTATTCTCTGTTGTGACCACTAAAATTATTTGAGAATAATTGTAGATCAGATAGTATGCTTACCTTGAGCAGATTTGGAGAGGGTGGGGAATAACTTTTCAGAGATTCTATTTATAAAAAGGTAAAAAGCACCTATCTCAATCTCTGTGTATAGCTCTATGGATCAAATGGAAATGGTCTTTGCTTTGTATCTTGAATAGACTGGTAAATGAAGACATTTTATTTTCTATTATATTGCTTTTTCCTTCTTTTTTGTTCTTATTTTTGCACGGAACACAGTAACTTATTAAACAAGGCATATGCATTTGTTATTTACTTTTCCACAAGTGGGATCATACATGTACAGAACTTAGAACAGAGCTTGGGATGTAGTAATACAGATACAGATAAGTGCTGTGCTGTGCTAAGTCGCTTCCGTCATGTCTGACTTTTTGCCTCGCTATGGACCATAGACTGCTAGGTTCCTCTGCCCATCGGATTTCCCAGGCAAGAATACTGGAGTGGCTTGCATGCCCTCCTCCAGGGGATCTTCCCAACCCAGAGACTGAACCCTCAGTCTCTTATATCTCCTGCATTTGGAGGCAGATTCTTTACCACTAGTGCCACCTGTATAGAAGTAAACAAATATTAGTTGTTGTTGTTGGTTGTATATTTTTAAATACATGAACCATATGAAGCAGCCTAGGAATTTAATGTTTTTATGAGAACCCTCTTAAACAGTAGATTGTTTTAGACTCAGAAGAGCAATTATTATGTACTAAGTGAAGTCACTCACTTAGTACTCTTTGCGACCCCACAGATTGTAGCCCACCAGGCTCCTCCATAAACATTTCATTCTATATTCTTGGCTGAAAACCAGGTGGCAAATTTAATTCCTCGGCCTACTAGCAAACATTCCAGGAATAGCCTCCAAACTTTTGTTATTTGCAATATTCACAGATCCCCAGGAGAAATAACTTCTTTTCATGGGCTCCTTTGAGAGAATAGCGTTGAAACATGTATATTACCATTTGTGAAACAGATCGCCAGTCCGGGTTCGAAGCATGAGACAGGATGCTCAGAGCCGGTGCACGGGGATGACCCTGAGCGATGGGATGGGGAGGGAAGTAGGAGGGGGGTTCAGGATGGGGGACGCATGTACACCCATGGCTGATTCATGCCAAAGTATGGCAAAAACCAGCACAATATTGTAAAGCAATTAGCCTCCAATTAAAATTAATTAATTAAAAATAAAAGTCAGCCTTTTAAGCATTAGCATTCATTGCCTTGTGTTAACTTGCCTTGGAGTTAACATTTCAAACATAGGAAACCCTGAAAACATATATATTCACAACAGAAATACTGACACGCTCTCGATGCTTCCAGCTACCTCCGCCTGCTGCGATGTCTGTTTACTCTGGTCTGGTATTTATTAAAATATACACATTTGCCATGGCAACCATTGCAACACAAAGCCTCTATGTGTTTCTAAGATAAGAAGAACCTTTTTTTTTTTTTAAAGAAACATACAAAAATATACTAGTTGTCCAAGTGCAGATTAGATATTCTGCAAAATGGAAATGTGTATAGTAATAACATTTTTATATGGAGCCATAAGAATGTTTTTAAATACTTAGACTGTTTCTAAGTACCTATTATTGCTACCACTATTATTTTTTAAAAAAGAAATCTGAAAGGTGTGGTGTATTTGGATATATAACAGTGAATCTGGCAAAGAAGACAGGCACAGCAGTGTAAGAATTTGAGTTAATGGCTATCATTTTACAAAATACACATGATTTGTAAATATAATGCCTTATTTTTATTTTCCATGACATTTGACATTTTGTTTTCAAGTTTATTTGTTAAAAGTGAACATTGTAGAACCTGAAAAAACCCACTCTATATCTTTTTAAAGAACAAATAAAAAACATTCTTTCTCTTTTTATGCTGAAAAAATGATTTGTGCTTTATTGTCAGGTGAGCAGGTGACTGGGCCTTTCTTTGGCCTCAATATTTGGTATATTTGTTGGCTTAAATCCCATGAAATTTGAAGCCCAACACACTTGACTATTTCCATGCTTTCCCTATTCAAACGTGGGTTGCCTCCATCTATTTTTCTCACTTAATTTTGATAGAGAATAAAGGAATTTTAAAAATGTATTCACATAGGTTATTGAATCATTTTTCTAATTTTTTAAATAAAACTTAATAAATCTAGAAACTGAGGACATATACCTATTTTAGTTTTACTGAAAGAATTAGAAAGAGACACAGTTAGCTTTTTATTTCAATTCTGATCAAAATTCTTAAAAAGTAAGTAGGTAGAAAGCAATAGCTCAGAGGGATTGAGGAATCTGCGTATAGAATAACCTCTCATCAGATGAGAGCATTAAACTTCTGAAAAATCCATGAGAGGAGAATTCCAGGTTGGGTAATTCAATATCTTACGGGAAGATATGTTTTACAGGGTTAGGGCCAAGCCTGAGTGAATCCACAAAATACTTTTACACTCATAAAAGTAAAAATATCACGGATGATGTTATTACATATTTTAAACTGATGATGATAAATACAGTTAAATTCCAACTTCTCACCTTTTGCCCATGAAAATGTCCCTAGAATCTTTTTTTTTCCTGTAGAATCTCAAATTTTGCTGTTGCATAGCTACAAAAAATTAACTATTATTTACCCTGGTGGCTCAGTGGTAAAGAATCTGCCTGCCAATGCAGGAGATGCAGGTTTGATCCCTGGGTCTGGAAAATCCCCTGGAGTAGGAAATGGCAATCACTCCAGTATTCTTGCCTGGGAAATCCAATGGACAGAGGAGCCCAGAGGTTTATAGCCCATGGGGTCGAAAAGAGTCAGACACAACTTAGCGACTAAACAACAAAATCAATTACTTAATGAGATAATAGAAACTTATTATGAATAGAAGCTAAATGTCGCTTGACAAGTATTTTCTAGTATATATGGCTAATGTAAGCATAAGGTGTTAATTCTTAATGTTTTCAATAAAAAGAACAAAGGGAAATCAAACTAAAGTTAAACATTGATAGGTTTTGGGAAAGTTTTGCTTTTGACCTTCACTTTGGAAAATAAAACCTGAATTCTCATCTGGCATAATAGCCAGGAAAGCTTTTAAGTATGACTGTCATAATCCATCTGAGTATCTTCTCTTATGGGATAATCAAAGGGTTTGGGTCATTCCTCTTCGGGGAGTCTTTTGTCAACTATTGGTAGACTATAGGGGCATGTTGATGGGTTCCGCCACACTAGAGTGTTAAAGAAGGCAGCTTAGTCAAATCACAAAACCAACGAATCACCTCTGCATGAGTCACATTTTCAATCGCTCCAACCCCATTTCTCCATTTTATTTAAATATTATTTAATATTGATTTTTTCACCTGAGAACTAACTTGTTTTTAGACAAACCAAAGTGCACTGTTCCTTAGACATGATGTTTTAATTGGAGGATAACTGCTTTACAATGCTGCGCTGTTTTCTTCTGTGCAACAATGTGAATCAGCCATAAATATATTTATATCTCCCCCCTTTGGAACCTATGCCCTCATCCCACCCCTGTAGGTCTAGACGATTTTTTTAAGTGTCCTTGGTAATAAAGTTTCCCAAAATGGAATGTTTCATTACATAACTTAGCTTATATACTGTATTTCATTTTTATTTCTTACTAGGGAATATTTCAAAGTTATACAAATGTTGGTGGAATAATATACGGAAACCTTACATATGCACTATCAGTTTCAACAATTATAGCCATAGTTAATCTCATTACCTGTAAACCACCACTTCATTATTTTAAGGCAAATCCCAAATATGTTAACTTCCAAGTAAATATATCTTTCCATATCAGTAATAGAAAAGTACTCTTTTAAAAATGTAGTCACATAGCAGAGTTTTTAAAATCAAAACAACCCCTACTGTTTACTGATGATGTCTTGCAATCTTAGAGAAAGTTGAGTAAGCACCTGGGTTAGTAGATCAGTACACATTTTGAAACCATACTGAAAGGGCACTCCAGTTTGGCCAGATTCTATCAGGAAGAAATGTTCAGTAAATTAGAGATACTATGAGGAAGGATATGCAGCAGGACAGGACAGGACAGTCAGGGAAACAGGCAAAGAAATGAAAGTGCAATTTTTCTTTAAAACAGAAGCAATTTACAAGAGTTAGATTGAAGAAGGCAGAAGATTAGAGTTTGAAGGTGACATTTTTAAGGTTGTATAAATTAACAAAATTCAGAATATTGAAAATTCTATCAGACATATGATTGGGATTTATCATCAAATAAATTACATGAGGTTAAAAAAAGAGAAAGTGTGGTTGAACCTCTGGGCTAAAACAGACTTAGGAGAAATATCAATCAATGAGTGTGTTCACCTGTTTCATTCTGATTCAAACACAGGGTAAAACAAAAAAGAGAATCAGGTATTTGAACACTGCCTGAATATTTGCCAATATTAAGGAAACATTGGTTTACTTAAGGCGTGATGATATTTTAGCTATTTTTAAAGACTTCCTATCTTTTTGAGATACATCCTGAATCATGTATGGACCAAATGGTATGATGACTGGGATCTGCTTAGAAATAATCTGGTAATGATTATGGTAGGGGTAGCAGGGCGGAAAAGCTTGGGTATAGGTGAAATGCAACAGAGTATTAACAATTGTTGAAGTCACATGAAGACAGAGTTACAGAATATCATTCTCTATTTTGAAAGATGTTAGAGATTTCCATATTAAACATGGTTAAGTTTCCTAGTTCAGAACTACTACATGTATTTTCCTTGATAGTTCTCCCAGAAGTTTAAAAGCAGAAGGAAGACACTATAAAGTTCTTCAACCAACCAGAAATTTCTATTAACTGGCACCTTTGAATTTGGCCATGACAGATGAAGTTCATGATGGTGAGCCCAGAGCACTCTGAAACATTGAAAGATTAAATTACATTTGATAAGACTGTGATTTTAAAATGAATCTTGCTATGTTCTAATTTTTTGAAAATCAGCAATCCATAGCAGGTACAATTTCCCCTTAATCAGAACACTCTATTCCTCAGTCATTTAACAGAGCTTTTCCATATCCTTAGTTAGACAAAGGAGACTTCTGAGCAAATGTTCTTCCTCTGTGACTGTGAAATTTGTACAGATCCATGTGCATATGTGCACTTCACGTAATATTGAGAACTCCTTTGGAAGAGGTTGTTATCCTGAAACACTTGCACACATAGAGTTCCAACCACTTTAAAAAAGAGTAATTATTTAAGGTGTGGCCCCAGAATAGGAAAAAGTCAGAATTTGTATGGGACCCTTTATTCCAAACCCAGTATATTTTGCTATTTATTTAAAGTATGGCTGTTCTGTTTATAATTGCATGCTATGGTCTAAACACATCCTTTTTAGGTCTGTAATTCAAAACACAAAAGGAGTTTGTTTAGACATAAGTGTAACCAGAAAAAGAGCTAGTAGTTATGCCCTTGATTTGATTGAAGCCATGCTTCAGTAAAATATCAATCAATTTGTAGGGAAGCATTAGAACTCTAATAACTTGGTATTAGGTAGCTCAAACAACCAGTTAATTCATGGAAATTTTCACTTGTCTGAGGCTACAGTTTGTGTTTGTGAATAGCTTCAAGGATAGCTGATTCATCATGAGACTATTTTAATTACTCTTTGTAGCTAATATCTAGGATTGGTTCCCTTCTTTGTGAAAATTCTTCCATCACTTGATTATCTCTTACTAAAACTAAAATCTATGCCAAACCACACATATTTCCATAGATTTAAGAAGGGAAGAATCATTCTGTTTCCATCTGTTTGTATCTGGTCTCAGTGGGTGGGCAGCTGAAGATTCTCCCTTCCTTGCTGACAGGCAGAGAGGGACTCTGTTCCTCCTTGAGATACCAATTAGGGTTGAAAGATGCAGAGAAGTCTAAACTATCAAGTTTTCTTCATCCTCCACTCACAGCACTATCCTGTTAATTTTGTAAAGCCTGAAATCTCTTTTATTTAAGTTCTCACTAGTAATAATCATATTCATAACAGCCCAACATTATGCCAGGTACTTGTATCAAGTCAGTAATATCTTAACCTTCATTCTTGTTCATTCATTAAGTCGTATCAGACTCTTTGTGACCCTGTGGATTGCACCACACCAGACTCCCTGTCCTTCACTCTCTCCTGGAGTTTGCTCACATTTATGTTCACTGAGTTGATGATGCCATATTATCTCCCCATTTTTCAAGTAGGGCAACTGATGATCAAAAAGATGGAGTAACTTATTCAAAGACCAAAGCTGGTGAAGGACTGGATAAGCAGGACACGCATACCCCCATGTCTGACTGCAGAATCCAGTTCAATGGCCACGGATTACCTACTCCATGTTGAACACTATTTCTAATAGGGTTCCTGTCATCAAGTAATGGAACTAAACTGGAGGGCTCAGCAAGAGAGTTGGGGCAAATGGAGCAGGGGTCATGGAGGAAAACTGGTGTGGCTTCCGAGATGAGAGGGGTTCCAGGCAGGAGTAATGGTTTCAGAAGTACGGGCCCAGAAATAGCAAAATGATTACAGTCTACTTTATCTCAAATGGAATGTTCGCTCAGAGTCTGTCTGAGGTTGGCCTTGACCACCAGTTAAGGAGTTTGAACATTCTGTAATTCTGGTATAAAAAATAATGTAAAGCATTGGATTTTCTTTCATTCTTCAAAGTGTGGATACTACTATAGTGTTGCAACATTGTTTGAAACTAACTGTACAGCTAGAACTTGATTTCTATGTACATTAATATAATACATGCAGTATTTATATTTTATTTTTCTTTCAGAAAAGCTCTACTTCTTTTCTTTAAAGAACAAAATTTCAAAAACAAACAACCTCCCCATCACCCCTTAAAAAAAAAAATAACTACAGTGCTGGGAACCACAGTTTATGTATGTGCTTATATTTTGTGTCTGGCCCCCTATACCAATGACTGCCATCATTAGTCACATAAGTAAACAGCATTAATATAAGAAAGGTAAACTAAATTCAGCGGGCCTTTTGTTCAGCCTTCTCACTAACAGCCAACTGTTGGCTCCTTCAAGATTGCAGGATTGAGTTACCTGCCCTACCACATGCTGTGTGACCATGTGGTCCAAACACAGGAGACGTGACCCAGAAGAACTGCCTGTGAATCAATATGGGATATTTAACATTTACACAAAATAAAATTAATCATAAAGACAGTACAAACAATTCTATTTCATTTTGAAAGATTCAGAAAAGCAGATTTGCTTATCAAAGAAGTTATAAGTTATTTTAGCTATGACATTACTGGTCCTTTCTATGTTTTAGGCTTTGGAACCAGCATCCTGTATCTACCTTCCATCCTCAGGCAGAGGATGTGCGATAAATATTTTTCTGGTAACAGAAAGCATTAAAATGGAGGTTTAGGGGACGATGCCTTCAGTTAAACTTGGCTCTGGTCAGGGTTCCTGACTGATAGTTCATGTTATTTTGTGAATTGTTGTGACTCAGAAAGCCCAAAATGTGAAATTCTAAAACCTTAAAGGAGTATTTACACTTTCAGATAGTAGTAGATATTTCATTCTTTCCTCTGCTTGGAGGCATGGTAGTATTGGGGTGGGAAGTTCCCTAATTAGGTGCTGACTGATGGAGGGGCCAAGCCTACCTCTTCCAATCCTACAGAAGTGATGCACTCCCTTAGTCATTACAGCCACCAGCGTCCAGGTTTGTGGGCCTTCAGGTGAGAGATAACATCCTCTTTTAACACTTAAGTGACCTCTAGGGGATGCTCGTCCCATTAGCCGGTGAGATGAAAAGCCAGAGTAAGGTAACAATGACTGTCTCTGGACCCTTGATAGTTGCCCTGGGGCCAGAGATGCTATTTTGACTCTCAGCGACCCTGTCAAACTAAAGTGCCATTTGCTGGCATTTCTAGTTATGTGTCTGTCCCTGAGTTATCAGCTGTGTGACTGAGCATAAACTGGCAGGGGATTTCCTACTGCAGAGGCTTTGTTTGTGTTAGTTTCAAGAAATTGGAGTTGTCCAAACTAAACATAACATCACAGAATAGACTATTAAATGGGTGTGGAAATTTGAACAGATTCTAGATTTTATAACTTATTGTCTGAAGACATACTTTCTATTCCCTATTCCTTTTCTCCTTTCCATCTCTCCAATGACCTCTGTCTTAAATGGAGATGTAGTTCATACACCTTTTTGCCCTACCATACAAATGTCATTTTTAAGAGAAAAACATTCAAATTTTACCTTCACACGTCACGCCATCAAGTTCCTTCAGCACCTCTTTAATCCAACTTAAGTTCTAAATAAGTATAGCAAGTGAGAGGAAAAAATATAAAAATATACGAGTAAATACAGTCAAACAACTGGAATACTAATTGCCAATAGCAAGGACCCAACTATGAATACAACAACCCATTTCCCAGGTGGCGCTAGTGGTAAAGAACCCACCGGCCAATGCAGGAGACAAAAGAGGCAGTTTTGATCCCTGGGTTAGGAAGATCCCCTGAAGGAGGGTGTGGCAACCCACTCCAGCATTCTTGCCTGGAGAATCCCATGAACAGAGGAGCCTGTTGCGATACGGTCCATAGGGTTTCAAAGAGTTGGACATGACTGAAGTGACTTAGCACACATGTGTGCATGGATACAACAACATGAATGACTCTCAAGAGCATTATCCCAAATGAAAAAAAATTGATCCCACAAAAGATCCCATACACTATGATTTCATTTATGCAACATCCTCAAATGATAAAAATAAATAAAGAGATGGAAAATAGCTGTTTGCCAAGGGCAGAGAGAAAGAGGAGGGTGTGTGACGACAAAGGTCCTTCATCTCTGTGGCATGGAAGTTCTGTCTCTTAGTTGTGATGGTGGTTGCACAAATCTGTGCACGTGATAAAATGACACAGAAACTATATACACATATTGCACCAATGTCAGTTTCCTGGCCTTCATATTGTAAGAAAACTATGTCCCAGGGAACCACTGGAGGAAAGCAGTTTTGAAAGGTACATGGGGTCTCTCTGTGTTACCTCGACAACTTCCTGTGAAACTATAATTGCTTTAAAATAATAAGTTTATACAAATCAACCAACAGTGCGGATTCCTCTGCACAGCAAGTATAAATACATCATAGCTACCAATGCCTAAAAAGTATCAGCTCTTTTTTACAGGTGTGCTGTCACTAAAGAGTTGCTTCAAAGGCAAGAAGGAATAAAATCATGCTGAACTGCGTTCTCAGGGCTATCATAGCGCCCTCCATCTCTGCAGTGCTCTGAACCATCTGACTGTTTTCAAGGGATGCATAAAGTGAGGGTGGAAGCACGAACCCCTTTAATTGGATCCCATCAACAATCAAGGTCAGTTTGGTTGTTTCGTCTATAAGAACCTTCTGCAACCAGATACCATATTCCTCTCTCCCCTTTGGAAAAATTCCAGAAAATAAGACCATAGCATGCAGCCCCATGAGCATGCAGGAAACGTTTCTTCCAACAGAAAGGATCTCCAGAGCCTCTCCTTAAAGAATGCCTCTCTCTCCCCACCTTTTTCAGTTCTTTGCTATGTCTCCCTCCAAGTTTGCCTGACTCATTAGCCTGATCTTTCTAGTGAAGTTGTATTAATGGCAAAGCAGGCAAACCTGTGAGCGATGTGGCAACCCCAGGCGGTGGCCTCCTGCGGTCCTTCCTGGGCACAGCGGCCCAGCTCATGCTCCCCACAAGCTGGCGGGATGTGAGCATTACCCTGGAACCACCAGTTGCCCCTGGAGACGCTGCCGGGCAGCCCTCACCAAGTACCAACACTGCAAACACAGCAGCAGCCTGATCAGCTGTCGGCCAAAGTTGCCTCCTGGTGAATTACATCTTTTTTTCCTTTTCTCATTTAACATTTTTATAGTAGTACTGTGAATGTACCCAGTGTTATAAAATTATGCCAAAACAAAGGGTAAAGTCCTTGTCCTGAGGAGTATGTGGTGTAAAAGGCGTGAATGATGCAAGAAAAAATAACAGCACAAACACACGGAGTGGGGAGGAAATGTAAGGCAGAATCAATTAGACTTTCAATGGACCAAGAATGGAACGGCTACTGGCAGGGCTCCAACTCCTCCCCGCAAAACAGAAATATAATAGCAGTAGCAACAGTAACATTTGGGGGTGTTTATTGTTATTAATATGTATCACGCAGTATCATCGAGCTAATTCTGTAATGCAGGTACTTTTATTGTACCTACCTGGAAATAAAGGGTTTCTTTTAACTGTTAACAAACACCTCTAATGCTTACAAAGTGCCAAATATGCTGCTGAATAAATTAACTCATTTAATTCTCATAAAGTCCTTCTGAAATAGGAACTGTTTCACTCACTTTACAGATAAAGAGAACGAAGCGGTCAGGTGAAATGACTTGCTCGATGTGGCTCAGGCAGAAAGTGAGGGAGCCAGAATTTGAACCTGAGAAGTCAGAAGATCCAAATCCAGGAAGCCCAACTCTGTGATGGCTCCAGGATTCATATCCACATGCCCTGACTCTCAAACTTGTGTGCTTCATTATGTGAAATGAAGCACAATGAAAAAATAACTTAATTTAAAAATATTTATATTGACTATTCACAGTGCAGATGTATTTTGTAAAGGCCTTTAATATTGCAATGAAAAAGTGTTTATTTGAAGAATAAATATTGTTTTAAAAAAGGGGGAACATGTTTTCCTCCTTCCTTCCTTCATTCAATAAACATGCATGAGTGTCTGTTTACTCCGGACACTATGTGAGGTACCGGGGTGACAGCAGTGACCAAAAGAGACAAAAATGAGAGAAAACAAGGGAACCGGACCTGATGTTCATTTTAATGATGAATACACACTAGATTTATCAGGAGCACTAGGGGCAAACAGCCAACAGGAAATAAGGGAACATTTCAATCTTATTATCCAGGGAATGACATTATTCTGGGCTGGACTGTCCCACATGAGTATTATTTAGCCTTCTTTTTATTTCCTCCCTTCTGTTTCCTTTATTGTAGTTACAGCACTTTGAGGAGAACACGTTATCAAATAACACTCAGTATAGACATTATTAACGCTTCAAATAGTGCTTTGTGTGACAGAAGGTGTAACAGTAATGATAAGAGCTATCACATATTAAACGCTTCTTATGTATTAGGCATTAGTCTAAGAATTTTACATATGTTAACTCATTTAATAGATCATGAGATCGATTCTATATGATTAATGATATAATGATTAATGATACAAACCGATTCTATTATGACCCAAATTTTATAGATGAACAGATTGAAACTCAGAAAGACTAACAAACTTACCCAAGGATCTAATGCTAAAATGTGGAGGTTTTAATCTGTTAATGGAAATTAGGTTTGGGATTACTTATAGGTTTCAGTCACTCTTTGAATTCCCTTCCTCATGACAGTGTAAGTGTTTTACAAGTCTGGAAATGGTGAAGTGGCATGCAGACCTCCGAACCTGCAATGAAAAACTAGTATAAAAGATACCTAAAGAAAAAAGAGATGCTGGGAGTTAGGTTTTCAAAGTCTACTATCAAAAGCTAGAACTTTAATTGGCTTAAACATCTATTTTGGAGATAGGAGAGTGAAATTTATTACTGTCTTCTCATTTCATTTTTTTAAATAAATTTTTACTTTCTGATTCTTCTTTAGCATGCTAAAATGAAAAATAAAATCACTAAAAACTAAAATAACAAGAGAAATCCATAGTCCTCCAAGCTACCTTTTAAGAAAAGCATAATAAAGCATTAGCTTGGAAGTCTTTCTCATGATTATGTAGAGTGTACCTATACCAAAATAAAATATCCCCTTGAGAACAAGAAAAATAATTTGGTTTTCCCACACAGAGTCTGGTCTTCCTATCTGAGCTTAGGTTTTAAAACACTAACATTATAAAGAGTTATAGTCCTCTATTATAGGGCCATAATAAAATGATAAAATAATAAAATGTACCAGTAACTCACATTCGGTCATTTTGCTCCCTGTTAGCACAGTTCACTTCCTACATTCAAGAGAGAGGCAGAGCTATGGGACATTTGCAGAGAAATCATGCGAGGACCAGACCATATACTCCGTCACCCCTCACCTCTCCACTCATTCCCACACCCACCCTCACCTCCCCGCAACAATCTCCACTGAACTCTTTCTTAAATTCCCGAATGGTCTCTACCTTCTTTCTCCGCTTAGGCCAGTCTTTCTGTTGAGAATCCTCCCCTACTTCCTTCACTTCTTTGCCTGGCTGACTTTTATCTCTGCTTCAAAACCCAGCTGAGGTATCATCTGGTCTAGAAATGTTCTCTGACCCCTTTCCTAAGCCAGGTTTGGTGGCAGAGTGCTCAAATCTGAATTTTTTCCCCCTGGCCCTTCACATGCTGTTAACACAACTGTTTGTTTATTTATTCTTCCCTCCACTGCTGCTGCTGCTGCTAAGTCACTTCAGTCGTGTCCGACTCTGTGCAACCCCATAGACGGCTCCCACCAGGGTCCCCTGTCCCTGGGATCCTCCAGGCAAGAACACTGGAGTGGGTTGCCATTTCCTTCGCCAATGCATGAAAGGGAAAAGTGAAAGTGAAGTCAGTCGCTCAGTCGTGTCCGACTCTTCGCGACCCCATGGACCGCAGCCCACCAGGCTCCTCTGTCCATGGGACTTCCCAGGCAAGAGCACAGGAGTGGGGTGCCATTGCCTTCTCCGTTCCTCCACTAGACTCATCCTTTCACTCAACAAACATTTCTTGAGCACCTAAGTATTTGCCTGGGACTCTGGTAGGTGTTAGGGAGACAAGGAGAAAAGAAACTCCCTAATATACTTCCTGGGGGGATAATGATATTCAGTGACTGCGGAATGAATGAATGAAATTAGGTCATTACAAACAGTGGAAAAAAGATCAGCAGATTAGCAGGCACATAAAAGTGATTAGTTTTTTCCATTCTCCCATTTCTCACAGCCCACTCTGTTGTATAACACCTCTCTAATCTTCTTGATTGAAGTTTTTGCTCTCCTCGTAGTCTTCATCTTACTGTTGTCTTTATAGGAAGCAGGAACTTTGGCATAAGAGGGACCACAGTTCTGATGCCAGCCCTGTCGCTTACTATCTCTGTGATCCCTGGCTCTGTGCTTAATTTCTCTGAGCTGGAATCTCCTCCTCTGTAAAATGGAGATGACAAATACCTATACGGTGGAGTACTGTGTGAAGATTAAATGTGATTCACCCATGAAAAGGGCTTGACTCTTAGTCTGACTTTGAAGAGTCTTTCTTTCCTTTCTTTTGGCTCTTCCCTTCTTCTATCCCTCATCTTCCTACAAGACATCATCAGGGTAGTAGTAGTATGCGATATGGTTTCATGTGATACATGGAATTTTCTAGAATAGTAATATTACTTTTATATATCTTATATATTTTTAGAATAGTAATATTACTTATACATATTAAAATATATGTCATTAAACATTTAACTTTTGTTTTCTATAGAAATTATTGCTTTGGATATGCAAAAACTAAAAAAATAAAAGAAAGATTAAAGATTTTTGAAAACATGAAAAGAATCTGAAAGAGAATGGAGATATATATACTCCAAAATAAAATAAAAATTAAAGATGAGAAGAAAAAAACAAAATAAAACAAAAAAATAGTTAGAAATATTATTGTCAGTACAAAGGATGGGGAGGGGGAAATATGCCTAAAAACCTCTGCAGAAATTAACAAAAATGATAATATAAAAGAAAAAAACCTTTCGTTCAGAAGTTCACAAGCTGCTATATTTATTATGCTTGCCCTGAGAGCTTGATAAACTGAGAGGTAAGCCTCTTAAAAGTGAAAGGGGAGAGTAAAAAAGTTGGCTTAAAGCTCAACATTCAAAAAACTAAGATGATGGCATCCAGTCCCATCACTTCATGGCAAATAGATGGGGAAATAATGAAAACAATGACTTTATTTTCTTGGGCTCCAAAATCACTACAGATGGTGACTACAGCCATGCAGTTAAAAGATGCTTGCTCTTTGGAAGAAAAGTTATGACCAACCTAGACAGCATATTAAAAAGCAGAGACATTACTTTGCCAACAAAGGTCTGTCTAGTCAAAGCTACGGTTTTTCCAGTAGTCACGTATGGATGTGAGAGTTGGACTATAAAGAAAGCTGAGCACCAAAGAATTAGTGCTTTTGAACTGTGGTTTTGGAGAAGAATCTTGAGAGTCCCTTGGACTGCAAGGAGATCCAACCAGTCTATCCTAAAGGAAATCAGTTCTGAATATTCATTGGAAGGACTGATGCTGAAGCTGAAACTCCAATACTTTGGCCACCTGATGTGAAGAACTGACTCACTGGAAAAGACGCTGATGCTGGGAAAGACTGAAGGCAGGAGAAGGGGACAACAGAGGATGAGATGGTTGGATGGTATCACTGACATGATGGACATGAGTTTGAGCTAGCTCTGGGAATTGGTGATGGACAAGGAGGCCTGGCGTGCTATAGTCCATGGAGTCACAAAGAGTCGGACATGAATGAGCAACTGAACTGAACTGAACTGAACCATAGTTATTCATTTCTCAAATGTCACTTGTAAGAAAAAATCCAGTCCTGGGTCTGACAAAGATTAATTCTTAAGCTTCATGGTCATGCTTTTGGCTTTCTTAGGATAGAATTAGTCTCTAATAGACTAAGAAGTCAGTCTTGGATCTCCAGAACCTGTCCATTTCTGACTATGATTAAATATAAAGTGAAAGAAGATCGTCCTGTACACTTAAGAATAATTAATGTCCAAATAGAACTTCCAAAGATGTTCTATGTACCCTACACTGTATCTCCATTTCTTGATCTATAATATAGTTAGAATAATATAATCTAGCTCAATAGGCTAGGGTGAAATGAGGGTCAAATGTTAAAAGAAGCACTTAGAAACATATAGGGAATATAATAGTTGATATGTATGCGTGAGCCATTATTATGATGAATCTAGCAGAGACTAGCCTCTTTGGGGCACCTAGCACTGCATACTCTGGCAGAAGAGCTGACCTCCTATGCCCACAGCCTTGAAAGTTATTTATCCCTTTACCCCAGTCTTCCTGTTTTTTGAGGTTTTGTGATAAAATCAGCCCATTAGAAGCTTTCTGTCTCTGAACACATATTTGTTGTTGTGTAGTGGCTAAGTCATGTCCGACCCTTTGCCACCCCATGGTATTCTGTAACTTGGGGAGATCAGATATTCTTTTCAGTGTCTCTGTGCTTACAATCTTCTACCCAAAACACAGATTTTCTGTAGATTCAGTTGCTAGAATTTGAGACTATATCACGCGCACACACACACACAAACATTTCTTGTGTTCCATATGAGAGAGTCCACCAATCTCACCCACTCCTTAGAGACTTATTTGCAGTGGGGGGAAAAAAAAAAACAAACCCAACCCACGGGCGAATTTACACCTCCTCCAGGCAAAAGTTAAGGTCAATAAAAAGTTTTAACCAAAGCTGAAATGAACCCAGGCCCTGGGAATTGTGATCTGGGGTAGGATGCTCTCTTTACAACATAAGACAATTTAGTCATAGTGATGTCCTAATGATTATGTCTGCACTGCCTAGAGAGAGAATAAAGATGAATACAGGAAAACAGTAATTTGGGAAACAGACCATTCCTGGTGAGAGGCTGGCCACTCCCTCCTTTCCTTAAGGGTGCCAAAGTGCACCACTACCCAACCAATAACAAAGAAAGCAGGTCCAGCAGCCTTGGGGGCTGGGGCACCTGACCAGGAGGCGGAGGAGGTAAGTGCAAGACCAGGTCTGCTTACACCTGCAGGGCAGAGGTTACCCTTCGCTTTTCCTCTCTTCTCTTATCAGGGTCTAAGGTCCCTCTGAAACAGGTAGAAATACACCTTTTGCACTAAGAGATACACATCAAGAGCCAAACTGGCGTCCTCCGGTGAAATCAGGACCAGGTATTTAAAGGCTCTGCGGAGGACTGCAGGTGGAGATCTCTGGATCATCCCTGGTTTAGTTTACCCAGTTCCTCTAACCAAGTCAGCAGCCTGGTGCCCACCTCCCGGGTTGGTTCCGGTGCACGTGGAAGGGATACTCAAACTTTCCCTGCCGGATGGATCACTGAGGTGAAGCTCGGGGACGCGCGGTTTCTCCACTTGCGCCAGCGCCCACTAGGGCGCACGCCCACCTGTGCGAAGGCTCTGGAGCTGGTCCCCGCGCTCACCCCTCTCCTCTCCCGGGCTCCGAGGTGCTCCCAGAGTCCCCGCTCCCGTCTCCATCCTTTCTTCCTTCCATTCTTTCTCTCCCTTTTCTCCATTTTCCTGCCTACTCCTACCCCTCTCGGGGTCTGGACCCGTATCGCTCTCTCCTCCTCCCTCATCCCTGGACTTCAGACTTCTTCCCCGACGGCCCCTCTCCGTTCCCTGGGCTCCACTTGTCTTTCCTGCTCGCTTCTCTGCGCCGCTTTCCCTGTTTCCTGAGCACCCCAGGCTTCTCAGTCCGACTGCAAGGAACGCGCTCACCGCCCCAGCCAAGGTCCCCAGATCCCGCGCTGATCTCGCCTTCTTCCTCCCCTGAAGGAGCCTCCCCGGAGTTTCCTGGGCAAAGCCCGAGCTCCCGACCCAGGGAACCGCGCTGGCCTCCCGGGGGGCCCAGCTGTCAGGGAAGATGGGTCTATTTTAGGTCCTGCATCGCGTGTCCCCAACCCCGAGGGCACGGGCACGGGTCCCGCGACTCGGGTAACACCTCTCCAGCACGATCCCGAGCTGACGTGGAGCCAGTTCCTCCAGAGGGTCCCGGACCCCCTGGCCAGGCAGGCGGCGGCGCCACGGCTGTGGATGGCGGGCTCAAAAAAAAGGATCTCGAAATTTGAGCACCCAGGGAATCCCGGGCTCGCGGGCGGGGCGTTCCAGCGCAGGCCAGCCACTGCCCGCCCCCCAAGAATAGGCCGCCTTGGCACAGTCACTTCTCCTGGCATAGAGGCTCACAGGAGCTTTCCCAGCCTGTGCCCTTTACCTCGGTTTGCCCTGGTTTACTTAATTTCTAGTCAATCCGGTCATTAGCCTGCAGTAACCCGCACGCAGTGGGATTCTTTGGAAAATGATAAGGATTTAGGACCATCAACAAGACACGAGGAGCTCCAGCGCCTGACCTAAGCCCCAGAAGGTTGAGAGACCACGTTGCAGACGCGTGCGTGTCCCCATGCGCACACGAGCGCGCGCGCACACACACACACACACATCCCAGTTGGGATCCAGCCACAGGTTTGCACATTGACAAGTCTTTAAGTCAACGGAAAATATAAACAGCTTCACTCACCCGCCTTTTTCTTCCCTCTCCCGATTGGGATCCAGGGGAAAAGGGTGGATTGAGAGACCCTTCTTTCCTTTCTTTTCGCCTTTCTAAAGAGTGGAAATTTCCATCATGTGATAGGGGGCAGCATCCCCAGTGTCGCGTTTCCTGTGGACCCTCCCTTCCAGCCCCAGCCACCAATCGTCAGGCGGCAACCTGAGATGTTAACGAAAGCATCCTCCCAGGTGGGGCTGAGCTGTCCAGCTGTCCCCCAAGAGTGAAGCCTGGGACCTGCCAGCCCCTGCTCCAGCTTTCCTGGGTCCACGACAACAGAGGATATCGTGGTGTGAGTTGAGCTTTTCTGTGGGTTTTTTTTTTTTTAAACCATTAAGTTTCTTCATTAGTCAAGGTTGCATTTATTGGATCTGTCCTATATGTGGAAATACATGTCCCTGCTCATTTTGAAATCTGTAAAAGAGTGTTTCTTTCAGTAGGTGGTTCTAAACTTCCTGTAGGTTTAATGATGTCAAACCTGTATCTGACATAAAGGAAAAAAATTTGAGGAAGGGTTGCAAATGAAAAACCTGTCATTCACAGTAAAAATCACTTAATGCAAGAGCAGTGTAGAAGATAGCTTGCCAGCCCTTAACCATGGCTAGGGGTCTTTTGCGGTCATTTCCCACACATTCCCCACTGCGCCCACTCTAAGCATAATCCTCAGTATATATGAAGATGAAATTAAGATTTAATAAATAACACTATAATTTCAGTTCTGCTTGTTAAAGCACCACTTACCATTTTAAGGAAAGCTGTTTACACTGCAGCTTTTCTGAGGTTAACCAAAATTCCTGTTTCCAGAAAGCCTATGCATGTAGCAAATATGTTCACAACCTCCTATTTATTTAATACTCATTTGTCACTCTTTAAGGGAAAAATGTTCTCCTGTAGAGACCTGAGCCCCACAGTTTAACAACTATCAGGCAACACAAATTACTTTCTAAATTCTCACATACCCAATTTAACTTTATTTAGAATGGTAAGGTTCACTGTTCAGACCGTGAATATCTAGAACTGTCTTATTTTACAGTTCCCATTAACTAATGCATCAGCAGCATCTCAGCACTTAAAAAAAAAAAAAGGACAACAACAAAAACAAAAATCCATCCAGACAATGCAGGTATATAATAATCAAGAGGATTAAAAACTCTCCATTAACACACATACACACACATCAAATCGTATTAAAACCATCCAACAATGTAAATCAAGTATAAGGATAATGTGATAACTACCTTCACTGGAGTTACCATTTTGAAACCTAAAAACAAATACATTATTTAAACAGAATATAGAGGGTATATTTTTTATGAAAGCTGATTATCCCCTGCCTAGCCAAATGCAACAAACATCTTTAGTTTGTCATAAAAAATTTCACCTTATGAGATAAGAATACATCAGAATAATTTTGATGTCTCTTTAAACTTGTTGAAACTAGATTATCCTCACATTATTACACTTTTCCGTTGATTCTTGTTTAATAAATGTAAGCATCTTTTATAAAAGTACTAAATCATCAAAATTGGTAAAATTGGGAGAGGATTAATGAGAGCTCATGATAGATTTATATTTCTCTCTACCTAAATTAGCAAAAGCAAAATCCAAGCTTCTAAAACAAAAATCCCTTTCAGAGAAAATATAAATAAAGATGGAATCAATGCAGTCCTAAGATTGATACTAGTTCACTATGCAGCTACTCAACTTTTTAATGAATTGCTTATTTAGTCAGTTCTTGGTGTCCATATCTTAGCTAGTACAGAAAAGTAGTAGTTCATTGCCTAATTTTCTAGAGAACTACAGATTGTTCATTTACATATGTGCTACTTACTTTAATCATACATATATTGAAATAAAATGAGTTGCATTGTCTACAAAGCCACAAAGTGACGAGCAAAATTCAAATTTGTCATCTTTTGTAGCTATTTTACGTTCGCAGAGTTTTAGAAGTGCTCTGAGCAATGTCTAGGTGGTACAAGACAACTGGTATGCCATTGTCTTTCCGTGGTATAATCAAACTCTTGAGCCTTTGATAACTATGCTGAATCTATTTAACAGTCCTCAAGGGCTTGTTTTCTTTTTTCTTTTTCTTTTTCTCATTTATTTTTATTAGTTGGAGGCTAATTACTTTACAATATTGTAGTGGTTTTTGCCATACATTGACATGAATCAGCCATGGATTTACATGTGTTCCCCATCCTGAACCCCCTCCCACCTCTCTCCCCATTCCATCCCTCTGGGTCATCCCAGTGCACCAGCCCTGAGCAGTTGTCTCATGCATCCAACCGGGACTGGCAATCTGTTTCACACTTGATAATGTACATGTTTTGATGCTCTTCTCTCAGATCATCCCACCCTCGCCTTCTCCCATGGAGTCCAAAAGTCTGTTCTATACATGTGTCTCTTTTTCTGTCTTGCATACAGGGTTATCATTACCATCTTTCTAAATTCCATATATATGCGTTAGTATACTGTATTGGTGTTTATCTTTCTGGCTTACTTCACTCTGTATAATGGGCTCCAGTTTCATCCATCTCATTAGAACTGATTCAAATGCATTTTTTTAATGGCTGAGTAATATTCCATTGTGTGTATGTACCATAGCTTTCTTATCCATTTATCTGCTGATGGGCATCTAGGTTGCTTCCATGTCCTGGCTATTATAAACAGAGCTGCGATGAACATTATAGGCAAAACACTCTCTGACATAAATCACAGCAGGATCCTCTATGACCCACCTCCTAGATTAATGGAAATAAAAGCAAAAATAAACAAATGGGACCTAATTAAACTTAAAAGCTTTTGCACAACAAAGGAAACTATAAGCAAGGTGAAAAGACAGACTTCAGAATGGGAGAAAATAATAGCAAACAAAGCAACAGACAAAGAATTAATCTCAAAAATATACAAGCAACTCCTGCAGCTCAATTCCAGAAAAATAAATGACCCAATCAAAAATTGGGCAAAGAACTAAACAGACATTTCTCCAAAGAAGACATACAGATGGCTAACAAACACATGAAAAGATGCTCAACATCACTCATTATCAGAGAAATGCAAATCAAAACCACAGTGAGGTACCATTACACGCCAGTCAGGATGGCTGCTATCCAAAAGTCTACAAGCAATAAATGCTGGAGAGGATGTGGAGAAAAGGGAACCCTCTTACACTGTTGGTGGGAATGCAAACTAGTACAGCCACTATGGAGAACAGTGTGGAGATTCCTTAAAAAACTGGAAATAGAACTGCCATATGACCCAGCAATCCCACTCCTGGGAATACACACCGAGGAAACCAGATCTGAAAGAGACACGTGCACCCCAAGGGCTTGTTTTAAACCAACATTTGAAAGAGAAGGGAATGGAAATCCCTGGAGAAGAGAATGGCAATGCACTCCAGTATTCTTGCCTGGAGAATCCCATGGACAGAGGAGCCTGGTGGGCTACAGCCCACGGGATCACAAATAGTCGGACACGACTGAGTGACTAACACTACTACTACTGCTTGTGAGGTTGTTGTTTTTATTTACTTTTCAGGTGAGAAAACAGAGTGAATGAGTTAATGGACTTGCCAGAGGCAGAATCAGAGTAAGGATTCAGCTATATATGATTCCAAAGGTCTCCCCTTTCTGCCCCATCGTTAGCCTTGTCCTCATTTGGGCTCCAGAAGCACATCATAACACACTATACTCCTATAGTGGAGTAGAGGCCCCACTAGACTTCATGCTCCTGAGCAACCATTCTCTGTTTATCCTCATCAGTGTTCCTGGCATTTGCCATAGGGTAGCTCTATAGTTATTTATTGGATGAGTGGATGAACTAATGAGGAACACCCCTACAATTTGTATACTGTCACACACTATCTGTGCCTGAGCTGTTTGTTAAATAGTGATCTGTGATTTATCCCTACTGGTATTTTGCATCTTCTCTCAATTCTTTCTCTGTAGTTAAGAAGAACCATAATTAGGTGGCCAGTTGGAATTTTGGTGCCCAGAGAGGCAATCGCTGATTGAGTCTGCCAGGCTACCAGTTACTCTGACATGCTTTGCACAACTGGTGTTTGAACAGAGACTGACATTGATTTGCTATTGCCAGGTAACACAATAGCATGGCAGCTTTCAGAAAATAGCGAATTACTCTCAAAGCAAATTTTCCCCTTTGTGACATTCCTCTGAGAGCTAGAAACATAGTCATGTCAAACTTAACTTACTATTTCCTTTATTTGGAAAAAATAAATGAAAGAACTTATCACTAATCTCCAAAAACTAGAGATGTTTAATGAGAATGACCACAATTAAAATAAGTATGAATATATACATATGTTTTGCGAATGATGTAGAACATGTAAAGTTAAACACTTGGTTTCTGATTTCTGGAACCAGAATCCTTCCTGGATTTGATATTTACTAGCTGGTGACTAGTTATTAGTTACACAATAATTAGGTAAATTATTAACTTCTCTATGCCCCAGTTTCCTCATCTGTAATTTGGGGATAACATGGGCTTCCCAGGTGGTGCTAAAGAACCACCTATAAATGGGAAAGAACCCGCCTACCAATGCAGGAGACTTTAGAGACTCAGGTTCAATCCTTGGGTTGGGGCGATCCCCTGGAGGGTGGCATGGTAACCCACTCCAGTGTTCTTGCCTGAGAAACCCCATGGGCAGAGGAGCCTGGAGGTCTACAGTCCATAGCATTGCAAAGAGTTGGACACAACTGAAGTGACTGAGCATGTATTTTTACCTATTCTAGAGTTGTTTCAAAAAATCAAGTAAATCTCTTAAGGCACTTAAATCATCCTTTTTCACATGGAAAATACTGATTACAGTTCTATCATCTGTTACTGAAAATTTCTTGTAATTACCCTAAAACTTCATTCTATTCTCCTGGGCCTGTTTCCTCATTTTTAGTACAAGAGAGCAGACTATTTGATCCTTGCGTCCTGTGTGATCTTAACATTCTACAATTGCACAGCTTATGGGTATTTACTTCTTTTATTCCCTTGTTACCACAATAAAACCCTAGTTCCCTAAAATTTGCCTTCTGAAGTAATGGAGAACAGGAAACTATCATTAATCTATTACTTAAATTTCTTAAAATTAAAATTTAAAGCAATACAAAATTTGCAGTTCAATTTTGAAACCATGAAAGGATTTAACTTCTAGTCTTCAAATATAAGAGATAGATATTGTGAAAGAGGTCAAAATTGTGTGCTTACTTTTCCATGGCCCTGTTCCAATGCTGCAGTAGGTTTCATTCTTTCTCATTGTATAATAAATTGTTTACATGGTTCCTCTTGAGACTGTAAGTTCTGTAGATGTGATATCAAAACATATTTGCTGAATAAATACATAAGTGAGTCAATCAATTGATGCTTCTCTGTTTTGTAAAAAGTTGAAAAGCTAAGTGATAATTTTCTTCAAGCTAAAGATGGAATTTAATCAAACGAAAACATTTCAAATTCAAATGCCACTATGAAGACATTTTTGGAGCTCACTGGTTTAAAATTATAATCTGGCTTTGTGTGCTGTGCTTAGTCAACTCAATCTTGTGTCTGACTCTTTGAGACCCCGTGGACTTCAGCCTGCCAGTCTCCTCCATTTATAGGGATTCTCCAGGCAAGAATACTGGAGTGGGTTGCCATACCCTCCTCCAGGGGATCTGACCAACCCAGGGATCGAACCCAGGTCTCCCACATTGCAGACAGATTCTTCACTGTCTGAGCCGCCAAGGAAGCCCTGGGGGAGGGCATGGCAACCCACTCCAGTATTCCTGTCTGGAGGATCCCCATGGATGGAGGCGCCTTACAGTCCATGGGGTCACAAAGAGTTGGACATGACAGAGTGACTTAGCCCAGCACACAAAGCCAGGTTATAATTTTAAACCAGTGAGTTCGAAAAGTGTCTTCATAGTGGTATTTGAATTTGAAATGTTTTTGTTTGATTAAATTCCATCCTTATCTTGAAGAAAATGACCACTTAGCTTTTCAACTTTTTGTAAAACAGAGAAGCATCAGTTGCTTGACTCATTTATTTATTTATTCATCACATGGCTTTACTGGGGCTCTTATTTTACTTCAGCCTGGATGAAGGTTTCTTCCTAACCTGTGTGGGACATTGGAGAGACTGAGTCTTCTTGGGATTTTCTGTGCCACTCCATGTAGCTGTCACTGACCAAGGGGGATTTCTCCTTCCATGTCACCTAGGGGTTCAATGCTTTTCCAGATCCTTCTCTGACGAGGCTCTCAGCAAAGCAGAACATCCAGACCCTTCTCTTTCATGTCATCCTGCTTGGACAGCCTTCAATAGTTTACAAGTGCAGGACTATGTAAATATGCTAAGTTCTGAGGAGTGAGGTGCATCTCTGAAGGGTATTCCAAGGTGGACAATTCAGGGTTGAAATTCTGACTAATTTGACTGCACAAAGGAAGGCTCTGACACGAAACCTCATGTATATTGCTTTCTCTTGAGACATCTCGCCTCTCTGGGCTTTGCCTGCCCACAGGTAGCCCCCTGTTTAAAGCTCATGACCCCATGTCCTTCCTCAGAAAATCCAGTTCTGTCTGCATTTGCTCATCCTCTGATTTAAAAAACATTTATTGGGTACTTCCTAAGTTCTAGCTATGAGTGACAAAATGGTGAGTCAAAACAGACACAATCTTTGTTCTCATGGAGTTTATAATTTGGTAGGAGAGAGCATTTTAATCAAAGTGTTAAGTGTTAGTCACTCAGTTGTGACAACTCTTTGGGACCTCATGGACTGTCGCCCTTTAGGCTCCTCCGTCAGTGGAATTCTCCAGGCCAGGAACACTGGAGTGGGTAGCCATTCCTTTCTCCAGGGGGTCTTCCCAACCCCGGGATCGAAGCCTGGTCTCCTGCATTGCGGATTCCTTACCATCTGAGCCGCCAGGGAAGTCCAATAGTGAGTCGAAGCAGACACAATCTTCGTTCTCATGGGGTTTGTGATCTGGTAGGCTAAAACAATCAAAGTGTGACACTAATACACATAAAATGACAAAGACTGCAGTGAAAGGTGGGTACACTGATCATAGGGACAGACTTCCCTGAGGAAATGAGTCTTGAAGATGAAAGTACCAACTTGAACGTATTCCCATGCATATGGGAAGCCCGTGCCTGTAGGGGAGGCAGGGCAGCCTGGTGCTCCTGAGATGCTGGGACATGTGGATCCATCTCAGGTAGAATGATCACCTTTAGCAGCAAGAGGGACACCTTCCCGCACTCGCTTTTCTTTACTCATTCTCTCCAGAGGTGGACAATGGGATAAATGCAAGAATCTGATTCTAGTTCTGTCTCCCTATCAGTGAGAGCTGTGGGCTGGCTGGTCTGTGTTCCTAGAGCCTCTGCAAATCCACACATTTCCCAGACACACAATTTACTCATCTAGAGACAACCAGAGTTACTCCTCTTTTTGTCTGATCCTCTAGTAACCTATAGCTCAGGTGGTAAAAAATCTACCTGCAATGCAGGAGACCCCGGTTTGATTTCTGGGTGGGGAAGATCAGCTGGAGAAGGAATAGGCTACCCACTCCAGTCTTCTTGGGCTTCCCTTGTGGCTGGTAAAGAATCCATCTGCAATGTGGGAGACCTGGGTTCAATCCCTGGATTGAGAAGATACCCTGGAAGAAGGAAAGGCTACCCAATCCAGTATTCTGGCCTAGAGAATTCCATGGACTGTATAGTCCATGGGGTTGCAAAGAGTCTTATGTATGCAACTTT
Organism: Odocoileus virginianus; assembly: GCF_023699985.2. NCBI lineage: Eukaryota > Metazoa > Chordata > Mammalia > Artiodactyla > Cervidae > Odocoileus > Odocoileus virginianus. The sequence continues at coordinate 30,829,539 of NC_069697.1, read as the reverse complement.
CATACATACTCATACTTAGGAATCCAAGAGAATCCCAGCCTACCCCTAACACAATACTTTCAGCTCTTTTTATGTTCTTCCTTAAGCCAAGCACATCACACTAAACATCATGGTACACTAGTTATCAGTTATCCCTTTGCTTTCTGGAAGCAATGATCCAGCTTGATAGGATATTTTTGATAAGAGATGCTCTGTTGATGCTCTAGATAGGAGAGGATGGAATCTCTTAGTTCAGTCTGCCATAGAGAGTTCAAGGTAAAAATGGGTTCTGGCTTTTATAATAAAGCCAGACTATAAACTGGTGAAAGCATCTGAGTGGGATGGTAATGAATGAGGCTCAAACTCGGGAACACTGAACACCATCTTTTTGAGGAGGGTCTGGTGCATGAAATAGAGTTTCCTTTAAAACTTAAAAAAACAAACAAATGAAAAGTCAATTTAAAACTGAGATTTACAATCAGTGCGTAAATTTTTCTTAAACCCATGTTGACACATTGCAGCATGTAGTATGTTAGGAAAGACCTGTTGCAATATTTAATGTGTAAAGGACAAAGTCACACCTCAAGCCCAGCTTCTGGGCTCTGTGTTTTTTAACATAACCCATTTTATGTTAGCAATTCCACTTATAACTTAGAGGGAAAATGCCTCCAGACAAACTTGGCCATCCTTCTTCAGAGGTATGAGCTAGTACACAAAAGTGTCAAGGTGATCATGACAATTGGTTTCTAAATGTAAATTTCAAGTATCCTCATCAAATTGAGTCTTCTGTTCATGAACCTAGTATTTTTGTTACCTTTGCTCTCACTTTAAAATCAGCTTGCTACACAGGGTCCTCACTCTTTAGGCTGGCCTTAGGCAGAGGAGTAAATGTGATGGAATGTGACTGACATATTCTCTTACTTTCCCCTTTGAGTATCCTCTTCCCTGCCTGAACATGTCCTATTTCCTATCTTTTGCAGGACAGGAAAGAGCCTTCTGTCTATTTAGGAAGGCAAACTCCTACTTTGCTCCCTGAGGTAGGGTCCTAATCTCTGGATACTCCATAAAAATGTAATGCTCTTTCTCTCATTTTATTCAGAAGTTTGTACTTCTTTAGGGCAAGCAGAGCTTTAGCCATCCAATACACCAAAATCCTCAGAATCACCCACTCTGTGAACAGGCCCTGAAAAGAACTACTTGGTGACAGCCCAAGAGATGTCCTAATATGGGGGAGGGGGTATCACCTATTTGGGTTTTCCCAGTGGCTCAGTGGTAAAGATTCTGCCCGCAGTGCAGGAGACACAGGTTTGATCCCTGGGTTGAGAAAATCTCCTGGCAGAGAGCATGGCAACCCACTCTAGTATTCTTGCCTGGAGAATCCCGTGGACAGAGAAGCCTGGTGGACTATGGTCCATAGGGTTGCAAAGAGTCGGACACAACTGAAATTACCTAGCCCACCCACCCTGTTCTTAAGAATTAGCAGTCTAAGGGAGAGGTGTGTACAGGTAAAAATAATTATTCTAAAATAATTTGCGGTGTGAGTGGAGGACAGTGTTGAGAAGAACATGTGAAGGAATGTGGAGCTAAGCATCCTCAAGGTTCCAGCTGGGTCATGGTTGAAAAACATCTCAATACCCTCACCCAAAGCAATGTGATAGTGCTTAAGGTTAGTTATTCCTATTCTCCAGCACTTAAAGGGACCCTCTTTCCTTGGAATGTTTGCTACTGATAGAATAACCAAATAACCTTCAGGCCAAATGAATGAATCTCTAATTGTGGAATTTCAGGAACCAGAAGAAATGTGCTATATCCTTATTGTTTCTAATTGCTGACAGGTCCACACACAGATTTGTACCAGATCTGTCTGAAGCATGGGGTATATGGAAACTCCCAAATTCCATTCTGAAGAAGTTGATTTGGTAACATCAATTTGTGTCCCTTAAATCTACCTTTTAATGATATACCTTGGATCATCCTAGTGTGTGGCCAGGTTTGAAAACTACAATGCTATCTCTTGAAAATCTGAAATTATACTGGGTCAGATCATGTCTGTTTGTAAGGTCAACTCTCACCATTCCCCAGGGTCCTAACTTAATGTCAGAGAATGACTTAGGTCCCAAACAGATTGGAGTCTTACTATTTCAGTGTCCATATCTGTTATATGGATCATACTGGGTTTGGAATCCCGGTCCATAAACTTTACCTGGTTAGGGCCCATTTTACTGGGCCTGGAACCAGATGAAAATTTTGTGCGAGGTAGGGTCCCTAGATAGCCACCTGAATGGGAATTCCCCAGAATACTTGTGAAAAATTCCTTCATTTCACCCCTGGTGTGCTGAACCAGAGTCTCTAGAATATGAGGAAAACCATATATTTAACAGATTCCTCAAGTGGTTCTCACTCCCACTAAGACAGAGAATATCTTGACAAGATGCACCCAGTGATGAGACAAATTTGAGGATGTGCTGGGAGGGTGGCAGGTCCAGCAGTCTAAATACAGTACTTACAGGGTCTGGTGACAGCTCACCATATTATCTCTGATGCAGCTTCTTCCATGGAGAAGCGAGAGGGTCAGGCAAATGGAGATACTGAGCAGGTAATTCTAGAGGGTCGGGTAGGGAGGGTGGAGAGAAGCCCTGAGTTAGGAGATTCAGGAAGCCCTAGGATCATGGGCAGAAGGACTTTGGTTATAACACTGAGAACTGGGGGCCGGTGGCACTTGAATTTGCATATGAATTTGCTCAGTAGGAATGACTAATCTCTGCTCTACAGAGCATCAGCTGTAAGAATTCACTTCCAAGACAGCTCATTCACATGGCTCACAATTTGGTGATGAATGTCATCTAATTTCAACTGGAGCTATGATCTGAGAGCTTCAGTTATTCTCCACCTGGGCCTTGCACATTGAACTGCTTGAGTGCTCTTATTGGCATGGTGACTGATTTTCAAGAGTGAATCTTCCAAAGGGTAGAAATTGGAAATGCTATCTGCTTAATTCAGGGCCTACAAAAGGGAATGCAGCACCTCTACCATATACTATTGGTCAAGCAGTCACAGAGCCTGACCTCATCTTCATCCTCTTAATGAAAAAAATGTTAAAACTTTGAGACCTTGTTTAATCTATGACAATGAGAATGGATTGAGTCAACAGAAATAAGAAATATGATCAATTACAATATTGTATTAATTTCAGATCTACAGCATAGTGATTTAATTTTCTGCAGATTATATTTCATTAAAGGTTATTATAAGATATTGGGTGTAATTCCCTGGGATATATCAGTGAATCCTGTTGTTTATCTATTTCATATGTAGTAGTTTGTATCTGTTAATCTCACTGCACATTTATCCCTCTCCTGATCTCTCTTCTATTGGTAACCATAAGTTTGCATTCTAAGTCTGTGAGTCTGTTTCTGCTTTGTATATAGGTTCTTTTGTATTATTTTTCTGATTCCACTTGTAAATGGCATTATATAGTATTTGTCTCTCATTTCACTAAGCATAATATTACCTTTGACTGTGTGGATCACAATAAACTGTGGAAAATTCTGAAAGAGATGGGAATACCAGACCACCTGACCTACCTCTTGAGAAACCTATATGCAGGTCAGGAAGCAACAGTTAGAACTGGACATGGAACAACAGACTGGTTCCAAATAGGAAAAGGATTATGTCAAGGCTGTATACTGTTACCCTACTTATTTAACTTATATGCAGAGTACATCATGAGAAACGCTGGGCTGGATGAAGCACAAGCTGGAATCAAGATTTCCAGGAGAAATATCAATAACCTCAGATATGCAGATGGCACCACCCTTATGGCAGAAAGTGAAGAGGAACTAAAAAGCCTCTTGATGAAAGTGAAAGAGGACAGTGAAAAAGTTGGCTTAAAGCTCAACATTCAGAAAACTAAGATCATGATATCTGGTCCCATCACTTCATGGGAAATAGATGGGGAATCAATGGAAACAGTGGCTGACTTTATTTTTTTGGGCTCCAAAAATCACTGCAGATGGTGATTGTAGCCATGAAACTAAAAGACACTTACTGCTTGGAAGGAAAGTTATGACCAACCTAGATAGCATATTAAAAAGCAGAGACATTACTTTGCCAGCAAATGTCCGTCTAGTCAAGGCTATGGTTTTTCCAGTAGTCATGTATGGATGTGAGAGTTGGACTGTGAAGAAAGCTGAGCACTGAAGAATTGATGCTTTTGAACTGTGGTGTTGGAGAAGACTCTTGAGAGTCCCTTGGACTGTAAGGAGATCCAACCAGTCCATCCTAAAGGAGATGAGTCCTCGGTGTTCATTGGAAGGACTGATGCTGAAGCTGAAACTCCAATACTTTGGCCACCTCATGCAAAGAGTTGACTCATTGGGAAAGACCCTGATGCTGGGAGGGGTTGGGGGCAGGAGGAGAAGGGGATGACAGAGGATGAGATGGCTGGATGGCATCACTGACTAGATGGGCATGAGTTTGAGTGGACTTCGGGAGTTGGTGATGGACAGGGAGGCCTGGCGTGTTGTGATTCATGGGGTTGCAAAGAGTCGGACACGACTGAGCAACTGAACTGAACTGAATATTACCTAGGTACATCCACATTACTGCAAATGACAGTATTTCATTCTTTATTTTATGGCTGATATTCCATTGTATGTATATACTACATCTTCTTTATTTATTCATGTGTTGATAGGCTCTAAGCTTTCATGTCTTGGATACTGTAAATAGTGTTGCTATGGACATTGGGTGCATGTATCTTTTACAAACTAGTGTTTTTGTTTTTTCTAGATATATACCTAAGAATGGAATTGCTGAATCACATGGTAGTACTATTTTCAGTTTTTAAAGGAACTTCTATACTGTTTTCCATAGTGACTGAACCAGTTTACATTCCCACCAACAGAGTAAAGGGCTCCCTTTCCTCCATATTCTCCCTAACATTTTTGATGATAGCCATTCTGACAGGTGTGAGGTGATATCTCTTTGTTCTTTTGATTTGCATTTCCCTAATAATTAGTTATGAACATCTTTTCATGTGCTTGTTATCCATCTGCATGTCTTCTCTGGAAAAATATCTATTCAAGTCTTCTACTCATTTTTGTTTGTTTTTTTATGTTGATTTGTACGAACTGTTTGTATATTTTGGAAATTTAACTGCTTGTCAGTTGCATCATTTGCAAATATTTTCCCCATTCTGTAGGTTGTCTTTTCATTTTGTCATTTTACTGATGGCTTCTTTTGCTATGCAAAAGGTTTTAAGTTTAATTATATATCATTTGTTTATTTTTGCTTTTATTTCTTTCACCTTGGGAGACTGACCTAAGAAAAAATTGCTATCATTCATGTCAAAGAATGTTTCAACACAACATTGTAGTCAACTATACATGAATAAAAATTTGTAAAAGAATGTTTCACCTACATTCTCTTCTAAGAGTTTTATGGTGTTGTGTCTTCATTTAGGTCTTTAAACCGTCTTGAGTTTATTTTTGTATAAATGTGAAGAAATGCTCTAACTTCATTCTTTTACATGTAACTGTCCAGTTTTCCCAACACCCCTTGTAGAAGAGACGGCCTTTTCTCAATTGTGTATTCTTGACTCCTTTGTTAAAGATTCATTGACCATAGGTGAGTGGGTCAATTTATTTCTGGACTCTTTATTCTCTGCCATTGATCTATGTGTCTATTTTTATGTCAATTACACCCTGAAAGAAACAACAATTTAAGGTCTCTGGAAAATGTCCTAAAAAGCAAGTGAAGAAAATTTTACTTATTCAAGAAAATCTACTAAATCTCAGTAAGACTAGCAAGAGCCTGTGGCTCTTGTACCATGATCCTCTCTCTCACTCCCCAGCGCATTGTAATGGGAGCTCCACATTGGGGGAGGTGCCTAAGAAACTGGAGCTTTCTTCAGATCTCAGTGAAGGGATACAATTTTTCACTGGTAGAGCAGGATGCCAGCATTTCTTTTCACTCCTGGTTGCCAAGTCTAAATTCCTGGTGAGCACAATCAAGAGATTAGGGGTTCCTTCCTTCATCTAGCCTGCATTTCTGAGAGATAGTTGCACCAACAATACTGGGAATTGATTATACCAGCTACTCAGAGAGCAGACGTTCCACTCCAACAGAGGCAAGCGGACACCAGAGATTATCACCTTCTCCCAGAACTTGGCTTATGAAGGAAGGATGCCAATCAGAGAGGAGTAGACAGCTATCCCCATCTACAGCTCCTGAGCAGGGACTCAGAGGTTTTGCCTAGACAGAGAGGCAGTCAGTAAGAACAGCTCAAAGCTCTTCCTAGAGGAACTGATTTTATTTGAAACAGATTTTGGGGGAGTTCAAGCTCAAGCACTCTTAAAAATAATGGTGGTTTTGGTGGTAAGCAACTAAGTGGAGGCTAATAGCTTTATGAAGGTAACAAGTTAAATTGTAGGCCAGTCTGTTTACTGAGAGAACCAGGGAAAGAAAAACTGAGATATCTTCTAGAGTCAAGAGAAACCTCAAAGACTGGCTTCAAAGACTTCCCTTGCAAAGGAACCTGAATTTAATTGGATCATACTGTGGGACAATGGATGCCCTAGGGTATCATCAAAACAATAGCTCAACCATCCAGCGACTAGTGGAGCCTAACATCTGGGTGTGATACCAGCAGAGGCAGACAACTTAACAGTGAAATCAAGGAAAGACAGTCAAAGAGAACTCTGTTAAAAGTACAACACTCCCAGGGTAAATGTGTACTTGCCCAAGATTGCATCCTTTGAGGAATAACATCAGAAACTTTATATTTATGAGAAATAGATTTTATTTAAAATATTCCAGTGAAGTCACTAAACAAATGAAAAAGCAAATAATAATAAAAATAAACTCTAGGGGAAAGGGGAGAACAGTATCCAAAATTACTACAAATTTTACCCAAAGTGTCCAGTTTTTAACACCAAAAAAATATGAGATATAAAACATGAAGGAAAGTATGACCCATACACAGGAAAAGAAAGCAGACAACAGAAGCTACCTGTGACTGGGTCTAGTTATTGGATTTAACAAAGACTCTACTGCAGCTATTATAAATGTATTCAAAAAAATAAAGAAAATTATGTTTAAAGAAAAAAAAGTATGATGACTATGTCTCATAAAGAATATTAATTAATTGATATAAATTATCCAAAAGAACAAAATGGAAACTTTGGCAACAAAAGGTGAAGGAATTGAAATGAAGAATGCAATACACAGAACAAAGAAAAAAAAGAATAAAGAAAATAAACAGAGCTTCAGAGAAACATAGGATCGTACTAAAGTGCACCAGCATATATATAGTGGAAGTACCACAGGGAGAGGCGAGAGATAAAGAAGCAGAAAAAAGAAAAAGCTTAAAGAAATAATGGCTAAACATTTACCAGTTTGATTTTTTAAAAAGAAAGAAAATCCATTAACCATGATCTACACATCTAAGAAGCTCAACAAACTCCTAGTAAGATAAACACTAACAGATCCACACCCAGACATATCATAGTAAAATTCCTGAAAGCCAAAGACACTGAGAAACTTTTGAAAGATCAAGAAAAAAGCTCTTAATTATATGAGAAAATTAGTAAGATTAACAGCCAACTTCATTGTTCAGAAAAGTTGGAACCCAGAAGGCAGTGGGATGACACAGTCAAAGTCCTCAAAGAATAAAAATGCTAAATAAGAATTTTATATTCAGCAAAACCATTTTTCAAAACTTAAGGTGAAACAAAGACTTTTCGAGAGAAAGAAAGACTTTTGCATTTTGAAAAACAGTCCAGCAATTCCTCAAAAAGCTAAACAAAGTATTACCGAATGACCTAGTGATTCCACTCCTACAAAAACATGCATCCACCTAAAACTTTTACACTGGTGTTCATAGTATCATTATTCATAGCAGTGCAAAAGTGGAAACAACCCAAATGTTCATTGATTGACAAATGGATAAATAAAATGTGGTCTGTCCATACAATGGAATATTATTTGTCAAAAAAAGAAACTATTGATATGTGCTACAACATGGATGAACATTGAAAGCATTATGTCAAATAAAAGAAGCTAGTCAAAAACTAAATAAAATAAGAAGCTAATCACACAGCCTGAGTGGGAGGGGAGTTTGGGGAGAATAGATACATGTATGTGTATGTTTGAGTCCCTTCCCTGTTTGCCTGAAACTATCACAAGATAGTTAATTGGCGATACCCCAATACAAAATAAAAAGTTATTTTAAAAAAAGAAGCTTGCCATAAGAAATACATATACTGCATGACTCTATTTATATGAAATGTTCAAAACAGACAAATGCATGGAGAGAAAATAGATTGGTGGTTGCCCAGGGCTGTGTGGGGATGGGTGCTTAGAGGGGAAATGATCAGTGACTGTTTATGAGTATGGAATTTCTTTTGGGATGTGATGAAAGTGTTCTAAATTTGATTGACCACAAATAAAAACCACAATGAGATATCATCTCACACCTGTTAGTATAGCCATTACCAAAAAGAAAAGAGACAACAAATCTTGGCATGGATTTGGACAAAATAGGAAATGTGCACCATCAGTGAAATTGTAAATTGGTACAGATACTATAGAAAACAGTGTGTAGGACACTCAGAAATTAAAAAATAGAACTAACATATAATTCAACAATTCCATTCCTGGGAATATATCCAAAATAAAAAACATTAAATCAAAAAGAATATATGTCCCCTATGTTTTAGTTCAGTTCAGTTCAGTTCATTTCAGTCACTCAGTCGTGTCCAAACTTTTTGACCCCATGGACTGCAATATGCCAGGATTCCCTGTCCATCACCAACTCCCAGAGCTTACTCAAACTCATATCCATTGAGTCAGTGATGCTATCCATCCATCTCATCCTCTGTCATCCCCTTCTCCTCCTGCCTTCAATCTTTCCCAGCATCAGGGTCTTTTTCAATGAGTCGGTTCTTTGCATCGGGTGGCCAAAGTATTGGAGTTTCAGTTTCAGCATCAGTTCTTCCAATGAATATTCAGAACCAATTTTCTTTAGGCTTGACTGGTTTGATCTCCTTGCCCTAAGTTTATAGCAGCATTATTTACAGTAGTCAGATATGAAAAACACATTAAGTGCCCATCAATGGATGAATGAATAAAGAAGTTGTGAGGTATGTGTGGGATATAGCCTGCCAGGTTCCTCTGTCTGTGGAATTCTCTAGGCAAGAATACAGGAGCAGGTTGCCATTTCCTTCTCCAGGGGATCTTCCCAACCCAGGAATTGAACCTGGGTCTCCTGCATTGCAGGAAGATTCTTTACCAACTGAGCTACAAGGGAAACATAATATGTGGAATACTATTCAGACACTAAAAACAAATGAGAAAATTCTAGTTTGCTACAAATGAATAGAACTTAAGGCATTATGCTAAGTGAAATAAATCAGACAGAAAAATAAATACTGTGTGATCTCACCTATATATGGAATCTACAAGAAGGAAAAACCCAAACAAACTCATAGAAAAAGAGATCAGACTTGTGGTTGTGAAACGCAAAAAATGGAGATGAGGAGAATTGGAGGAAGGTAGTCAAAGAAAAGGACTTCCCAGTTTTCTCAGCAGTAAAGAACCCACCTGCCAATGCAGGAAACATGTGTTCCATCCCTGGGTAGAGGAGATTCCCTGAAGAAGGAAATGGCAACCCCCTCCAGCGTTTTTGCCAGGGAAATCCCATAAACAGAGGAGCCTGGCAGGCTACAGTCCGTGGGGTTACAAAGAGTCAATCATGACTTAGTTATAAATAACAATACCAAAGATAAACACTTCCAGTTGTAAGATGAATAAGCCCTATGGAAGTTCAGTTCAGTTCAGTTCAGTCATTCAGTCATGGCTGACTCTTTGCGACCCCATGAACCGCACCACAACAGGCCTCCCTGTCCATCACCAACTCCCAGAGCTTACTCAAACTCATGTCCATCGAGTCAGTGATGCCATCCAACCATCTCATCCTCTGTCGTCCCCTTCTCTTCCTGCCCTCAATCTTTCCCAGCATCAGGGTCTTTTCAAATGAGTCAACTCTTCACATCAGGTGGCCAAAGTATTGGAGTTTCAGCTTCAGCATCAGTCCTTCCAATGAACACCCAGGACTCATCTCCTTCAGGATGGACTGGTTGGATCTCCTTGCAGTCCAAGGGACTCTCAAGAGTCTTCTCCAACATCACAGTTCAAAAGCATCAATTCTTCAGTGCTCAGCTTTCTTCACAGTCCAACTTTCACATCCATACATAACTACTGGAAAAACCATAGCCTTGACTAGATGGACCTTTGTTGACAAAATATAATGTCTCTGCTTTTTAATATGCTATCTAGGTTGGTCATAACTTTCCTTCCAAGGAGTAAGTGTCTTTTAATTTCATGGCTACAATCACCATCTGCAGTGATTTTGGAGCCCAAAAAAATAAAGTCAGCCACTGTTTCCACTGTTTCCTCATCTATTTGCCATGAAGTGATGGGACCAGATATCAAGATCTTAGTTTTCTGAAAGCTGAGTTTTAAGCCAACTTTTTCACTGTCCTCTTTCACTTTCATCAAGAGACTTTTTAGTTCTTCTTCACTTTCTGCCATAAAGGTGGTATCATCTACATATCTGAGGTTATTGATATTTCTCCTGGAAATCTTGATTCCAGCTTGTGCTTCATCCAGCCCAGCGTTTCTCATGATGTACTCTGCATATAAGTTAAATAAGCAGGGTGACAGTATACAGCCTTGACATACTCCAGTTCAAAGGATAGTGATGACATAATTGACATTGTGTGTAATATATTATATATAACATAATATATAGAAAAGTTATTATAGTTAGAATAAAAGTTAAGAGAGTAAATCCTGAGTTCTCATTATAAGCAAAATTTTTTCTTCTTTCTTCTCTTTTTATTTTATTTGTATGAGATAACTGTTCTTAGTTGAATTTATTGTAGTAATCATTTCACAATATATGTGAATTAAACCATGCTGCATGTCTTACGCAGTGAAGAACATCAGTTATTTCTTAATAAATAGTTGAGAAAAAATTGATTGTGATTATTGTTGCACAATTGTGTGAATATACTAAAGAAACCATTGAATTGTAAACTTTTTATCATATGTTTCAGATGTATAGCATTATAGTTCAGTATCTGTATGCACTACAGAGTGTTCACCACTACAAGTCTTCTTACTGTCCATCACCATACAGTTGACGTCTTTCAGACAGTTTGTCTACCCCACAACCCCCTTCCCCTCTGGTAACCAGTAATCTGTTATGAATTTCTTCTGTTTGTTAATTGTTTGGGGGGTTTTGTTATTGTTTTTTGTTTTTTAGATTCCACATATAAGTGAAATCAGATGGTATTTGTCTTTTTGTGTTTGATTGATTTCACTTAGCCTGATACCCTAAGGTCCATCCATCTGTGGGAGGATTCCATTCTTTTATGGCTAAGTAATATTTCATTGTATGTATACCACATCTTCTTCCATCCATGAACACTTAGGTTGTTTCTATAGCTTGGTTATTGGAAATAATACTGCAATGAACATAAGAGTGCATATAGTTTTTCAAATTAGTGTTTTCATGTTCTTCAGATACATAACAAGAAGTGAAACAGGTGGGTCATACAGTAGTTCTATTCTTAACTTTATGAAGAATCTCCATACTGTTTTCCATAGTGGTGGCACCAATTTCCATTCCCACCAACAGTGTACAAACCTTTCCCCATTTTCTTCAGCACTTGGTGTTTCTTGTCTTTTTGATAATAGTCATTCTTCCAGGTATGAGATGATATCTCTTTGCAGTTTTGATTTACATTTCCATAATAATTAGTGGTGAACATCTTTTCCTTTGCCTGTTGGCCATTTATATGTCTTCTTTGGAAAAGTGTCTATTCAGATCTTCTGCCCACTTTTAAATCAACTTGTTCATTTTTTTATTGTTGAGTTATATGAGTTCTTTATATATTTTGGATATTAAGCCCTTATTGAATATATGATATGCAAATATCATCTCCCAATCAATAGGTTGCCTTTTCAGTTTGATGATGGTTTCCTTTTCTATTCAGAAGTTTTATAGTTTCATGTAGTCCCATTTGTTTATTTTTGCTTTTGTTTCTCTTGCTTTTGGAATTAGAGCCATGCAAACATCACTAAGACTAATGTCCATGAGGTAAGAGCCTGTTTTCTTCTAGGAATTTTATGGTTTCATGTCTTAACATTCACATCTTTGAATTAAATTTGTGAAAATTGATTTTTTGCAAGATAATAGCCTTGTTTCATTCTTTTGCATGTGACTGTCCAGTTTCCCTGACATATTTCATTGAAAAGACTGTCCATTTTTCACTGTATGTTCTCTCATTTGGCGTAGACTATGGGGTCCATTAATCTATGTGCCTATTTTTGTGCCACTACCATACTGTTTGATTACTATAGCTTTGTATATAGTTTGAAATCATGGAGTATGATACCACAACCTTGTTCTCCTTTATCAAGATTGTTTCGGCAGATCAGTTACTGAACCATATATCCCTTAATATAGAGGCAGGTAATTTTTTAGAGAAAGCACCTTTATAAAATCATCCCTTACCCTCTCTTGGGGGTAGTGGGTAGGAAGGGGTGTTAGTGGTTACACTAATTAATGATACTGAGGGGTGAGTATGTGGCTTCATATTCCATTATACTACCAAATCCACTTCTGATTAGAAACCACTTGTGGATCACTACTCTTCTTTCAGACATACTTTGTTTCCAAATTTTAAATAATATCCCTGCTTATATAGTCTCACAGGAATAGTATCCATTCATTAAGCCAGACTAATGACTTTTATGTGCAGCCAAAGCAAATAATATTGGCCAATTTCCTGTTTCCCATTATCCAGAAATATAAACAGAGCCAAGATCTTATTTATTATGGTTTCTATAATGTTGGAGAAGGAAACCGCAACCCACTCCAGTATTCTTGCCTAGAGATTCCTGTGGACAGAGGAGCCTGGTGGGCTGCTGTCCACAGGGTCGCACAGAGTTGGACACGACTGAAGCGACTTAGCATGCATGCATGCATTGGAGAAGGAAATGGCAGCCTATTTCAGTATTCTTGCCTGGAGAATCCCAGGAACAGAGGAGCCTGGTAGGCTGCCGTCTATGGGGTCACACAGAGTCAGACACGACTGAAGCGACTTAGCAGCAGCAGCTGTAATGTTGGAAATTCCTACAAAAATATCACCAGAATCTTTCATGGTATATCTTATTCAGTTAAGTTCAGTCACTCAGTCATGTCTGACTCTTTGCAACCCCATGGACTGCAGCACTCCAGGCTTCCCTATCCATCACCAACCCCCAGAGCTTGCTCAAACTCACATCCATTGAGTCAGTGATGCCATCCAACCATATTATCCTCTGTCGTCCCCTTCTCCACTTGCCTTGAATCTTTCCCAGCATCAGGGTCTTTTCCAATGAGTCAGTTCTTCACGTCAGGTGGCCAAAGTATTGAAGTTTCGGCTTCAGCATTAGTCCCTCCAATGAATATTCAAGACTGATTTCCTTTAGAATTGACTGGTTTGATCTCCTTGCAGTCCAATCTTATTAGTTTGAGACTAAAATCTTTCCATCTGGGGCTAAGAAATTATTTGACAACATCTATCACCCTTTATTTTTTCCCTTACCTGCTTTTGCTGTTTAATTTTCTGGCCTGAGTTTTTATTGTCTTAGGCTTTATTTCCTGGAATTTATCATTGTTACTTATTGTTGTTTTATTATTAAATATTCCATTTATTCAAAAAGTATAGAGACATATAACAAATACCATATATATACCTTTCAGTTCTGTTCAGTTCAGTCGCTCAGTCGTGTCTGACTCTTTGCGACCCCATGAATCACAGCACGCCAGGCCTCCCTGTCCATCACAAACTCCCGAAGTCCACTCAAACTCATGTCCATCGAGTTGGTGATGTCATCCAGCTATCTCATCCTCTGTCATCCCCTTCTCCTCCTGCCCCCAATCCCTCCCAGCATCAGGGTCTTTTCCAATGGGTCAACTCTTTGCATGAGGTGGCCAAAGTATTGGAGTTTCAGCTTCAGCATCAGTCCTTCCAATGAACACCCAGGACTCATCTCCTTTAGGATGGACTGGTTGGATCTCCTTGCAGTCCAAGGGACTCTCAAGAGTCTTCTCCAACACCACAGTTCAAAAGCATCAATTCTTCAGTGCTCAGCTTTCTTCACAGTGCAACTCTCACATCCATATATGACCACTGGAAAGACCATAGCCTTGACCAGACGAACCTTTGTTGCCAAAGTAATGTCTCTGCTTTTTAATATGCTATCTAGGTTGGTCATAACTTTCCTTCCAAGCAGTAAGCATCTTTTAATTTCATGGCTACAATCACCATCTGCAGTGATTTTGGAGCCCAAAAAATAAAGTCAGCCACTGCTTCCACTGGTTCCCCATCTATTTGCCATGAAGTGATGGGACCAGATGCCATAATCTTAGTTTTCTGAATGTTGAGCTTTAAGCCAACTTTTTCACTCTCCTCTTTCACTTTCATCAAGAGGAATATATATATACCTTTAGACTTAGACAAATGCCAATATCTACATGATTTGAAATTTTTTTAATAAGTAAAAATTATAGATTTATTTGGGGCCACAGAGGTGCAAGGTGTTTTCCAAATTCTTATCAATGCTAATATTTCAAAATATACTTAAGAGAAATTTATTTTAAGAAGTTCACACATTTCTTCAGAAAATGTTTTTTTTTTAATGACTGGGATGTGAGTCCTTTACATGAAAGTGTTGCAGATGGTTCAATCCTAGGCCTCTTTTCTCCTGACTCTGTATTTCTTCCCTCCTTGATCTCATTCATGCCCATGGCTTGGTAACTACTCCTCTGATGTCTCCTAAGTTTACATCTTCAATCTAGGTGTCTCCTTTGAGTCCCAGATCTGTACATTCAACAACAATCTTATTGTGCCACAAACTCTCCAATCTTAACATAACCCATCAAATCCATGATTTCCTCCAAATCTGGACTTCTGCCTTTCTCTGGCTCAGCAAATGGCACCATCATTCATGCAACTGGGCATCTCAGATGCCTAGAACCTAACCTTGACACCTTATTCTCCACTTCTTACTTACTCTGTCAGCAAGTCCTACTGATTCTACCTCTTCAAATATGTATCAAATTGATTTATTTATGTCTTCCTTCATAACCACAACACTAGTCCAAAGCCATCATTTCATGCTCACATGACAGCAATAGCTTCCTAGCTATTCTCTATGCATCCTCCCCAGACCAGACCCTTATAGCAAGATTCTCTACACTGTAGCCAGAGTGAACTTCAAGAACACAGATTTGAACACAGATTTGATGATAAGATCCCATCATGTTAGACTATTATTCTTAAGATTAAAAAGAATGAAGCATTATCAGCATAATCTAACCAGGCTACCCCTCTTGGCCTCTTCGCATTACTCTCACTATATATCCCAGCTTTCTAGGTTTTGAAAGCCTTATACCTCCTTCTCTCCCCAAGACTTTGCATATGCTTTTCCTTCATCCTGGAGTGTACTACTTCACCCATTTATGGGCTTAACTTCTATTCATCACTCAAATCTCAACTCACATATCACTTCTTTAGGGAAGTTTTTCTGACCTACCAATATGGATCAATATTCTTTGTTATTATCTTATATTTAACTGCACCCTTTCCCTTCCAGGGACTTTTTTTCAGATACAATAATATATTCTCATATTCATTTAGTTGATTAAACTCTGTCTCCCCAGCTCCCTATTCTCTGCTAGTATATTGTAAGCTCTATGAGAAAATGATTAAATAAGTGAATCTAGAGCTGCAAAATTTATAGGTAGCCTTGTCTGGATCATATGGAAATATGTGTGATGGTGCTGATAGCAAAGTTCTTGTATTCTATATTTTCATGATTATGAATTTCTCCCTCCCATGTTTTAAAAATAACATCAAACCACAGGCTAGTGGTCCCACTGGTATAATAAGATAAAGGAGGGAAAATCTCCTGGCATAAGATATGCAATGAAAGGTAGAGGGTTTTTTGAGATATTTTTGTGACATGGAAAGGGCTGTGAATTCAGATGTCTGGTTTGCCTATTAGAGCTTTGAGATGAACATTCCCAGCCTCAGATTTATCATCTGTAAAATTGTAACATGCTGTCTCCTAAGTTAGTTGTAGTAACTAGAAATTGTATATTCACAGTGCCTGCACTATAGTAAGAGTCAGTAAATATTTGCTGACCAAAGAAATAAATGAATGAATAAATAAACAAAAGTAAGCACCCACTTGACCTGCCTCTTGAGAAACCTGTATGCAGGTCAGGAAGCAACAGTTAGAACTGGACATGGAACAATAAACTTGTTCCAAATAGGAAAAGGATTATGTCAAGGCTGTATATTGTCACCCTGCTTTTTTAACTTATATGCAGAGTATGTAATGAGAAACGCTGGGCTGGATGAAGCACAAGCTGGAATCAAGATTGCCAGGAGAAATATCAATAACCTCAGATATGCAGATGACACCACCCTTACAGCAGAAAGTGAAGAGGAACTAAAAAGCCTCTTGATGAAAGTGAAAGAGGACAGTGAAAAAGTTGGCTTAAAGTTCAACATTCAGAAAACTAAGATCATGGCATCCGGTCCCATCACTTCATGGCAAATAGATGGGGAAACAGTGGAAACAGTGGCTGACTTTATTTTTTTGGACTCCAAAATCACTGCAGATGGTGACTGCAGCCATGAAATTAAAAGATGCTTACTGCTTGGAAGGAAAGTTATGACCAATCTAGATAGCATATTAAAAAGCAGAGACATTACTTTGCCAACAAAGGTCCATCTAGTCAAGACTATGGTTTTTCCAGTGGTCATATATGGATGTGAGAGTTGCACTGTGAAGAAAGCAGAGCGCTGAAAAATTGATGCTTTTGAACTGTGGTGTTGGAGAAGACTTTTGAGAGTCCCTTGGACTGCAAGGAGATCCAACCAGTCCATCCTGAAGGAGATGAGTCCTGGGTGTTCATTGGAAGGACTGATGCTGAAGCTGAAACTCCAATACTTTGACCACCTCATGCAAAGAGTTGACTCATTGGAAAAGACCCTGATGCTGGGAGGGATTGAGGGCAGGAAGAGAAGGGGACGACAGAGGATGAGATAGCTGGGTGGCATCACCGACTAGATGGACATGAGTTTGAGTAAACTCTGGGAGTTGGTGATGGACAGAATGACCTGGCGTGCTGCGATTCATGGGGTCACAAAGAGTCGGACACGACTGAGCCACTGAGCTGAACTGAACAGAAGCACCCTGTGGAATTCCTGGCAAATCACAAGTCCTCAGTGAATTGTCATCGAAAAAATATAATAAATGATGGACAAGAATGTTTTCCTGTGATAGAAAGGAAGAGTGAGCTGATGTAGGAAGAGAAGATTGAACACAAGTGGAGAGCAGTGCCAAACAATCACCCAGAGCAGGTTTTGTTTCAGTAGTGGTGCTCAAGCAGTCTAATTCTATTAGTTGCTCCGGAATGGGAAGACACAGACAACCGGATGCCTACCACACAATGTTGCAACTAGAGACAGAAATGAGTGGAGAAATAGGGTCTCACAAAGGAAATTAAAAGCATGAGCCAGAGATAGAGCAGCAGAATCAGCAGAGGGTGTGTCAGAGAGGCCAAATGAGGAGACAGCAGTCAAGGTGTCAGACCTGAAAGAATCGGTTCAGCTAGGACTGAAGGCATGTCATCTGTATCTAAGGATAGCAATAAGGCTAGTGATGATTTGGCAAAGGTGATTTTCAGTAGAGTGGGGCAGAAGAAGGCAGACTCCACTTAGTAGGGCAGTGAGGGATGGTGATGAGTATAGACAGTGACCTTATATTATTCTTTCAAGAAATTTGTCCAGAATTAGCAGAAGAGAGATTGGGAGGAGTACTTTGAAGGGGAGACAGGGTTAAGAAAAGTGTTTTTGTTTTGTTTTTAGGTGAAAGAAGCTTAGTATATTTATAATCTGAGAAAGAAAATTAGAGGCAAGGGAGATGTGCAATGTCCAGGAGAGAGAGAGATAATGAATAGAGTTGAAATTCTGAAGAGGTGTCAGAATGCCAGCCCAGCTCTTATTAACCTACTTGTTCACTGCTTGATAAATTCCCCCAAATTAATTTAAAAATGCATTCTCAATGTCCCTTGTCCATTCATTCATGTGGCCCTGGACCTCTCACTTCATCTTGCTTTGCATTTACATTCTTGACTTCCTGCTGCATTGCCCTGACCTTTTACTTTGACTCGTTTTCTGTCGCCTGCATTCACCCTTAAGATCTGATGACTGATTTAGCTTCTCTGGCACCTGGCCACTGCTCTCCTTGGCCACACTATTGCCCTCACCCTCAGCTGTTGCAACTCTTGGCCGCTAGGAGTAAATGCCCTGCCAAGCCCTCCTCCCTGATTTGTCCACGTGGAGGAGAAGTGCTTCCTAGAGGAGATCACAACAAGAGGATGAAATCTGGGGCAGAGGTGGAAGGTTAACTCCTGAGGCTGGAGAGGAGGTGAGGAAGGGAGCCAGTGGAATTTACCAGGGAGGGTTATTTTGACATAATAATGTAATAGTACATGACAAATAATGTAATAATAAAGTATTTAATGTACTATTCTGCTTTTTTAAAAAACAACAATAACATATGTTGAAAGCAAAACTTTTGTTTTTAAAGTGAAAAGTTACATATGAGAGAAAGGAAGTGTGTTCATTCATTTGGGTAACAGTCCTACTGAGCCCCTACTAACTAGACCAAGTGCTGGGAGCTGGGGACACTGATGAACAGGCTCCATCCCCTATCTAACGGTTTTCTATCTAGCGGGACAGATACCAGTAATCAGATGCCTATTTACATCTGTACAAAAGTTGGGACTCTAGGAGAGTTTGACCCTGAAAACTTCTGAAAGGTAGGAGGCAAGGTTATTTGTTCACAAAGGAGATGGAATTGAGCAGAGAGCTTGAAAGAAATGATAAAAGTTAGGAAGAGGACTTGTAGGGAAAGGGGAAACAAACAGACCAGGAATGTACAGAAAAGCAGAGCTATGCATAATTTTTGCTTGAATGTCTCCAAATTCAAGTCTCAGAACTTGATTTTCAACTGCTCATGTGTGCCACATATTGCTTTAAAAAAGCAAATCCCTTTTCTTTCAAAACCTGGTTGTCATTGCTCTCTTTAACAACATCATCAACAACAATCTCTTTTACAAAATGTGTTCAATTCACAGTAATTGTACTGGTAATGGCTCATCTGTGTCTTCAGGACTGTTAAGTGACAAGATAGATTTTTAAAAGGTAGATTAAAAAAACAAAACTGTGTCCTTATTCTGTCCTTAATTAGAGTTTAACACAATACTCATAAGTGTTGCCTGTAATTCCTCACCTCTTTAGTCTTGGTGGGTGGGCCAGTTCTCTTCCACTGGGTTTTAGCAAGCTTAGAGCACCACATTCCTACGGCATAGGCATCATAGTCCTGATTAAGCTTCAAAGTGTATCCAGTTATCTAATGAGGCTATGGATGTGAAAGAGAAGCCTTCTGTTAAAAGAAAGATTACCTTGGATAGATATTGAAACTGAGAAAATTTGTAGAGTGTATTAAGGAATTTGAAAACATTTCTTCTGATATCTAAGTAAATAGTTTTTTAAGCGAAAGAACCAAAGCTTGAATTTTTAAAATAAAGACAAGCAAGAAGCATTCAAAAAAAGCTTCGAAGTGTGTCTCTAATAAATTGACTCCAGTTGTATCTATCATATTGAAACAACAACATTAAATTCTTGTAAATTATATTGACTCCAGTTGTATCTACCATATTGAAACAACAACATCTTAAATTCTTGTAAATTATAAGTGCATTAAAACTTTTAGAATGTTAAATACACATTTCTTAATATCATTCACTATTTTATGAGAATATATTTGCTGAATTCTGGAAAAGAGAGTTAAAAGACATAATGTTTTTCTGTTGTATGAAGGAGGCCTTTATTTAATTTATCTATAGATTTTATCTTCACATAGTGAATTTCTAAATGTATTTAAATTTTGATGAGTGGTATGTTAAAATTGGCATGTTTTCAGATATTAAAGACTGATGACAACAAAAAAAGAAGTTGTGACAAAAAGAAGTATTTTACTGGTATTTTATGGGTAATGGATTCATTCGTTTTGTGTATATGTTGCCCATATCCTTCTAGTCATCTCATTTGCTTTTACAGAATATCTATCTGGGGCAACTTGATCTGCTATAAGCTGTAGAGAGAGAGAGACAGAGAGGGAAAAAAAAGATGCATTTATGAATTTTTAATCTGTATATGTTGCACATAACAGCAAATAATAAATATTTATTAATTTGAATTAAGTTGAGCCAGGATTAAGGATATGTGGCTGATGGTTGAAATACATGTTGCTATGGAATAAAGTTGAATCAATAATATTGGAGGAAGGTGGGGGGGGGAGAAGGAGGCATAATACAAAGCAAAGTAAGAAAACAGAAATGGAGAATGATTACAATGATGATTATTTACACGTATATACTTTATATATACTGTTACATATATAGATATACACACACACACACACAGACTTATACAGATAATAATCTCCATCATTTTGTGTGTGTGACTGTGTGAAGAAATAACATTCCAGGGTCCAACTTTAATAAATAAAAATTTGAGTTAAACTTAATCATATCTAGTGCATTCGTTTTTTAGACCAACAGCTCAGTTTCCACATCTCTTCATACCACGCAGTGATCCATGTGATGTAATGCTTATAAGTAGCCTGAAGGACACTATTGTTATTGGAAATGTCCTTTCTTCTTTAAATTAAAGTCCCTACTATCCATGGACTGACCCCCTTTTCAACTTTGTGCTGACTTCCTGTAACCTGTTACTGCATGTAGGCACCATCTCATTTGTGTTTTAGAATGCCAAGGAAAGTCAAAATAGATGGTAAAAGAAACAATCAAGGACAGGAAACAACAACAAGTTAGTGTTGGCATTCTCAGCTGCCAAGCAGAGCTCCTAATTGTGTTTGGGAAATTCCCCACCTCTTGGGTCTTGGTGAATGGCTCAAGCCACTCAAGCAACAGACATCGCTGTTATCACACCAGACTATGTCAGAGAATTGCTTTTCCTGTCTTCTTTGAAGCAAGAGCCAAAAGTAACTCAGATATTGCCAACACACTCCACCCTGGAGCCACTGTCTCTGCCAGCAGCAACAAGAGAGCCAGTGGTGTGGGCTGAGCCCATGGTTGGTCTGTCGCACGACAAGGTATGCTGCTCAGGGAGGCGGCAGTAAGGAGTCCCTAGACCAGCCTTATGGAGCAGGGGACCTTTGCTTGGATCTGTCACCCTATGTCAAATTCCTCACCCCAGGCCTGTTGAGGTCTTTGTGTGAAAAATAAAAAGGTGCCCCCTCCTGAGAGAATGGGAGTCTGCCAGCTTATGATGGCTTTGTCCCTCCTTTGTGTGGGTCTCTGAGATATTCATGCTCCTTTTCATGAATTTCTTTTCATCTAAATCATTTTGCCTGGTTGCTTACAACTAAAAACTCTTACTAATATAATGACTACCATATGTGTCTGGTTATATCCATAGCCTCTTCAAAGTGTTATGCTCCATTTAACAGACAGTCATATGCCTAATGCCAGGCTGGATGAAGCACAAGCTGGGATCAAGATTGCCAGAAGAAATATCAATAACTTCAGATATGCAGATGGCACCACCCTTATGGCAGAAAGGGAAAAACTAAACATCCTCTTGATGAAAGTGAAAGTGGAGAGTGAAAAAGTTGGCTTAAATTCAACATTCAAAAAACTAAGATCATGGCATCCAGTCCCATCACTTCATGGCAAATAGATAGGAAAATAATGGAAACAGTGACAGACTTTATTTTGGGGGGCTCTAAAAGGAGATGAGTCCTGGGTGTTCATTGGAAGGACTGATGCTGAAGCTGAAACTCCAATACTTTGGCCGCCTCATGCGAAGAGTTGACTCATTGGAAAAGACCCTGATGCTGGGAGGGATTGGGGGCAGGAGGAGAAGGGGATGACAGAGGATGAGATGGCTGGATGGCATCACTGACTCGATGGACATGAGTTTGAGTGAACTCCGGGAGTTGGTGATGGACAGGGAGGCCTGGCGTGCTGCGATCCATGGGGTTGCAAAGAGTTGGACACGACTGAGCGACTGAACTGAACTGAACTGAACTGAACTGAAAATCACTGCAGATGGTGATTGCAGCCTTGAAATTAAAAGACACTTGCTCTTTGGAAGAAAAATTATGACCAACCTAGACAGCATATTGAAAAGCAGAGACATTATTTTGCCAACAAAGATCCACCTAGTCAAAGCTATGGTTTTTCCACTAGTCATGTATGGATGTGAGAGTTGGACTATAAAGAAAGCTGAGTGCCAAAGAATTGATGCTTCTGAACTGTGGTGTTGGAGAAGACTCTTGAGAGTCCCTTGGACTGCAAGAAGATCCAACCAGTCAATCCTAAATGAAATCAGTTGGGAACATTCATTGGAAAGACTGATGCTGAAGGTGAAACTCCAATACTTTGGCCACCTGATGCAAAGAACTGACTCATCGGAAAAGACCCTGATGCTGGAAAAGACTGAAGGCAGGAGGAGAAGGGGATGACAGAGGATGAGATGGTTGGATGGTATCACTGATTTGATGGACATGAGTTTGAGTAAGCTCCAGGAGCTGGTGATGGAGAGGGAAGCCTGGAGTGCTGCAGTCCATGGGGTTGCAAAGAGTCAGACATGACTGAGTGATTGAACTGAACTGAACATATGCCTAAATAGATGTTTTCTCTAAAGAAGACATACAGATGGCCAATAGGTACATGAAAAGATGCTCAACATGACTAATTATTGTTTTTCGGTTGCCAAGTCATATTTAACTCTTCATGACCCTATGGACTGCAGCATGCCAGGCCTCCCTGTCCCTCACCATCTCCTAGAGTTTGCTCAAGTTCATATCCATTATATCAGACTAATCATTAGAGAAATGCAAATCAAAACCACAATGAAGTATCACCTCACAATAGACAGAATGTCTATCCTCAAAAGTCTGCAAATAATAAATGCTAAAGAGGGTGTGGAGAAAAGGGAACCCTCCTACACTGTTGGTGGGAATCTTATAGCCACTATGATGAGCAATATGGAAGTTCCTTAAAAACATTGAAAGAGACTCATCACTGTTGTTGTTGTTTTTCAGTCACTCGGTCATGTCCAACTCCTTGTGACTCCATGGACTGCAGCACGCCAGGCTTCCCTGTCCTTCACTATCTCCTAGAGTTTGCTCAAACTCAAGTTCATTGAGTCAAAGATGCCATCCAACCATCTCATCCTCTGTTGTTCCCTTCTCCTTTTCCCCTAAATCTTTCCCAGCATCAGGCTCTTTTCCAATGAGTCAGTCTTCAAATCAGGTGGCCAAAGTATTGGAGCTTCAGCTTTAGCATCAGTCCTTTCAGTGAATATTCAGGATTGATCTCCTTTGGGTTAATTGGTTTGATCTCTTTGCTGTCCAAGGGACTCTCAAGAGTCTTCTACAGCACCAAAATTCAAAAGCATCAATTCTTTGATACTCAGCCTTCTTTATGACACAACTCTCACATCTGTACATAACTAATGGTAAAACCATAGCTTTGATGACACAGACCTTCGTAGTCAAAGTGATGTCTCTGCTTTTTAATATGCTGTCTAGGTTGGTCATAACTTTTCTTCCAAGGAGCAAGTCTCTTTTAATTTTGTGACTGCAGTCATTATCTGCAGTGATTTTGGAATCTAAAGAAAATTGCTATCGTTTCTACTTTATCCTCATCTGTTTGCATGAAGTGATCAGACTGGATGCCATGATATTTGTTTTTTGAATGTTGAATTTTAAGCCAACTTTTTGACCCTTCTCTTTCACCCTCATCAAGAGGCTCTTTAGTTCCTCTTCACTTCCTGCCATTAGAGTGGTATCATCTGCATATCTGAGGTTATTGATATTTCTCTTGGCAGTCTTGATTCCAGCTTGGGATTTATCCAGCCTGGCATTTTGCATGATGTACTCTGCATACAAGTTAAACAAACAGAATGACAATACAAAGCCTTGATACAGTCCTTTCCCAATTTTGAACGAGTCCACTATTTCATGTCCAGTTTTAACTGTTGCTTCTTGACCTGCCTACAGGTTTCTCAGGAGACAGGTAAAGTGGTCTGGTAGTTCCATCTCTTGAAGAATTTCCCACACTTTGTTATGATCCACACAGGCAAAGGCTTTAGTGTAGTCAGTGAAGCAAAAGTAGATGTTTTTTCTGGAATTCTCTTGCTCAGTCTATGATCCAACTGATGTTGGCAATTTGATCTCTGGTTCCTCTGCCTTTTCTAAATCCAACTGTACAACTAGAAGATCTTGGTTCACATATGGTTGAAGCCTCACTTGATGGATTTTGAGCATTACCTTGCTAACATGTGAAATGAGCACAATTGTATGGTAGTTTGAACATTCTTTGGCCTTGACTTTCTTTGGAATTGGAATGAAAACTGACATTTTCGAGTTCTGTAGACACAGATGTGTTTTATAAATTTACTGATATATTGAGTGCAGCACTGTCACAACATCACCTTTTAAGATTTGAAGTAGCTCAGCTGGAATTCCATCACCTCTACTAGCTTTGTTCATAGTAATGTTTCCTAAGGCCCACTTGACTTTATACTCCGGGATGTCTGGCTCTAGGTGAGTAATTTAAATAGTACTAAATAAGTATTATTCCATCATGCCTTCTTGGAAAAACACAACTCTGGATAAACCCAATCACTGGCATTCTCTGAACATGTGTTCAAAGACTGAGCATTACCAGAAATTTTTCATGTAATTGTGAAAAATAACAGCTATAGATACTCTTGATCATTAAACTCAAATTGGCCCTCAGTACTGCCGGCAGTAAATTTGTTCTTCTTTTTACAAGCATTTCACTTGCTCTTCCCTCATCCCCAACCTTGCATCTGATCTCCCTAAACTTCCCTCATAGCTCAGTTGGTAAAGAATCTGGCTACAATGCAGGAGGCCCAAGTTCGATTCCTGGGTTGGGAAGATTCCTGGAGAAGGAAATGGCAACTCATTCCAGTATTCTTGTCTGGAGAATCCCATGGACAGAGGAGCCTGGTAGGCTATGGTCCATGGGGTTGCAAGAGAGTCCATGGGGTTGCAACCATCAAATTTACATGCTATCTTAATACTACCTCATAACTTATAAAGAAAATAGAAATCATCACTCATGAGTCCCCCTGCCACCTCTTTTGCTCCAACAAGTCTGAAACTATTCTTGAATCTGTTCCACTCTTATTTTCATCCTTTCTACTACTAATATTCCCACAGTTATCAACAGCAAGTGTCTCTTTTATTGTTCTGTATCTTTCCCTGCCTTACCAAAGACCTCAATCTTCTAACTATCCCATCTCCACCCTTTACCTTCTCTTTTATAAAAATTAGTTTTTATTGGAGTATAGTTACTTTACAATGATGTATTAGTGTCTGTTGTATAGTAAAATGAATCACCTATACATAAACCTTCCCTTTTATGTAGGTCCTTCTTATAATATCTTAAGAAGAATCTCTAGATTTACCCATTTTATGGATGTGTTTCAATACTATCTTCCAGTTTGTGGATTGCCATTTCCTTTGTGGTGTCTTTTGATTAACATGAGTTCTTAAATGTAATTAAATTCATCAGTCTTTCATGGTTTATACTTTTATACCATATTTACAACATTCTTCCCTACCCGAAATCACAAAGTATTCTATTTTACATTTTTAAGGTTTAATAATTTTGACTTTCTTATTTAATTTTCAATCTGTGGTTGTTTTTATTTATGATGTGAGAAAGGCTTTATTTTTTTCTGAAAGTATAAATAATGCACAGAATTGCTTAGTGAAAAAAAATTATTTTCTTATTGATCTGCAGTTCTATTCTTGCCTTATTTCAACAGCCCATATATTATGGGTTTATTTGAGTAGTCTCTAATTTGTTTCTATTTGTTTATTTCTCTATGCTTGTACCAATACCTTATAGTCTTAATCACTTTAACTTGATAATGTCTTATGGAAAGGAGGACAACTTGAGTGTGACCCCACCTGTCTTTTCTTCAAAAATGTCTCAGTTATTCTTGGCTCTTTGCATATATAAAATTTTCAATTAGCTTATCAATTTTCAAAAAAGAAAAATAAATCTCAGGTATACGGTTGTATTTTATTAAATTTATTCGGAAAGACAAACTTTTAAAAATACTTCATTCTCCAATCAGTGAACATGGTCTATCTTTCCACTTAATTAGGTTTCCTTAAACATCATCCGGGCTTCCCTGGTGCCTCAGCAGTAAAGAATCTGCCTACCAATGCAGGAGACACAGGAGACACAGGTTTGATCCCTGGATTGGGAAGATCCCCTGGAAAAGGAAATGGCAACTCAATTCAGTATTGTTGGCTGGGAAATCCCATGGACAGAGGAGCCTGGCAAACTACAGTCCTTGGGGTCACAAAGAGTTGGACATGACTTAGCAACTAAACAACAACAAACATCATTCAGAAAAGTTTTATACATTTATCCAGGAAAGTTGTGCCTATCTCTTGTTATATTCATTAATAAGTACCTCTTTAATGTTATTTTAAATAATATCTCTTTAATTTTATTTGTAAACTGCTGCTGGAATGTGAAATGCATTATCAACATTTATTTGATTTTATTTCCAGCAACTTTGCTAAATTCTTTTGCTATTTCTACTAATTTTCTAGAATGTGTTTTGGAGTGTTTATATGCAAGATCATATCATTTGCAAGTAATTTCAGTTTTGTTTCTTTCTTTTTAATCCATGTAATTTTATTTTCCTCTCCTTGTCTTCTTCGCATATAGGTATGCTAAATTCAAAAGGAACTGCACTGTGTTGTAAATATATACCACACAAATCCCATCTTTATATGTATCCATTTGCTATAGCTCTTTGGTGTGGAGGTAAGTATTTAATACAGACTGTCCAATAAACCTATTAAATGTAACTTTAATAATGATTTCTAAGCTGTTGCAATGCTATATCATCTTGAAGCTAGTAAGTACACTTTACAGGGCTATCAAACTGTGCTTTATTAAAAATGCCATTTGAATACTGGCAAATTGGTTAAATTTGACTGACATGATATCTGATTATCTTGAACTAGCAAGCAGAGCTTTGATGTTAGTAACATGACTTTTCACACACATTTGAGAGGAGACATTGGCATTTATATTGTTGATGTTAGAAAAAAAAGAAAATGCATCTTTCAACTCCTAAGTCAAGCTTTGGCAATTTAACTTCTGGGGGGAAAAAGATGCTTTATAACATCTTTTATAACAGTGTATTAGTGTTCTAAATTTGAATTCTATTTTTCCTAATGTTTAATTTGTGCATTTATTGGGTTTTATAGCCATAAGAACTTTAGTTTTATTGCATAGTTAAATAATGTTATAATGAAAATAGAGGCTTCCCCGGTGCTCAGTGCCAAAGAACCCTCCTATAATGTAGGAGTCACACAGACCTGAGTTCAATCTCTGGGTTGAAAAGATGTCCTGAAGGAGGGCATGGCAACCCACTCCAGTATTCTTGCCTGGAATTAAAATAGATTTAATAAGTCCTGGTAGCCCATGTGTATTTTTTTCCTTTGAAATAGTCTCTCATTTTATTAATTTGAGAAATTCTGTTCCAATAAGCTAGGAAACTGTCCTTGGTCTCACTTTGGGGGACCCTGGCTTTGCTGGTCTTCCTAAATGTGTAATTACCTATTTATACTGGGTGATCACACCTCACTACATCTGTTTGACCATGAGGGTTCCTGAGTGCTCTTATTAAGATGCAAATTGATTCTAAACTTTGTCTAATTGAAGGTATTTAATAGTATTCCTTTATTTTTAAGGTAATATTCAAAAATTCTTAGAAAGCACTGTATAATTTGTTTCCACTTGCTTCACTAGATGTACCTTTGCAAACTGCTCCTCCCATAGTTTACTCTATTTCAATGGAAACAGCATTTTTCCAAATGCTCAGACCAAAATCTTGGAGGGACCCTTGGCTTCTCTCAGCCATACACCAGCTCAGCAAATCATCTAGGCTCTACCTTAAAAATATATACAGAATCTCACCACTTCTCATCACTTCCACACTGTTGCCCACACCACACCACCAACATCTCTTGCTAGAATTTTGCAATAATTTTTTGATTAGTGTTTATTCCCTTAGTCCTGTATTAGTTTTCTTTTGCTGCTGTAACAAATTATCAAAGCTCAGCATTTTAAACAACATCAATTATCATTTCACAGCTCCATAGCAATCCAATAGGCTTGGCTGGCTTTCTGATATGATGATTTTTGACAAAGTCAAAAATATCAACAAAGCCACATTCCTTTCTGTAGGGTCTGCTGCTGCTGCTAAGTCGCTTCAGTTGTGTCTGACTCTGTGCGACTCCATAGACGGCAGCCCACCAG
Source organism: Odocoileus virginianus (assembly GCF_023699985.2). Lineage (NCBI taxonomy): Eukaryota > Metazoa > Chordata > Mammalia > Artiodactyla > Cervidae > Odocoileus > Odocoileus virginianus. The sequence goes on along the minus strand of NC_069697.1, from coordinate 30,801,011 downwards.
GCTCCCCCGTCCCTGGGATTCTCCAGGCAAGAACACTGGAGTAGATTGCCATTTCCTTCTCCAACACATGAAAGTGAAAAGTGAAAGTGAAGTCGCTCAGTCATGTCCGACTCTTTGAGACCCCATGGACTGCAGCCTACCAGGCTCCTTCATCCATAGGATTTTCCAGGCAAGAGTATCGGAGTGGGTTGGCGTTGCCGTCTCCTTCTGTAGGGTCTAGGCCCTTTCAAACTCATTCACATTGTTGGCAGAATACAGCTCCATGTGGGTGTAGGCAATGCAGTGTTGCTGTCCTGACCATCACGTGCTGGCTGTGGGTCTTTGTAGTGTGGCGCATCACGCTCCAATGGTTGAACTTGCTTTCACTAAGCATGGGGAAATACAGGCATCCACAGTGAACTAAAGTATTTTGTATATAATGTGCTATATGTGTGTCTTGTGTGTGTGTTTTAAGAAAACTGCTTCAAAATAAATGGTGTTGTGAAAAATCAATGCTGCATACAAAGACTGCCTTTAAAGGAGGTATGTGTGTACTGGCAGGACTGTTTGATATTAGGCCCTTGCCCTGCTAGACTGTAAGCTTTGAATGTAGAGGCCCTGCTCATGTTGTTTACCACTCAGTCCTCAGTGCCAAACATAGCATCTAGCACAGAGGACGTAGTCAGTAAGTACACGTTGAAGAAATAAATGAATGACAGTTTTATACTGGCCACCAAAAACAGACTACAGAAGTGTTTTAAATCTTAGCTAAGTGTTACCTTCATAAGCAAAATAATACCACTGAGCACAGAGTTAATATACCTGAGTGAGTGTAGGAGAAAATAAGTCTATGAGAAGTAAATTTCTGTTCCTGATTCAGTAGTCCTGGGGTGGATCAACCAGAGATGAGCAGGTCCTGCCCTGATGGATGGATATGGGGTGAGACCTGAGCCTGGGGCAGGCTGGGGCTGCTCTTGTATCTGGCTCACTGGTTTAGGTGGTGCTTTGAAACTGACCTGTTCCCTATGTCTTCTCCCTCTGCACAAGAATGCAAGAATGTAGATGCAGTAGCAATCAAGCCTTCATCCAAGAAGCCCTAGTACTTCATTTGTCCCAACTCCAGCTGCCCCAAAGGATACAATGTAGGTCCTCAGGATACACTACCTTAGAACTATGTGGGGGGTGGGACGGTCAGTCTTCTTCCTGAATTTTCTTTACAGTGTATGATTCCCTTTGAGCTGGCCCTTCTTCCTTGTGTAAGGGACTGTGTTGAAAGCTCAAATTAATCTGATAATGGGGGTGGTTTGCAATGGATTGTCTTTAACTCCATTCAACCACTAGAGCAAAAATGCAGATGAAACTGTGCAAAGTAAAGAGAGTGGACTAATGCCATTTGCGAATATTTTTCTCTGCTTCCAATATTATGGAAGCTGAAGGAATGATTATACTAATGTATGGAGTCAATTCCATAAGCTAGAAAATGTTCAGTAAGCTAATGTTGAGCAGGACTCATAATGAGACTACCTCTTTAAACAGTAATATTAGTTTTGTATCTAAATTTAAGAATGTATTTGTTCAATTCATACATTCAAACAGATGTTTAAAATAATGGTATAGATGATCTTACTTACAAAGCAGTAATAGAGATACAGATGTAGAGAACAAATGTATGGATACCAAGGGGAAAAGAGGCAATGACTTGAACTGGGAGATTGGGATTGACATATATACACTATTGATACTATGTATAAAATAGATAATTAATGAGAACCTACTGTATAGCACAGGGAACTCTTATCTACTCAGTGCTTTGTGGGGATCTAAATGGGAAGGAAATCAAAAAAGAGGGGCTATATGTGCATGTATAGCTGATTCACCTTTTTATACAGTGAGTACTAACACAACATTGCAAAGCGACTACTCCAATAAAAATTAATTTAAAAAGTAAAAATGAAAAATAAAAGAATTGTCTTTCAATTTCTGTTAATGACCCAAAAAGGAAAGCTGTACTGAATAACCTCCTCTGAGTGTCCCAAGGGTTTTGTGGGTTTCCCCAGTATAATGAGGACACATTATATGTGACCTTGACACATCAAGGTCAAAGCCAAGGAAACAAAGATACTTTGTGGTGAGGGCTAATGATTTGCCATATGACTTTAGATGTGATTTTCTGATCTGGGCTCAGTCTCTAATCTCTGAGAGAGGGTGAACATTTCTCCTTAAGGGTTTTGAGAAGCAATCAACGAGCTCATTATAAAGCACTTTGCCAAAATACCATGCCACGCAATTGCTCAAAAATAAAGGCTGCTTTGTAATTTCAGAATGTTTTGAAAGCTCATCAGAGATTATGAGAGTGATGTTCATTTTGAAGCTAAAGTTTAGATTTGTTTTCTTTTCTTGCAGGGTGGTCCTGTGGGGAGGGCTGCAGTCCCAGGGCTCAGTGACTTAGGTCTAGTGTCCTATGTAATGGGCATTCTGACAGGCAACGGAAAGACAGTGATGAATAAATAGTTCTTGCCTTCAAGGAGCTTAGATAATGGAGGGGAGGCAAGGAAATGGGCACTTACCACTCTACTTCAAGAGCACTTGGTAGAGAAGAAGAAGGTCCCAGGAGTGAAGAGCAGGAACACCAAATATCTTAGAGGAACTAAAAGTAGTTCCTGTTTGGCTAAAGTGCAGAGAAGAATGACCTCCTGGCAGAATAGTGGAGAGCTTTCATCCATATTAAGAACTTTAAACTTTATCCTAAGGGAAATGGGCAGTCAAAGGTTTTAAACAGGAAAGCAACATAATCAAATTTGTGTTCTAAAAGGTCACTATGCCAAAAAAAAAACAAACAAACAAAAAACCACAGTCACTAGAACTCTAAAATAGTCACTATGTTATATATATTTTACCACTATATATGTATATATACATTTTTAAGTAGCTACTATTAATACAACTTTCCAAAATCTATGGGACACAGCAAATGCAGTTCTAAGAGGGAAATTTATAGTGATACAAGTCTATCTCAAGAAACAAGAAAAATCAAATAAAAAGTGGTCACTATGCATCATCTCTTTAATAAAAGAAAAAATGGACCTCATCAAATCAGAAACATTTGATCTATGAGAGTCCATGTGAAGGAGATGAAGAGAGAAGATACAGACTGGGAGAAAATGTTTGCAAACCCCATGTCCAAGAAAGGGTTAATATCTAGAATATAAAAAGCATTTTCAAAAATTAGTAAGACTTCAACAACACCAAAATAATGCAATTAGAAAATGGAAAAAAAAATCTCATGAGCTGTCATTTCACTGAGGAGGGTATACAGATAGAAAATAAGTACATGAAAAGGTGTTCAATATCATTAGTCTTGAGAAAAATGTGAATTAAAATCCCAGTGAGATATTACTACACACCTGCTGTTACGAAGGAATGAGTTGTTATGAGTTGGTGATGGACAGGGAGGCCTGGCATGCTGCAGCCCATGGGGTCTCAAAGAGTCGGACATGACTGAGCAACTGAACTGAACTGATTGTTGGAAAGTACAGGCTCACTTTGCTCACCACATGACAAGTCAATGAATCTAAGAGACAAGGTACTAAGGCAAGGAATATGACTGTATTCTGACTGAGAAGATGGCAGACTAATGACTGAAAACAACCGTCTTGTGGTGCTGTAGATGCCACATTCTTTTATAGAACCAGAGAGAGGTGAGGAAGAACTAGTCAAAAGGCAGAATAGAGAGGGAGAGGCAGTAAGAAGGTAAAGTAGTAAGGGCCATCAGCCTTGCAAAATGTCTCCAGGAATGACCAGCATCAGGAAAGGGATATAGTAATTTCTTCCTTCTTGCAGACATTCAAAGGTAAGAGAGGACCAGATTATCTCTCTCTGAGCTGAACAAAGGCACTTCAGTTTAACCAGCAGGCAGAGGGGCAGGGTCCTCTGAGGCAGACTGTTATGTCTGATTATAATAACAACAGCAACAAAAAGCAAGTCCAAAGAAACAGCCCCAACATGGAGTCAGAACGTGTTCTCGAACACATAGCTGATAGTGTTCTGCAGCACTACCAAAACACCTAAAAAAAGGAAAAAACTGTACCAACACCAAATGCTGCCGAGGATGCAGAGAACAGGGTTATTCATACTTTGCTGTTGATTTCCACAGGGCTATATCTAAATAGCTCAACCAGTTTGGAAAATAGCTTGAGTTTCTTTTGAAATTAAACATGAAACTACATCAGTTCAGTTGTTCAGTCATGTCCGACTCTTTGCAACTCCATGGACTGCAGCACTCCAGGCCTACCTGTCCCTCACCAACTCCTGGAGCTTGCTCAAGCTCACATCTATTGGGTTGGTGATGCCATCCAACCATCTCATCCTCCGTCATTCCCTTCTCTTCATGCCTTCAATCTTTCCCACAATCAGGGTCTATTCCAGTGAGTCAGTTCATATCAAGTGGCTAAAGTATTGGAGTTTCAGCTTCAGCATCAGTCCTTTCAATGAATATCCAGGACTGATTTCCTTTAGGATTGACTAGTTCCATCTCCTTGCTGTTCAAGGGACTCCCAAGAGTCTTCTCTAACACCACAGTTCAAAAGCATCAATTCTTTGGCATTCAGCTTTCTTTATAGTCCAACTTGCTCATCCATACATCAGTTCAGTTTAGTCTCTCAGTCACATCCGACTCTTTGCAACCCCATGGACTGCAGCACGCCAGGCTTCCCTGTCCATCACCAACTCCTGGAGCTTACTCAAACTCATGTCCATCAAATCGGTGATGCCATCCAACCATCTCATTCTCTGTTGTTCCCTTCTCCTTCTGCCTTCAATATTTTCCAGCATCAGGGTCTTTTCCAATGAGTCAGTTCTTCACATCAAATATTGGAGTTTCACCTTCAGCATCAGTCCTTCCAATGAATGTTCATGACTGGTTTCCTTTAGGATTGACTGGTTGTATCTCCTTGCAGTCCAAGGGACTCTCAAGAGTCTCCTCTAACACCATATTCAAAAGCATCAACTCTTCAACACTCAGCCTTCTTTATGGTCCAACACTCACATCCATACATAACTACTGGAAAAACCATAGCTTTGACTAAACAGACTTTTGTTGGTAAAGTAATGTCTCTGCTTTTCAACATGCTGTCTAGGTTGGTCATAACTTTTCTTCCAAGGAGCAAGTGTCTTTTAATTTCATGGCTGCAGTCACCATCTGCAGTGATTTTGGAGCCCAAAAGAATAAAGTCTGTCACTATTTCCATTGTTTCCCCGTCTAACTGCCATGAATTGATGGGACCAGATGCCATGATTTTAGTTTTCTGAATGTTGAGTTTTAAGCCAGCTTTTTCACTCTCCTCTTTCACTTTCATCAAGAGGCTCTTTAGTTCTTGTTCCCTTTCTGCCATAAGGGTGGCATCATCTGTATATCTGAGGTTATTGATATTTCTCCCGGCAATCTTGATTCCAGCTTGTGCTTCATCAAGCGCAGCATTTCACATCATGTACTCTGCATATAAGTTAAATAAGCAGGATGACCAATATACAGCCTTGACGTACTTCTTTCCTGATTTGGAACCAGTCTGTTGTACCATATCCAGTTCTGACTATTGCTTCAGTACAGATTTCTCAGGAGGCAGGTCAGGTGGCCTGGTATGACTACTGGAGAAACCATAGCTTTGACAATACAGACCTTCGTCAATAAAGTAATGAAACTACATACCACCTGCTAATTGTATTCTTGGATATTTATCCCCAGAGAAATTAAAACATATGCTTAACACAAAAGCCAGTACATGAATATTCAACAGCCACTTTTTTTGTAATAGTCAAAAACTGAAATCAATCAAGATGAACTTCACTAGGAATGAACTGTGGTACACAAGTACCATAGAAATTACTCAGCAATAAAAAGGAACAAGCTGTTGATACACACAATTTGGATGAATCTTCAGGGAATTATGTTGAGTGGAAAAAGTAAATCCCAAAAGGTTACACACAGCATAACTCCATTGATGTAACATTTTTGAAATGACAAAGTTTTAGAAATGGAAAACAGGTTAGTGGTGGCCAAGGGTTAGGGAGGGAAGGTGGGGGCTGTGTGGGAGGGAGGTGGGTATGTTTATAAAAGAACAAACTGAAGAATCTTTGTGGTGCTGGAACTTGCCCGTGGTAGTAAATACGTGAAAGTGTTGCAGAGAAAAAGCCAATTCTGACTTCATGTTGGAAACTGTTTCTTTGACTTGCTTTCCATTGCTTTTGCTATTATAGTCATACATAATAGCCTGCCTCAGAGGACCCTACCCCTGACTGTAAACTAAAGTGCCTTTACATATCTCATAGACATTTCTGGGCATACACACTGAGGAAACCAGATCTGAAAGAGACACATGCACCCCAATGTTCATTGCAGCACTGTTTATAATAGCCAGGACATGGAAGCCACCTAGATCCCATCAGCAGACGAATGGATAAGGAAGCTGTGGTACATATACACCATGGAATATTACTCAGCCATTAAAAAGAATTCATTTGAATCAGTTCTAATGAGATGGATGAAACTGGAGCCCATCATACAGAGTGAAGTAAGCCAGAAAGATAAAGAACATTACAGCATACTAACACATATATATGGGATTTAGAAAGATGGTAATGATAACCCTATATGCAAAACAGAAAAAGAGACACAGATGTACAGAACAGACTTTGGACTCTATGGGAGAAGGCGAGGGTGGGATGTTTCGAGAAAATAGCATCGAAACATGTATATTATCTAGGGTGAAACAGATCACCAGCCCAGGTTGGATGCATGAGACAAGTGCTCGGGCCTGGTGCACTGGGAAGACCCAGAGGGATCAGGTAGAGAGGGAGGTGGGAATGGGGATCGGGATGGGGAATACATATAAATCCATGGCTGATTCATGTCAATGTATGACAAAACCCACTACAATATTTTAAAGTAATTAGCCTCCAACTAATAAAAATAAATGAAAAAAAAAATATCTCATAGACAAAGAATCTGGCCCTGCCCACCTGCAAATAGCTACAACAAAAAGAAGAGATTAACACACCCCTTCCAATGTCTGGCCATTCCTAAAGACAGATGTTTTGCAAGACTGAAGACCCTTTCACTTTACTTCCTCACTATCTCTCACTCTCTATTCTGCCTTTTGAATTTAGTTCCTCATTTCTTCTCTCTCTCTCTCTCTCTCTCTGACTCTATAAATGAAACTGGCATCCAGACCCCAACAAGATGGTTACTCTGAGACATTAGTCTGCATTGTCTTGGTCAGCCAGTTTTTCGAATAAAGTTGTATTCCTTGCTTCAACATCTCATCTCTCAGGTTCACTGGTGTGTCATGCAGTAAGCAGAGTGAGCTTGGACTCAGTAAAAAAGTCCAAGATTGCTGGACTCCACCTGCAGAATGTCACATCCAGTCTGTCCAGGTGGGGCCTGAGATTCTGCTTTCATAATGAGCTCCCAGGTGATGTTGATAGTTCTGGTTGGGGAACCACACTTTGACTCAACCACTAAATTAGAGAGTCACTGTGGCCTTCCCCCACTTAAGGTAAAAACCAGAATTTGGCTTTTTCCTCAGTGATTCTTTTCACAAAGACTTGACTGTCTGTGCTGGGCTTCTGAAAGGCCAGGTGTTTGAATATTGCCCAAGACATGTGTTTTATTGTGGCTTTGGAATATCCAGCAAGAACAGGAGTGCTCAAAGTGTACAGTAGTATCAGCATTATCTAGGGACTTACTAGAAATGCACATTTGGGAGCTTCACCCTAGATTTAATGAACAGGGAACTCCACAATCTATTGGTTCTGATGCAGGCCAAAGTTTGGGGACCACAGGATTAGAGAGGTTGTTGGGAAGCCATTTAGCAAATATTAGCAACTGTGATTGGGATTCCCAGGTGCCACTAGTGGTAAAGAATAAGCCTGCCAATGCAGGAGACATAAGAGAGCAGGGTTCAATCCCTGGATTAGGAAGATCCCCTGGAGAAGGGCATGGCAACCCACTCCAGTATTCTTGTCTGGAGAATCCCACGGACAGAGGAACCTGGTAGGCTACAGTCCATAGATTTGCAAAGAGTCAGACATGACTGAAGCAACTTAGCACTCAGGCAACAACTATGAAGGGCTTTCCTGGTACAACTATTTCAAGACAAGATGTGGCAAAGGAAAAAATCAAGCTGTGGTCTTCCTAGGGCAGTGGTCATTGACTTTCAGTCTTTTATGAGTAGATGCAGGCAGCAGCACTCTTACCTCCTCCACAGCTAATGCTGGCCTAATTAACCAATTAAGGGATCATAGAGCTCGCAGAAAGACTAAAACCGAAGATTAACATTAAGTGGCAATTAGTGGTATTAGGCAGTGCCCATTATATGCTCATAAACATATTAACATGTTGCTCTTAAACAGGAATGAATACAGCCAGACACCATTCAAAACTGCCAGGCTTCCAGGGGCCTCTCATTTACTGCAAGCCACAGGATCAATTGCCCCTTGATCAATTACATTTCACATAGGTTCATTTTGCCAACCCAGAATAAATCTTTCAGCTGCCTATTGAAGGCCTACTCTGGTTTTTCCATTATGCTGCCGTGAGGTTTCTGGAAGTAGTGAGTGGTATCTGGTTTCTCAGTTCCCTTCTATTCCTAGCTGGGATTTTAGACGTGGCTCACTGTCAACATTCAGAAACACGGTAAGTCACTGGAGACCACAGCTCAGGGTGCATGTGTGAACAACCGGGTTTAATTCCAATTCTGTGTGCTTGAGTCATCACTGCTCTATTTGTGGGACAAAGCAAACACTTCCAGCGATCTTCAATGCCTGATGGCTCAATAGATATCTAAGTGGAGGTGAAGTTGGAATAATTCTACCCATTTATTGTGCTGTGGGCAAACTAACCAGTAAAATACCTAAAACTTGCAACACTTTTTTCAACATATTGTTAGGGGGGAAATTGAAAGCTATCAAAAATACTCCTTTGTTGAGAACTTTCCCCAAGGTCTTCTGAAATGTCTCACCAAATTCTGACTTCATAAGAGATGATATGGTATAGATGAAAGAACCTGAGTATTGAAATCAAACAGATTTATGTTTGAATAGCAGAACTGTCACTTCATACTTTGTATAATTTGACTGGTTAAGGGACTTAAATTTTCTAAGCCTCAGATTGCCATGTGTTATCAGAGAGCCAACTCACTGGAAAAGACCCTGATGCTGGGAAAGACAGAAGGCAGGAGGAGAAGAGGACGACAGAGGATGAGATGGTTGGATGGCATCACCGACTCAATGGACATGAGTTTAAGCAAGCTCTGGGAGATAGTGAAGGACGGAGAAGCCTGGTGTGCTGCAGTCCGTGGGTTTACAAAGAGTCAGACACAACTGAACTGAGCTACTGAACAACGTGGGCTAGCATGCCTGCCTTATGAGGTTGATTTGAGGAAAACAAAATGACACATACGCAGCACCTGGCATGCATTTGACATGAAAACTTCTTAGTCCTTTTCTCCTAGTATTGAAGATAATTGCTTGGTCTTGGTAGGAGTTTTTCCCCCATAAACATAATAGTATGTGGGAAGACTCAGGCAATCCTACAACAGGTCCGCTTTGCTGTCCATTGCTTCCTTTTCTCTCTGCGTCAGTCAGCATAAAGCCAGTTCTTCCAATGCTCAGTCCATTCTAGTCCATTTGCCAAGGATCCTATCACTCCTTATATGGTCTGAAAAGCGATATTCATGTCTGGAAGGCATCCAAATCATGATACTTCAGCTCATGTTTGTCACAGCTACAAAAAACAGTCTAAAGTATTTAAAGAAGCAGAATCATTTTCCTATATCTTCAAAAGCACTGAATAAAAAACAACTGTTTAGAACAGTATGACCCAAAACATGCTGTGATATGTGATTTTATATATATATATTATTATAATAAAATGAAGTAGGATATAATTTACTAACATTCAACTCCAGAAATAATAGAAAACTCATGTTAGATAGCAAAATATTTTGTAAAAGTTGTATGCAAAAATTTTTGGCCAAGTGTGCATTGTCCAGCTAGTCACAATACCACCCTTGCTATTTCATACCCACTGTCCCATCTGCTTCATCTTTTGTAGGGAACTTGCCATTTTCCTGAAGTCATTTAAATCTGTATACCCCAGTCCCAACCACTTATATCAAATTACTGGGTTCCTACTCAGGCATATGGGCTTCAATAACAAGAGCTGATCTGGCCTTTAGGTAGTTTTTCCTCTTCAGCACAGAGATGGTAGCAGCCTCCTATATTTATCTGTCTTCGAGTAACTTGATTTGCCATCTTTTGCATCTCCACAATTTCCAACAATATTGTAGAATCTCTGTTTTAAAATTTTGATTTGTATTAATGTTTGAAATACCTAGTGTGGTTTCTGTTTTCCTATTGGTACTCTGACTGATATAAAGCCAGACTGAACGCAGCTACAAAGAAAACCAAACTCAGTATGTGTACTGATCAATATTCATAAACACAAAAAGGAAATCAAGGGTTACTAAGCATTTAAGGAAAATCAATAACATGGAAGAGAAAGATACGATAAACAAAATAAATACTAACTCTAGGGAAAAGGATATAACCTGGTAAACAAACAAGAACCTAGACTTTATTGGGGATTAAAATATGTATAAAATAGATAACCAACAATGACCTACTGCATAACACAAGAAACTAGGCTTAATACCTTGTAACAACATATCAGTTCAGTTCGGTTCAGTCACTCAGTCGTGTCCAACTCTTTTCGACCCCATGGACTGCAGCACACCAGGCCTCCCTGTCCATCACCAACTCCCAGAGTTTATTCAAACTCATGTCCACTGAGTCAATGATGCCATCCAACCATCTCATCCTCTGTCGGTCCCTTCTTCTCCTGCCTTCAACCTTTCCCAGCATCAGGGTCTTTTCCAATGAGTCCATTCTTTGCATCAGGTGGCCAAAATATTGGAGTTTCAGCTTCAGCATTAGTCCTTACAATGAATATCCAAGACTGATTTCCTTTAGGATGAACTGGTTGGATCTCCTTGCAGTCCAAGAGACTCTTAAGAGTCTCCTCCAACACCACAGTTCAGAAGCATCAATTCTTCGGCACTCAGCTTTCTTTATAGTCTAACTCTCACATCCATACATGACTACTGGAAAACTCAGTAGCTTTGACTAGATGGATCTTTGTTGGCAAAGTAATGTCTCTGCTTTTTAATATGCTTTCTATGTTAGTCATAGCTTTCCTTCCAAGGAGCAAGCGTATTTTAATTTCATGGCTGTAATCACCATCTGCAGTGATTTTGGAGCCCCTGGAAACAGGAGTCCCTCACTGTTTCCATTGTTTCCCCATCTATGAAGTGATGGAACCAGATGCCATGATCTTAGTCTTCTGAACGTTGAGCTTTAAGCCAACTTTTTCACTCTCCTCTTTCACTTTTATCAACAGGCTCTTTAGTTCTTCTTCCCTTTCTGCATAAGGGTGGTGTCATCTGCGTATCTGAGGTTATTGATATTTCTCCCGGCAATCTTGGTTCCAGTTTTCGCTTCATCAAGCCCAGCATTTCTCATGATGTACTCTGCATATAAATTAAATAAACAAGGTGACAATATACAGCCTTGACGTACTCCTTTCCCTATTTGGAATCAGTCTGTTGTTTCATGTCCAGTTCTAACTATTGCTTCTTGACCTGCATACAGATTTCTCAGGAGGCAGGTCAGATGGTCTGGTATTCCTATCTCTTTCAGAATTTTCCACACAGTTTATTGTGATCCACACAGTCAAAGGCTTTGGCATAGTCAATAAAGCAGAAATAGATGTTTTTCTGGAACTGTCTTGCTTTTTCGATGATCCAGCGGATGTTGGCAATTTGATCTCTGGTTCCCCTGCTTTGTCTAAACCCAGCTTGAACATCTGGAAATTCACAGTTCATGTACTGTTGAAGCCTGGCTTGGAGAATTTTTAGCATTACTTTGCTAGCATGTGAGATGAGTGCAATTGTGCAGTAGTTTGAGCATTCTTTGGCACTGGAATGAAAACTGACCATTTCCAGTCCTGTGGCCACTGCTGAGTTTCCCAAATTTGCTGGCATATTGAGTGCAGCACTTTCACAGCATCATCTTTTAGGATTTGAAATAGCTCAACTGGACTTCCTAAGGCCCTCTTGACCTCACATTCCAGGATGTCTGGCTCTAGGTGAGTGATCACACCAACATGATTATCTGAGTCGTGAAGATCTTTTTTGTACAGTTCTTCTGTATATTCTTGACACCTCTTCTTAATATCTTCTGCTTCTGTTAGGTCTATACCATTTCTGTCCTTTATTGTGCCCATCTTTGCATAAAATGTTGCCTTGGTATCTCTAATTTTCTTGAAGAGATCTCGAGTCTTTCCCATTCTATTGTTTTTCTCTATTTCTTTGCACTGATCACTGAGGAAGGCTTTCTTATCTCTCCTTGTATTCTTTGGAACTCTGCATTCAAATGGATATATCTTTCCTTTTCTCCTTTGCCTTTCACTTCTCTTCTTTTCATAACTATGTGTAAGGCCTCCTCAGACAACCATTTTACCTTTTAGCATTTCTTTTTGTTGGGGATGGTTTTGATCCCTGCCTCCTGTACAAGGTCACAAGCCTCTGTCCATAGTTCTTCAGACACTCTGTCTATTAGATCTAATCCCTTGATAGTAATATATAATGGGAAAGAATCTAAAAAAGAAAATATGCACATATGCACCTTTGTGTGTGTGTATAACTGAATCACTTTGCTGTATACCTGAAACTAATACTACATTGCAAATTAACTATTTTTCAATAATTTTTTAAAAGAAGTTACATTTAAATATAATATTAAAATTTAGAAGATTTTGCAGCCAAATATGAAAACAGGCTGCTATAAAAATAGAGCAACCAGAAACAGAAGAGATTTTATTGCAATTAAAATTTCCATTGCCCAAACTTTTTTAAAAAAAGGCCTGAAAAATGAATTAGACATCTAGGAAAGTTGATGGTAAGGAAGGTAAATTCAAGGAGCTCTTTAGAATATTTAAGCAAAAAGTCAATGAGGAAATAGGAGCACTTAATGTGCCAGATGGCTGTAAGTGCTTTAGTTATAATAACATAGTTAATTTTCATAACAACTCTCTGAACTGAGAACTATTATTATATACAGAGAGAAGTTAAGTAGCATATCCAAAGTCACACAGCTAATGAGGTGATAGAGCTGAAATTCTAATCCAGGGAATTTGACTCCAAAACCTTGTTCTTTATTATTTTCCACTGTCTATTTTAAAAGTAGTAGATAAGTTGAGCAATGTGGAAGATATATTTAGGAAATCCAATAGCCACCTAATTTGAGTTCCAAAAGAAACAAACAGGATGAATAAAAGGAAAGATATAATTGAGAAGAGCAGAAATGTACTGAGCTGAAGAAAGATTTGAAATACCTTATTAAGTGACAATAATAATGACTTTAAAATATATATCTTGACACATACTCAAGAAATTTTAGCACTCTGGGATAAAGAGAAAAATAACTAGCTAATATCAGACATTTCATTTCCAGCAAGACAATAATGGTTTATAAGTTCTAAAGCTTGGATTTAGGATTTTGTACCCAGTCAAATATTGATCAAATGGTCACAGAAAATTAAGACAATTTTGGACATGCAAGAATTCAGAAAGTCTAGCATCCATTGCTATTTAGACAGGCAAACCAATCAAATATAAAATGTGCCTTAGTTTGGGCTGCTATAACAGAATTCCTTTGATTGGATTGTTTACAAATAACAGACATTTCTTTCTCACAGTTCTGGAGGCGAAGTCTAAGACCAAGGTGCCAGCAGATTCAGTGACTGATGAATCCACTTCCTGGTTCTTATCTAGCCGCTTCTTCCTGCATCCTCATGTGGCAGAAGGGGAGAGGGAGCTCTCTGGGGTCCCTTTTATAAGTACACTAATCCCATTCATGAGGGCTCTACCTTCATCAACTTATCACCTCCCAAAGTTCCCACTTCCAAGTGCCATCATACTGTGGAAAATTTCAGCATATGAATTTGAGGGGCATACAAACATTCAGTCTATAGCCAAATGATTCTAAAAAACAGTAAGATGTGAAATTCAAGGAACATCAACAACTGAGTCTGATGCAGAAATAAAACACTCTAGAACAAAGTTAAAAGTGAATTCATAAGGCTGTGATTTGTGAAATGTTCTCTTTAGAAAAATATAATAACAATAATATTTATTTTTACTTCTCTGTATCTCCAGCATTTGTTTCTACCAGAAAAATATTTATGTAATCATAATATAAGTAAATGACTTTTCGAATTATTATTTTAGATTCAAAAAAGTTATGTGCATGTAATTTTTAAATACCTAATTAATGATAATGAAGAAAAACAATAAGTTCTAGTAGTTATTAAGATATTTAAGCCCCCAAACAAGAACAAAACAGGTTTAATTACCAATCACAGCTGGATTGATATCAAACAACTTTTTCCCACTTTGCTTCTATATTTTTTCAGGATAATGGAAACATGCTCTTTTCTTGATTGTCTCAACTATTCTTGAAAAGACAAGCAACAACATCTTCCAGCAATCCTAAAGAAATTGCTAGGCAGAAATCCAAGATACAAGCAATGGTTTGAGACCAACTGAACAATTTAGATTGGCTGTATCTAAAAGTTATCTGCAACTTCCTCAACAAGCTAAACAGTTTGAGAAGCCAAATCACTAAAAACTCCTATTTGCATTTTTCATTTCCAGAGTTTTACTAATAGATTCTATTTAGGTGTAGTAAAAATGGTGACTAAAACCATATCAAATTATAACCATATTATAATATTCTCTATTTTACTCTTGCTCCTTCAACCTCAAATAATGTATTTTATTCAGCTATCATGTCTTAATGACTTTATATGAGAAAAATATTAGACTCAGAACAAATGTCTTTAGGTGTTATGTATTTCTTTAGAATTTTCATAATGAAATGAAACCAAAGCTCACTCAAAAAGATTATTCATTTCATCTCTTAGGCTTAAAAAGTTAGTTTTTAAACAGCATGGTAATATATACTAGAATCCTGTTAGAAATTTAATTATCTTTTCCAATCATCAAAGTGAACTAGATTTATTAATTCTATTTAAGTCATGTTGGCAAACAATGACACTTTGTCTTCTGGAATTAGTGGGAGGAAGAATGTGGGGAAATTTACTTAAGAGTAAGTTTTAACCTGTTTTGAAGTCAGATTTCTTTGAACTGAAAGTAAACTCTTATAACTCATCAGTCAGTGCTGACTTGCATATGAGCAAAATACAGTTCAACGTTGGAGCTAAAGTTAAGAAATTAACACACTTCATCTACTCCCCCAGGTCAAGATGTAAAAGTCAAGCAAAATCAGTGCTGTAAGTGCTAAAAAAAATTATTGTCTTAGAGTAAGCTACTCATGGTAGTTGAAAACTTTCGATCAGTGTCATGTGGTTGCTCAGTAATCTGTCCATCCATTTACAAAGCATTTATTGAGACTCCCTATGCATTAACCATTGTGCTAAACTCCAGGAACTCAACAGTGAAACAAGGAAACATAACACAGCCATTGAGGGATGTTACACTTGCGAATGGGATGGCATCTAATATGGACTATTTAGAAAGATTACTCTCTGTTACTGTCTAAATGTGAATTTACATTTACTAAATTAGATTATCCTACTGAAATTAGCTATATTCTGATTTAAAATGAAACTGTTTTGAACGCCATGCACAGTAAGAACTGAAAAGACTTTTCCTGCTAAACGTGGTATGCGTATCACATGGTTATCTCTTTTGCTCCTGAACACCATTAAAATGATGAATGAATAAAGCAAGAGAGGGAGATGAATCATCAACAGACAGAGGATTTCAATACTTGCAGACGATAAAGTGAAAAATAGCTGGTAAGTGACTTAGTAAGAAGATAACGCCGCAGTGTCTGCTGAAAGGAGCACTGGTGAGAAATGAGCCAATTTGCTGCATTGAAACTCATAGTCTCAGAACTTGGAGTCACCAAACTGTGGATAGAGCAAAAGATTAAAGCCAGGGGGATAAGATGGAAGTCTGCGTTGGAAGTGGTCGAATGTCCCACATAACTTCCTCCTTCCCACATCAGACAAGTGACAACCTTTTCCTAACCGCCTACTCATCACCTTTCTCTAAGTGACCACAAACTGGAGGAATTAAACAAGAGATGTTCTGGACTTGAAAGCATTGAGATGTGGTGTTGAGGACAGAGTGACATATCATTCCATATTACTTATCTAGGAAACTCAGGAAAGAGGCCAATTCAGTCCCAAAACTTCAGAGTAAAGCCTACCTGTTGATTAACCCCTCTCACGCACGTAGCACTTCCAGTTAGTCTTTTAGTATTTCACTTTTTGATATGAATGAACAAGTCTTTTCAGGATATGGTACTGAGTTGATTGGATATCCACATGTGAAAAATGAAGTTATATTGCTTTTTCATACCAAAAAAAAAAAAAAAAAACCCACTAAAAATGAATCATGGACTTAAATGTAAGAACTCTTGAGAGTCCCTTGGACTGCAAGGAGATCAAACCAGTCAATCCTAAAGGAAATTAGTTCTGAATATCCATTGGAAGGAATAATGCTGAAGCTGAAGCTCTAATACTTTGGCCACCTAATGCGAAAAACTAACTTACTGGAAAAGACCCTGATGCTGGGAAAGATTGAAGGTAGGAGGAAAAGGGGACGACAGAGGGTGAGATGCTTGGATGGCATCACCAACTCAGTGGACATGAGTTTGAGCAAGCTCCGGGAGTTGGTGATGGACCGGAAAGCCTGGCATGCTGCAATCCATGGGGTCACAAAGAGTCAGACACGACTTTGAACTGAGTGACTGAACTGAACTGATGTGTACATGTGTGAAGATATACATAAAATCAATGGAATGGCATCACACTTTTCATTTGTAACATTAAATGATAATAATCAATATCGTCAAAATCTGAGAAAAAAAGACTTTAGGCCCAAAGTTCTATACTCAGCCTAACTACAAAGGAAGTATGATAGCAAAAGATATTTTCAGATGTACTAGGGCTGAGGAAAATAACCACCCTGCACCCTTTCTTACAAATGTACTGGAGAATATGCTTTAAAAAATGATGATATAAACCTACAGAAGGAAGTTGTATGACCCAGGAAACTAGGGACCCAGCATAGGAAAACAGCAAAGGGAAGAATCCAGATGAAAGCTTCACTCAAGACTAGAAAATAATTTATGAAATCTGGAACAGAAGAAATGAAGAGTCAGGAATGGAGGTTTGTGTGTGAGTTTCAGGGAGCAGATGTGACATAGATAAATATCTGAGGTAGGTATTTGGATAATTTAATACTATTTTACAGGTTTCATGAAGCAGTTGAATAGATACACAAGAAACTACAAAAAAAAGGAGAAGGAAAATTAAATATTATTATACAAAAAAGAAAATATATCAAAGTATGAAGTTTGACTCAGTGGCGTTCATATAGCTATAGTAATGCAATTGTGAACTAAACATTTAATTTGAGAAATTGTGACATAGCTGGAAGAAACAGAAGGGGCAAAGGGAAATGTCTCAGGGGGGCAGGACTTGTAAGAGTTAAATAATCTCAACAATAAATATCAGCAAAAGTTGAAATAAATCAAGATGGAGATATTACAATTTTAAAATGTGATGGTAAAACCCAGACAACAGTTAAAGAAATTGAAAATTATTTGTGCATGTGTGTGTTGTGGGGGGAATGATAAGGAGAAAAATGAGGAGAGATGGGTTAACCAACCTGTAATTTTTAACCAAAATACTCACTGTTGTTTTTAAACCATGTGCATGTAATTACTTAGATTGCTGTTGTTGTTGTTGTTGCTGTTTAGTCGCTAAGTGGTATCTGACTTTTTCCAACCCCATGGACTGTAGCCTACCAGGCTCCTCGTTCATGGGATTTCCCAGGCAAGAATATTGGAGTGGGTTGCCATTTCCTTTCCCAGGGGATCTTCCCAATTCAGGGATCGAATTTGTGTCTCCTACATTGGCAGGCAGGTTCTTGACCACTGAGATACCTGGAAAGTATTAACTTAGGTAAACTATTTTAAATTCATTTTTAATTATAGTAACTTAAAAAAATTATAGCACTATGATGTCAAGAAGCAACAGTTAGAACTGGACATGGAACAACAGACTGGTTCCAAATCAGGAGAGGAGTACATCAAGGCTGTATACTGTCACCCTGCCTATTTAACTTATACGCAGAGTACACTGTGAGAAATGCTGGGCTGGATGAAGCACAGCTGGAATCAAGATTGCTGGGAGAAATATCAGTAACCTCAGACATGCAGATGACACCACGCTTATGGCAGAAAGCGAAGAAGAACTAAAGAGCCTCTTGATGAAAATGAAAGAGAGTGAAAAAGCTGGCTTAAAGCTCAACATTCAAAAAACTAAGATCATGACATCCAGTCCCATCACTTCATGACAAATAGATGGGGAAACAATGGAAACAGTGACAGAAATTTATTTGGGTGGAGGGGGGGGACTCCAAAATCACAGCAGATTGTGACTGCAGCCATGAAATTAAAAGACACTTGCTCCTTGGAAGGAAAGTTATGACCAACCTAGACAGCATATTAAAAAGCAGAGACATAACTTTGCCAACAAAGGTCCATCTAGTCAAGGCTGTGTTTTTTCCAGTAGTCACGTACAGATGTGAGAGTTGGACTATAAAGAAAGCTGAGCACCAAAGAATTGATGCTTTTGAACTGTGGTGTTGAGGAGACTCTT
Source organism: Odocoileus virginianus (assembly GCF_023699985.2). Classification (NCBI taxonomy): domain Eukaryota; kingdom Metazoa; phylum Chordata; class Mammalia; order Artiodactyla; family Cervidae; genus Odocoileus; species Odocoileus virginianus. Next base: position 30,782,221 of record NC_069697.1, on the reverse strand, counting down.
GAGAGCCCCCTGGACTTCAAGGAGATCCAGCTGTCCATCCTAAAGGAAGTCAGTCCTGAATATTCATTGGAAGGACTGATGCTGAAGTTGAAACTCCAAAACTTTGGCCACCTGATGTGAAGAACTGACTCATTGGAAAAGACTCTGATTTGGGGAAAGATTGAAGGCAGGAGGAGAAGGGGATGACAGAGGATGAGACAGTTGGATGGCATCACTGACTCAATGGACATTAGTTTGAGTAAGCTCCAGGAGTTGGTGATGGACAGGGAAGCCTAGCGTGCTGCACTCCATGGGATTACAAAGAGTCAGACACGACTAAGCGACTGAACTGAACTAAACTATGAGGTATAAGCACAGACTATCAGAAATTTTAGAGCAGATAGAAAAGACATACTCTTTTCTTTGAAGACCACCATCACACTGAAAATCAAACTGAAATTGTCTGTTTCAATTCTAAATTATCTTGGGAAAACTCCTTAACTACAAGATATAGAGACCATTTACAGACTTCTTCACCATCCAAGGGCTTCCCTGATAGCTCAGTTGGTAAAGAATCTGCCTGCAATGCAGGAGACCCCAGTTCAATTCCTGGGTCAGGAAGATCCGCTGGAGAAGGGATAGGCTACCCACTCCAGTATTCTTTGGCTTCCCTTGTGGCTCTGCTGATAAAGAATATGACTGCAATGTGGAGACCTGGGTTTGATCCCTGGGTTGGGAAGATAACCTGGAAAAGGGAAAGGCTACCCACTCCAGTTTTCTGGCCTGGAGAATTCCATGGACTGTATAGTCCATGTGGTCGCAAAGGGTCGGGCACGATTGAGTGACTTTCACACACAGTGGAGTTGTCTCTTATCTCTTTCACCATCCAAAGACAGTAGTTCCAACTTGCAAGAAAGATGTTGCATGAGAAATAAGAACTCTCCCAATACTGACACTCCCAGTATGTTTTATGACCAGGAAAAGATTCCACATACACAGCCAATGTACCTTGGAAGGAGGTCCCACCCTCTTCCCACAACAAAAGGACAATGTTGCAGTGCTAATCTCAAAACTGGATCTGCCACGTGTAAAGGTAATTGACACAGAGTGAGCGTATCCTGGGGCAGCACTGGAGAATCAACTGAGAGATATTCTGGGGTGTGCATATCAAAGATACCCAAGGCATCAGGACAGAGGCTCGTCCCACCCCCTTGCAAGGCCACAGTCCAAGAGGCAATAGAATTTTTTCCATTGGACCAAATCTTTGAAACCACCTTAGATCAATAGTCGTGTTCCATCCTGTCTAAATCCCAGCATATGGACCAAGCAAATGGTCCACTCTGCTATTAATAACAACATGTGGGATTCTATGGTACAAGCCCTATCCAGTTAATCAGAGCACAAGACAAAAAGTCTGGTGTTTGTGGGAGTTAATACATTTATCTGGCTCTGTCAAACCCTGTTGGCCAGTTCTCATAGCTCTAGAATTTAAAGATACCAGGTCCATTCTGCCTTGGCTGGCTTGCAATAGTGGGTTTTTCCATAGCTATTGAACTAGGAGGGGAGTAATTCCCAGTGCCTTTCTTTAATCCCCTGGATGACACACTTTTTGAAGACCCTTATCTACTTGCCTTCACTGGGGTCCTATCTTGCCATTCTCAGGACTTCCTACACTCTTAGTCTTATGTACTTATTAACCTCTTACTGAAAGAAGAGTGATGGAGTAGGAAACGGCAGCCCACTCCAGTATTCTGGCCTGGCAAATCCCATGGACAGAGGAGACTGATGGGCTACAGTCCATGAGATTGCAGAGTCGGACACAACTTATGGACTAAACAATAACATGTGTATTGATTACTATCCCCAAAACATTTAAAATATAAACTTCACCACAATCCTAGGGCATGTATTTTACTTACTTTTGCATATAAGGAAAAAGAAGTTGAGAGACATAGCACAGTGATCTAAATCACTTTTTAAATTAATTTTACTGGAGTATAGTTGCTTTACAGTGTTCTGTTAGTTTCTACCGTACAGCAAAAGTGAATCTGGTATATGTATACACATATCTCCTCCTTTTTGGGTTTCCTTTCCATTTAGGTTTCCATGGGGCAGTGAGTAGAGTTCCCTGTGCTATATTAAGGCAGGCACATAGACTCTAGAAAAATAATATAGATGATTTTCTTTGCAAAGCAGAGACACAGACATAAAAAACAAACATGGATACCAAGGGGGAAGGAGAGATAGGATGAACTGGAGATTGGGATTGCCACATATACTATTGATATTGTGTATTAAAATATCTAAATCATTTTTAATTGGCCTCTATTCATCACTTTATTAACAGATGTCAAACTCTTACGTCCTTAGAATCTCATAGCATGGCTCTTATCTAAAATGGAAAGGGCAGAATGATAACATACATGAAAGAAAAGTGCTAAACGTGGGCACTGTGTTACGTGAAATAAGTCGGAGAGAGAGAGGCAAATACTGTGTTTATGGGTGGACTCTAAAAGATACAACAAAAGTAGTCAATAAAACAATAGCAACAAAAAAGCAGACTCACAGTTATAGAGAAAAAGCTACTGATTACCAGTGTCAGGAGAGGGACAGCACAGAGGAGTCAAAGTGGGGGGTGCAAACTGTTGGCTGTAAGACAGGCTGCAAAGCTGTATTGTACAACACAGGGAACACAGTCAATATTTTTTAATAATGTAAATGGAAAGTAACCTTTTAAATTGTATAAAAATAAAAGATAAATTATCAAAAAAAAAAAAAGAAGAAGAATGAGCTTCTCAGGCCAGGTTCCTACTTCCTACTTTCTGGGGCTCCTGAATTTCCTTTTTAAGGTGGCTTCCATTCACTACTTTATTAACAGACTTCAAAACACTTACATCCTTAGACCATCATAGAATGGCTCTTATCTAAAACAAAAAGGGCAGAATGATAACATACATGGAAGAAAAGTGCTAAATGTGCTGGTTTAAAGAAAAATATATTATGTGTAGTTGGAGGAAGTTTGTACAGAGTTTATTAAATAATTTTATGCAGCTTGTGAAGCATCTGGTCTGTGCTATAGTCCATGTTGTTTTAGAGGAAGCCAAAGGTGTGATGGCAAAGTTGGGCTGAAGAATATCAAAGTGCTGGAGGATAGGTGAAGGGGGGATCATTCATTCTCCTGTGGGTAAGAATAAGAGTGGAAGTCTAGGAAAAGCTTAATTGAGGACAGCGGTTTTTGATCTAGACCTTGAGAATAAGCGGGAAATGCTAGGCAGAAATGCTAACACAGTGATTGTAGGCATAGGTCAATCCTAAAGGAAATCAATCCTGAATATTCACTGGAAGGACTGATACTGAAGCTGAAGTTCCAATACTTTGACCACCTGATGTGAAAAGCCAGCTCATTAGAAAAGACCCTGATGCTGGGAAAGATTGAAGGCAGGAGGAAAAGGGGACAACAGAGGATGAGATGGTTGGATGGCATCACCGACCCATGGACATGAGTTTGAGCTAGCTCTGGGAGATGGTGAAGGACAGGGAAGCCTGGCATGCTGCAGTCCATGGGGTCGAAAAGAGTCAGACACAACTGAGCGACTGAACAGCAAAAAGGCATAGGTAATAGCAGGAGCGAAAGCTCAGCCATTCACCGGAAGCTGTGTCACTTGAGGCAAGTCATTTAGCTTGTCTCTTGATTTCCACATCTGTAGAATGGGGATGATAATACCAAACACATTGGCTTTTGTGAGAATTAAATGAGCCGGTACAAGTGAAATGTTAGAATAATGCCAGCCACATAGTAAGTGCTCAGTAAATGATGACCTTGTTATTCTGTAGTAAAAATGTCAATATTGACAAATTTCGTGACTGGTGTATACTTTTAAGGAAAAAAGCAAAGCATTTCCAGAACAAGTTTTAGTAGAAAAATACAATATTTCTTTAAAATGTCACTCAATAATTTAGTCTTTTTGTGTACATAATAATTCACTTCTCATGTTTCTGATGCAGTAGTTCACATTAGTTCTAAAAGCATATTTTCGAAATCACAGACAAGTTCAGAGAGACATATATAGTAGAGTTTAGAAAAGCTTTCACTGATTAAGGTGGACTTAAGCTCCAAAAGATATTTTGGCCTTTGCAAATGGCACTGTACAGACGTCTAGTCTGTTATTATTTGCTTTATATAATTTTATATGTGACACAAATATTAAGTTTTTAGCATCTGAACTGTTTAATAAATATTTTGTTATTTGATTTTTTTCAATATGTTGGGAGAAATGTGGTGACAAAAAAATTACACTTAATGTGAACCAGGAAGATAGATTTTCCTTCCAGTTTGTTTTATACTTGCTCATTATGACAAGACTTTGTTGGCCTGGTGGAATTATGATTCCTGGAGGTCATAATTCTGTCAGATTCCTGTCCTGTAAAATTCTGTAAGAGGCTTTGCCGGGAAAGTTTGCTCTGATCCTCTTTCCGAGTGTGTCTCCCACTTTCTTGATTTCTCTCTGTCTCTCTGTGTGTATCTTCCTCACTTCTTGGTACCTTCCAAATATTCTGTTTGGTATTTTTACTGTTCTCCCCACTTCTTTGTTACTATTTTTACCTGTTCCTCCTTTTCCCCTCATCAATCCCTCTCTCAAAACAGAAGAAAATTTCTTTAGATATTCTAATTGCATATTTTGTGGTTATAATGATAAAGCTGATGATAGGAATATTGCTTCTATATACCTTTTATTTTGGGTTTTTTGACTAATGATAGGTAACACCTGCCATATCATATTGAGAATGATACAAAGTCTCTCAGCAATAAAATATTTCCTATAGAAATGTCACTTATCTATCCTACCCATTAGGGTGTTCCTGACTGATCTTGAAGATCTCCTTGGACTTGTGATACAGCTTTCATAAGCATCCATTCATCAGTCCCTGAGCTAACATAGATTGAAACTTTGTGAGACTTTCCAGTGGTCATGTGTGGATGTGAGAGTTGGACTGTGAAGAAAGCTGAGCGCCGAAAAATTGATGCTTTTGAACTGTGGTGTTGGAGAAGACTCTTGAGAGTCCCTTGGACAGCAAGGAGATCCAGCCAGTCCATCCTAAAGGAAATCAGTCCTGGGTGTTCATTGGAAGGACTGATGCTGAAGCTGAAACTCCAATACTTTGGCCACCTCATGCAACAAGTTAACTTATTGGAAAAGACCCTGATGCTGGGAGGGATTGGGGGCAGGAGGAGAAGGGGACGACAGAGAATGAGATGGCTGGATGGCATCACTGACTCGATGGGCATGAGTTTGAGTAAACTCTGGGAGTTGGTGATGGACAGCGAGGCCTGGCATGCTGCAATTCATGGGGTCGCAAAGAGTTGGACACAACTGAGTGACTGAACTGAACTGAACTAATAAAATTAATAGTAACATAAAATAGATTTTAAAATAAGCCAAGATTTATAAATGTCATGGAAAGTGCAGACTATTAGAATCTCTGACCTATAAACATGGTGAGTAACATTTTAATGATTACTTTGGTTTAAATTGAGATACATGAGCATAATTTTTAAACATGAGAAAGATAGAAATTGGAGGAGTATTAGCATGTAGATGGGGATTGAAAGAGTTAAAGTAAATCCCAGAAGACGAGAATAGGAATGAGGACGATCTGGTCACCAGGCAAAGCAGTACCAGTGTTAGTCACCCAATCGTGTCTGATTCTTTGCAACCCCAAGGACTGTAGTCCACCAGGCTCCTCTGTCCATGGAATTCTCCAGGCAAGAAGACTGGAGTGGGTTGCCATGACTTTCTCCAAGGGATCTTCTCAACCCAGGGGCCCAGCTGGGATCTCCTGAATTGCCAGCAGATTCTTTACCATCTGAACCACAGGGAAGCCTCAAGCAGTACCAGGACGCCAATAAAACAGGACCATCTGACACAGCTATATCCTAGAGTTTTGATCAGTGTTATCCCTGAAGGTTAAACTATATTGTGGACAGAGATGATACTGACAATTTACCAAGGATTTCCCATAAAGCACACAATTTCTGATGCTGTTATATTAATAATTAAAATTTTATATTATTTTTATTATATTTATAATTAAAATTTTACCTCTACAAAGTTAACCTGGGAATGACTGTCTCTTCTGATTTGACAAGTAATGCAATTCATCAAACAAACCTAGTTATTTCCAGCACCTTTCTGAAGATTGAAAAAAAATAATATTTGCAATTTTCAGGGACCCTCTGGGAAATCTCTTATAGCTTTATGTATGAAAGATAGTTTGAGAATTTTTATTTTTTCTATACTTAGCCTTCTATTTTGGAAGGCAAAAATGAAAAAACTTGTCAGAAGAAATTCAGACACTTGGTTAAGATAGTCATGAGTGTCTTAGGAATTGGTTGTCTCTTTAATCACAGTGACAGTAAAATATTTTAAAAGAACAAACACAGACCATGACACAGTTGAAAAGAACCTTCACTTTTTCCAAAGTGAGGACTAAGAAATTTTGATCTTTGCCTTCCTCCCACCCCCATAATCAAGGATCAGATAAGAGGAGACCATAGATTATGTGAGAAGAGAAAAAAGCCAAGAGTGGTTTAGGATGAAATAAGGAAGAAGATAGAGGAACACAAGGGCCTGTAGTCTGGGGAGTGACTCAGCAATGTGGAATGTGAAGTTGGGTGGGATTAACGGGACACAAAATTCAAAATGGAACTCTGGTGTACAGTTCTTCTGGTATCAATGAACGTAGACTGTGGAATCAATGTCAGATATTTGAAGACTTGGATAGTGGGACCAAATCAGAACATTTCTGAAGCAGACCAGAGTTTAAAGAGATTGTGTTATTACTGGTTAATATGTTTATAATATGAGAACACTTAATGCACAGTATCCTGTACATTTTTCCATTTAAATCTCTTTAAAATGTTTGTCCTGCTGTACACCATTTTCTTTTAAGAATACAGTGTTTATTCATTTCTGCAGCAATTTCTGAGGATTTATCTATCTTGTCTACCTTTTCCTCTTCTGATGAAGATAAATAATAGAAGTCAGAAAAATAATTCCTTCTTGAATAGTTCCCCAAGAGAAAAAAGTATAAATCTTTAAAATATCAAAAGCCCATTTGAGGGTATCAACCTGATAACTTTGGATAGAAAATGTTGTGATTTTGGCTCTTAAGCTCAGCAAATCAGTCTGCACCTGTACCCTGCCAAAATATCAAGAACAAAATGAAAAAGATGGTCACTGGATGTTTCCACAGATTGGAATATTTGGCATGATGCATTTGGAACATCTGCACAATTGATTGAATTCTTCATCTGGATATTTTGGCATCATGACACCAACAACTTTGGAATCCTTTCTTTTCCACTGCAAATTTGGGCAGAAAACACACAGACCCACATATAATTCAGTGCTTGACTTTTGAAAGACAAGAGGTGTTGCAATCTCATTTATTTTCTCACTGAAATCTTTTTCAGAAGTTAGGCAGAGCAGATGAGTTAATGCACCTCCACAATTCTCTAAGTGAAAAAATATACAAACCATCACATTTCCTCCTTACCCTTCCTCCATCTTGTCAGTTTCATCATTCCAAAGATTCTGTCATCTTGGTGATAAAGACCTTGGATACTGGAGGGTGGGAGAAAGGATGGCCAAGATTTGATTGTGTAGAAAGAAATATTGTCTAATTGAATCAATAGAAGCATAGAAATAATTTATGAACTTGATTAAAGAAGAGTTCTATATGGTCAAATTATAGAAAGGAAGAATGGAAGCTCTTCGAGGCCAGGTTAGAATACTTACCCCTATGTCATGAGGATCAAGGAAGCATATGAGATGGTTCAGCAGAACTCAGCAACTGTCTCTTCTATCTCTGTGTCTTCTACCACACCTGCCCTTAGAAGGTATTTAGTAAATGCTCCTTGAGTCAAAGTGTGGCATGATTATGGAAGCTTTCAAAGATTTGAATTCCACAAATAGAACCTAAAAGTCACAAGTTATGCTACATTTTCTGCTATTTTTTGAGAAAGGAGGGAAAAGACATTGTGCATTTCAAGAATAAAAGCTACTTACACTGTGATTTTACTTTATTGATCAATAAATTATATAGATAATATTTATTGCATATTTAGTGTGGGTCAGGCACTATTTAAGTCTCCTGAGATTCCACTGTGAACAAGAGAGGCAAGATGCTTGCAAGGTCATTTTATCCAGTGATAACCGCTTTGACGATAACAAATACAGGTGATGGAAGAGTGACTGGGCAGGAATCTTTAAGGAAGGGCTCTCTGAGGAAGTGACATATGAGCAGGGTCTTGAATAGAAAGAAAGGAAAAGGCCAGGGAAGGTCGAGCATTTGGCTAGAGGCAAAGGCCTAGGGAGGGAACACTTATCATGCTATAGCCCATAACGTAAAGAAAAAAATTTTTTGTTTTTGGATATAAATTCATTTTAAGATATGCTAATAAAAATCTGGCAAGGAAAAAAAATTTAATTCCCCTATTCTTTTAGACTATTTTCAAGAACAAAATTGAGCCCTCCCAAGATCCTGTAGTAAAGGGGAAACCTGTAATAGCCAAGAGAAGAGCAAGTAAATCAGCATCGAACAAAGGTTTGAAAAAGTATCTGGAAGCACTGTGTACAAAGCCAAGACACAGAGGCAACCTAAATGTCCATCAACAGATGAATGAATAAAGAATATGTAGTATACACACACACACAATGAAATACTACTAAACCATAAAAAATAATGAAATAATGCCGTTTGCAGCAACACGGATGGACCTAGAGGGTATTATACTAAGTGAAGTAAGGCAGACAAAGACAAATATCACATGATATCACTTATATATGGAATCTAAAAAAAATGATACAAATGAATTTATTTACAAAACAGAAATAGACACATATAGAAAATAAACTTATGGTTACCAAAGGAGAGAGGGAAGGGGATGGAGATAAACACATACACACTACTATACATAAAATAAAACAAACAACAAAGACCTACTGAATAGTACAAGGAACTAAACTCAATCAGTTCAGTTCAGTCACTCAGTCATGTTTGACTCTTTGTTACTCCATGGACTGCAGCACGCCAGCCTTCTCTGTCCTTCACCAACTCCTGCAGTTTACCCAAACTCATGTCCATTGAGTCGGTGATACCATCCAACCATCTCATCCTCTGTCATCCCCTTCTCCTCCCATCTTCAATCTTTCCCAGCATCAGGGTCTTTTCAAATGAGTTAGTTCTTCACATCAGATGGCCAAATAACTGGAGATTCTACTTCAGCATCAGTCCTTGCAATGAATATTCAGGGTTGATTTCCTTTAGGATTGACTGGTTTGATCTCCTTGCAGTCCAAAGGATTCTCAAGAGTCCTCCAACACCACAGTTCAAAAGCATCAATTCTTTGGCACTCAGCTTTCTTTATATTCAAACTCTCACATCCATACATGACCACTGGAAAAACCATAGCTTTGACTAGATAGACCTTCGTTGGCAAAGTAATATCTCTGCTTTATAACATGCTGTCCAGGATGGTCATAACTTTTCTTCCAAGAAGGAAACGTCTTTTAATTTCATGGCTGCAGTCACCATCTGCAGTGATTTTGGAGCCCCAAAAATAAACTATGTCACTGTTTCCACTGTTTCCCCACTTATTTGCCATGAAGTGATGGAACCAGATGCCATGATCTTAGTTTTCTGAATGTTGAATTTTAAGCCAACTTTTTCACTCTCCTCTTTCACTTTTACCAAGAGACTCTTTAGTTCTTCTTCGCTTTCTGCCATAAAGGTGGTATCATCTGCATATCTGAGGTTATTGATATTTCTCCCAGCAATCTTGATTCCAGCTGGTGCTTCATCCAGCCCAGTGCTTCTCCTGATGTACTCTGCATATAAGTTAAATAAGCAGGGTGACAATATACAGCCTTGATGTACTCCTTTCCCTGTATGGAACCAGTCTGTTGTTCCATGTCCAGTTCTACCTGTTGCTTCCTGACCTGCATACTAAACTCAATATCTGATAATACTCTATAATGGGAAAGAATATGAAAAAGAATAGATATGTATATGTATAACTGAATCACATTCTAGTATACCTGAAACTAATATAACATTGTAAATCAACTATACTTCAATATAAAAACTAAAACTAGGAGGAGGGGATATATGTATACTTATGGCTAATTCAAGTTGTTCTATGGCAGAAACCAACATAACATTATAAAGCAATTATCCTCCAATTAAAAATAAAAATTAAAAGTTTAACCTTGGGGAGAAAGTATCTGGAAGATTGAGAGGATAGAAGCTCAAAGACACCTAAAACAGAGGGAGGAAGAGTACAGAGGGTGGGGACATCAGCCAAGGGGAGCCAAGAGAGTGGCCCTGCCTCCCGGAAACAGAGAGGCCCGCCTTGTGCATGTATTGTGACTGCGCCAGTCAGCAATCCACGTTCCCTTCCCTTCCTCTTCCTCCTTGGAAAAGAACCTGAAGATAAAATTTAGAATGAGTTGGGATAAGTGAAATAGGACTCTGAAACTGACTCAGAAAACTGTAAAGAGATCAGTATGCATGGATAGAAAGCCTTCAAAAAGTTTGGTTATGAACAGCAGAGACTATGGCTAGAGCTAGGGGGAAATGCAGAGGTCACAGGAAGAGGTTCTTATGGTGGTGCTGTTGGCAGTGGTGGTGCTTTTCAAACAGCACAGCTTTGAAGATGTTGAAACATCCGTGAAAAGAGTAGTTGCAGAGAGTTTCCTAGCCAGTGTTCACATTGCAGGCTTCCCTCTCTTTCCTCCATCTTGGTTATTTCATTTTAGCTAATTTTCCTAAAACTCTGCAGGTCCTCAGCGCACATCCTCCTCTGTTGTTACCCTCTGCTCTTGCCCATCCTGGTATTGAAAATATTTTCTTCACATGTCTACCCCTGAAAATGCCAGTGACCTTTTGGCTGCCTTTCAAATGAAGCTCTCTCTTACATTTGCTTGAAGGACAAGCGCTTGAGCTTATTTCTTGTTTGTTTTCTTCACATTCTGGCTACGTGTGTTGATCCTTCCTCCCAAAAGTTTATCACTTTTCCTAATACCATTTGTTGAATAATCATCTGCGTCCTCACCTCCCACTCACCACATTCTGGCTGCTGCACCCAACACACCCCTGAAAACGCATTTGGAAGATCTCCCACATGCTCTTCATTGTTGATCCCGAGACTACTTTACAGGACTTTACCCTGCATCAGGTTTCAGCAGCAATTGACTCTCTAGGCCGAAACTTTCCCTCCAACACTCTCATCTCTTGATTTCAATAACACTTCATTTTCTTGACTTTCTTCTCATCTTTCCCTCCTTTTCTTCCCTTCAATGTCACATTCAGGGCTCCGACCTAGCTTTTTTTCCTCTTCTCACTCTGCTTCCTCTGTGTGCCCTTCCACATCAATATCATCAACTGCATCTTTCTCTTCAGCCCAGCCCTTTCTCCTAAATTCCAGACTATGAATGTCATTGTCTCTAGACACCCTTTCTTGGACATCATCATCATCATACTTTAAATTTACTATGTCCAAGACCAAACTCCTCCCCTCTGTTCTACTCCTTCTCCTCCAAACCTTGTCATCACAAACCACTTTGTCCTCCATGCTTTCCTATCTCAGTGAATTAAACTATCTGTCATCTAGTTTATTAAATCAGAGTTTGACCTCATCATCCTTGATTACCAAAGGATGAGTCAATTTGTGTTCCTTGGATGGTAGTGGTGCCCTTAACAGTGCCTGATACTTTCAGAAGAAATTTAACTCTTGTTTGTTTATTTGTTTGGAAAGGACAAGGAAAGAGTGATTTATTTGGATTAGAGAGGTTGAATTTGAAGTCACTGGGATGCCTATGTAAAAAATATTAATTGGGCATTAGGAAATGTAGGTACTGGAGTAATGAAGATATTTCAGAGCTAGAGTTACACATTTGCCAATTATCTACAATACACAGAGGCAATAATTGAAACCATGTGAGAGGATGAGATCATCATGGAAAAGAGTACAGAGAAACAGGGATACGTGGAAACAAGTTGTCAGACCAGGTCACAGCTCTGAAAGCTGACAGGACTTCACACATCATCTGGCACAACTTTTTTTCACCTGAAAATTATACTAAGAAAGGAAGAGAGAAATTAAATTCCAAAGAAAAATCTACCTATGAGGTCTTTGATGCCAAGTTACTTGAAAGTTCCAAAGCTCAAAGAAAAGATTCAGAAGGAGCTGACTCTGCTTAAAGTCAAAAGCAGTGACTCAGGATCAAGACAACATTGTTGCTGGAGCCAGAAAGAGTTTGCATCTTTTATGAAATCCAAGACCTAATGGATAAGCAAGCCTTAATTCACCCCACCTCCAAATTTCCTATTAAACCAATCTATTCCTTTATAGTGTTAAACAGTTTGGTTTGTCACTTACTGTTACTTCAGTAAATCCTGGAGCTAGCTCTCTAGAACTGAGTGGGCACATCTTTTCCCAACTCTGTATTCAGTGACATCATCTTGTTAGGTTAAAACTGACCATCATGGGACTATTTAAAACTCAGAAATTGGCAAATGCTCTGAATTAGGAATTCCCACCACCACCACCACCCGCCCCCACTGGAAACCTGCTTGTTGAACATTTTCCTGTGTATCACTGTTCACAGCCAAAAGTACTTTACTGATACACATGTTGAATCAAAAACAGGATGAACAAAAAGAGGATGGCCTGAAGGGCCTAAAAGTTGCCAAAAAGGGGACCTAATAGGTGTGCACTGCCCGGGAAACAGAAGGATGAGGGTGGGAACTGATGTCAGCCAACCTATGCTGTGTCAATGAGCTGTGAGTGCCCTCGTGGAATGATGTTAGGGGTGTTGATCATCCCACAAGAGTCAGCAATTGTGCATCTGCCATAGAAGGGAACTAATCCAAGATTATGACCATACTAGTACAGATAGGATGGACTATCACTATAATTTCTCTCCTTTTCCATTTGTTCCAATCAGTGAAGGGGCCCGAAATGGCAGCTAGTGAGGTGTGAGGAGTTGGGACTAGAAGAAGCAAGAAAGAGATCCACCTCAGCATTTTAACCCTGCAGATTTCCCAGCCTTGATGAGAGAGGCAGAGGCTTTAAAGGGGATAAATGATGGACGTTCCAAGGTTAGATCAGAAGATGCTTTTTCAATCTACAGTATGAAATTACTCTTATGATTCCCGGAGACTAGAAAAGCTGTGGAGTATGCTTGGTATTTCCTCCAGGGGCAGGAAAGAACCTGCAAGAGGAGGTTTGAAGGGTCCTTGGGGGAAAACAATAAGGAAAATTTCTCTTTGTGTCCCACTGGCTAACTTAATAAACAGCTTTGCATCGATGATTGCAACACCTAAAAACTTTAGTAACTATATGGAAGCACAGTAAATATGCTTAATTGATATCTATTGAAGGAATGAATAAAACTCTAACTTGCAGGAAGAGAAAAAGATTTAGGAGGAATTCTTCCATCTGAACAAAATTAGAAATTGTTTGAGTCTATGTCATGTCAGAAAGAAAAGGACTTTCTTTTAATTATTTGTATTAAACAAAGTTATAATTCATAGATTCATTGGAAAGTGGTAGTTTATGGATATTTACTTTTTTTTCTTTTAACCCCCATAAAGCTAAAGACAAACACAAAATTTCTATCTCACTTCCCAACATCTGCCCTGTGCAAAGAGAAGAGAAAGATTCCTTTCTGTCTTTTGAAGTTTCTGTTTTTCTCCATAGGCAATGAGGGCTGTGGTAGTGATCTGGATTTCTAACTTTTCATGGGGAGAATTAGAATGCATGGCTCTTAGGATCTAGCAACCCTGGATCTTTAGTTTCCAAATAACCATTAGATGCAGGTGGTTACTTAATTATAAATTAGTTAAAATTAAATAGAATTAAAAACTCAGCATTTTTAAAGTGTTCATTAGCTACAGTCAACTAGTGGCACAGATTTAGAATATTTTTTTAGCATCACATAGAATTCCACTGGACAGCATTACCCTGGCTCTTCATTATTGAAAGACAAGATATTTTTGAGATAAATTTTTACCTAATGTGATTCAGATCCATTCCAAAAAACTTTCATATTTAAGCCAGTCAAGAAAGTAAATAAAACAATCTTCAAATAAAGAATTTGGCATACATCTAAAAACAGACTTTGATGGAAGTGGTCTTTTGTGTGTACATTTTATTAAAATGCTTTCAGTGTGACTGTTTAGATAATTTTGTTATACTGCTTTATAATGTTACAATATGTCTTCTGGGATCATTCCCAGAGAGTTCATCTCAGTTTTTGTAAAGCATTACGTAGCTATTTTATAATGGCAAAGAGAAATTAAAATTGTCTGCAATTAGAAAGGAGCCTTTACATTCTCCATGACTAAAATCTTTGGACAAATCCAAGCAAATTAGATTGATCCTTACCAGGGATAAGAATATTGCTTAGTTCCCCTCTCTGAATGCCAAGAAAAATTTATAACAGTTTCACTTCCAACTCAGAGCTGGTGACTGGGGAAAAACTCTTATGTTATAAGAGGACCCATTGGATTTAACACATGGTGATTTATGGTAATAAAAGCTCATTATAATGAAGTATGAGCATGCGTACGTGCTAAGTTGCATGTCTGACTCTTTGCGACCCTGTGGACTGTAATCCATCAGGCTCCTCTGTCCACAGGATTCTCCAGGAAAGAATACTGGGATGGGTTGTCATGCCCTACTCCAGGAGATCTTTCCAACCCAGGAATTGAACCTGCAACTCCTGCATTGCAGGTGGATTCTTTACTGCTGAGCCACTGGGGAAGCCCATGATGAAGTATAATTGTAACAAGTTTCCATAGCATAAGAATTACCGATGGGGGAGGACAAGAATAGATAAGAGAAAGAACTGTAAAACTGTCATTTCCCTGGGAATGAAGATAGACTCCTTGAGAGCAGACATCTCTGTTCTGCTATTGGTGTCTTGGAGCCCAAAATCCTGCCTATCACATAGCAAATGTTAAGTATTCATCTTCTTCTTAACAAGGTCTCTTTGGCTCAGAGAATAAAGCATCTGCTTGCAATGCGGGAGACCTGAGTTTGATCCCTGGGTTGGGAAGATCCCCTGGAGAAGGAAATGACAACCCACTCCAGTATTTTTGCCTGGAGAATCCCATGGACAGAGGAGCCTGATGGGCTACAGTCCATGGAGTCGCAAAGAGTTGGACATGACTGAGCAACTTCACACTTAACAAGGTCTATGAGCAAAAGAAATTATTTTTACCAGAGTTTACATTATTGGCGTTTTAGCAGGGCCTAATCGATCTGAGTAAAGAGAAATATTTAACTCTAGTCTTGCATGTGGGAGAAAGGAAATAACCAATTACAGTCCACTCTAGCCATCCTGTACCACCTAAGAGATGGTGGGAAAAGGACATAGATTTGTGAAGTTCACAGTTCAGGGGTACAGGCTCATTAAATATCGCTCCCCTTCCCCCACACTTTACCACCACAGCACTAAAGAACAGTACGTCATGTCTGTTTTTCAACAATCACAAGGAATACTAAAAGGTAAAAACACAGTTTGAAGAGACAGGCCAAGCATGAGAACCAGGCTCAGATATGGCAGGGATGTCAGACTTAGACCAAGAATTTAAAACAACTATGATTAATATGCTAAGGCCTCTAATGGATAAAGTGAACAACATGTAAGAACAGATGGACAGTTTAGGCAGGGGGATGGAAATTCTAAGATATCTGTGAATAGAAACTTCCTAAGTGAGGAAGTAAAAAGAAAAAAGACTGGAAAAAAAAAAACAGAACATCCAAGAACTGTGGGCCAACTACAAAAGGTGTAACAAACTTACAATGAAAATATCACGAGAAAAAGGAGAGAGGGGGACAGAAATATTTGAAGCAATAAAAACTGGGAATTTTCCCCCAGTTAATGTCAGATATCAAATGACAGATCCAGGAAACTCAGAGAAGAATAAATGCCTAAAACACTATACTGATAGATATATATATATAATTCAAATTAAATAAATAAGTATATATATAATTCAAATTACATAAATAAAAAATAAAGAAAAAATCTTGAAAGAAGACAAAGAAAAAAAATCTTACCTATAGAGAATAATATGCACTAAGTCACTTCAGGCATGTCCAACTCTTTGTGACCCCATGGACTGTAGCCTGCCAAGTTCCTCTGTCCATGGGATTTTCCAGGCAAGGATATTGGATTGGATTGCCATTTCCTTTTCTAGGGGATATTCCAGACCCAGGGATCTAACCTTGTCTCTTACATCTCCTCCACTGGCGTTGGCAGGCAGGTTCTTTACCACTCATGCCACCTGGGAAGCCCCAGTAGAGAAGCATAGATAAGAATTATATCTAATTTCTCTTCAAAAACCATGCAAGCAAGAAGAGTGGAGTGAAATACTTAAAGTGCTGGAATTAAAGAAACACCAACTTAGATTTCTGAAGCTTACAAAATTATCCTACAAAGATGAAGGAGAAATAAATACGTATTTATTTTTGCTATGTGGCACTTGGGATCTTAGTTCCTTCACCAGGGATCAAACCCACACCCCTTGCATTGGATGCAGGGAGTCTTAACCAATGAATGACAGAGAAATTCCAAGATTCTTATTCTTAATTGATCTGATAACAGTTCAAAATAATATCAACACTGTATTTGATCATGTAGTCTTATGTATGTTTCTGTATAAGAGAAATGAATGACAACCAGGATATAAGAGATGGAAGGGAGGAATTAGGATTATTTTCTTATTATAAGGTATTGCACTACCATGAAATTGTATAGTGTTATTTGAAAGTGGACTTGGTTTAATTGTAAATGTATACTGAAAATTCTAAGACAACCACTTAAAAAGTAAAAAAAAAAAATTTTTAAGCATGATTGGAATGCTAAAATAGAAGAGAAAATGAAATTCTATAAAATTTTCAATTAAAACTACAAAAAGCAGAAAAATAATGAAAGATAAATAACAAAGAACAAGGGCAATGACTAGAAAACAATAATAAATATGGTAAAATATTAATCCTACTACATCAACAGTCACTTTAAACATCAGGAGTCTAAATACACCAATTAAAAGACAGAGATTATCAGAATGGGTCAAAAAATAAGACATTTTGTCTACAAGAAACCAATTATATTTTATTTTGTTTGATTTAATTTTTATTGAAATAGAGTTATTTACAATGTTGCTTAAGCTTCAGGTATAAAGCAAAGTGATTCAGTTATACATATATATATATTCTTTTTCATATTCTTTTCCATTATGGATTATTACAAAATATTGAGTATAGCTCCTTGTGCTATACAGTAGGTCCTTATTGGTTATCTCTTTTACATATAGTAATGAGTATCTGTGAACACAGAACTCCTAATTTATCCCTCCCCGCATTTCTTCTTTGGTCTATTTCTGTTTTATTGACTATGCCAAAGCCTTCAACTGTGTGGATCACAATAAACTGTGGAAAATTCTGAAAGAGATGGGAATACCAGACCACCTGACCTGCCTCTTGAGAAACCTGTATGCAGGTCAGGAAGCAACAGTTAGAACTGGACATGGAACAATACACTGGTTCCAAATAGGAAAAGGAGTACATCAAGGCTGTATATTGTCACCCTGTTTATTTAACTTATATGCAGAGTACGTCTTGAGAAACGCTGGGCTGGATGAGGCACAAGCTGGAATCAAGATTGCCAGGAGAAATATCAATAACCTCAGATATGCACATGACATCACCCTTATGGCAGAAAGTGAAGAGGAATTAAAAAGCCTCTTGATGAAAGTGAAAGAGGAGAGTGAAAAAGTTGGCTTAAAGCTTAACATTCAGAAAACTAAGATCATGGCATCTGGTCCCATCACTTCATGGGAAATAGATGAGGAGACAGTGGAAACAGTGTTAGACTTTATTTTGGGGGGCTCCAAGATCACTGCAGATGATGACTGCAGCCATGAAATTAAAAGATGCTTACTCCTTGGAAGGAAAGCTATGACCAACCTAGAGAGCATATTAAAAAGCAGAGACATTACTTTGCCAGCAAAGGTCCATCTGGTCCAGGCTATGGTCTTTCCAGTAGTCATGTATGGATGTGAGAATTGGACTGTGAAGAAGGCTGAGCGCTGAAGAATTGATGCTTTTGAACTGTGGTGTTGGAGAAGACTCTTGAGAGTCCCTTGGACTGCAAGGAGATCCAACCAGTCCATCCTGAAGGAGATGTGTCCTCGGTGTTCATTGGAAGGACTGATGTTGAAGCTGAAACTCCAGTACTTTGGCCACCTGATGCGAAGGGTTGACTCATTGGAAAAGACCCTGATGCTGGGAGGGATTGGGGGCAGGAGGAGAAGGGGACGACAGAGGATGAGATGGCTGGATGGCATCACCGAGTCGATGGGCATGGGTTTGAGTAAACTCCGGGAGTTTGTGATGGACAGGGAGGTCTGGCATGCTGCAGTTCATGGGGTGGCAGAGTCGGACACGACTGAGAGAATGAACTGAACTGAACCATAATTTGTTTTCTATGAATGTTGAATGTGAGTCTATTTCTGCCTTGTAAATAAGTTCATTTTATCATATTTTTTTGATTCCACATATAACTGACATCATATGAAGTTCATCTTCCTCTGTCTGACTTACTTCACTTAGTATGATAATCTCTAGGTCTATCATGTTGCTACAAATGGCACTATTTCATCCTTTTTATGGCTAATACTCCATTGCATATTTGTACCATATCTTCTTTATCCAATCATCTAAATGAATATTTGATGGACATTTATGTTGCTTCCATGCCTTAGCTATTGCAATTAGTGCTGCCATAAATATTGGGATACATGTATCTTTTGAATTAGAGTTTTCTCTGGATATGCCCAGGAGTGGAATCACTGGATCATTTGGTAACTCTATTTTTAATTTTTTTAGGGATCTTTTATAGTGACTGTTATATACTGTTCTCCATAGTGACAGCACTAATTTACATTTCCACAGAATAGAAGAAGAAACCCATTTTAAATAAAAAGGCACATATAGAGTAAAAGTAAAAGGAAAGATATACCATGCTAACATTAACCAAAAGAAAGAAGTAGCTATACTGATTTAAGACATTGAATAGATCGCAAATAAGCATATGAAAAGATGCTTAATATCATATGCCATTAAGAAATGGCAAATTAAAACAAAGAGATATCATTGCAAACATATTGTTTAGTCACTCAGTCCAACTCTTTGCGACCCCATGGACTGCAGCACACCAGGCTTCCCTGTCCTTCACCATCCCGAAGTTTTCCCAAGTTCATGTCCATTGAAATAGTGATGCCATCCAACCGTTTCATCCTCTGTCATCCTCTTCTCCTACTGCCCTCAATCTCACCCAGCATCAGGTTCTTTTCCAATGAGTCAGTTGTTCACATCAGGTGGCCAAAGTATTGGAACTTTAGCTTCAATATCAGTCCTTCCAATGAGTACTTAGGGTTGATTTCCTTTAAGATTGACTGGTTTGATCTCCTTGCTTTCCAAGGGACTCTTAAGAGTCTTCTCCAGCATCACAGTTGGAAAGCATCAATTCTTCAGCACTCTGCCTTCTTTATTGTCCAGCTCTCACATCTGTCTGTACATGACTACCAGAAAGACCATAGCTTTGACTATATGGACCTTCGTAGGCAAAGTAATGTCTTTGCTTTTTAATACACTATGTAAGTTTGTCACAGCTTTCCTGCCAAGAAGCAATCATATTCTAATTTGATGGCTGCAGTCACCATCTGTAGTGATTTTAGAGCCCAAGAAGAGGAAAGTTGTCATTGCTTCCACTTTTTCCCCATCTATTTGCCATAAAGTGATGGGACTGGATGCCATGATCTTCGAATTTTAATACTGAGTTCTAAGCCAACTTTTTCAATCTCCTCTTTCACCTTCATCAAGAGGCTCTTTAGTTCCTCTTCGCTTTCTGTCATAAAAAAAGAAAGGCTTTCATCTGCATATCTGAAGTTGTTGATATTTCTCCCAGCAATCTTGATTCCAGCTTATAACTCATCCAGCCTGGCATTTCTCATGATGTGCTCTGCATAAAAGTTAGATAAACAGGATGACAATAAACAGTCTTACTGTTTAATGTGCAACAAACAGTTTTACCCCTTTCTCAATCCTGAACTATTCAGTTGTTCCATACTGGGTTCTAACTGTTGCTTCTTGACCTTCATACAGGTTTCTCAGGAGACAGATGAACTTGTCAGGTATTCCCATCTCATTCTTACTGTATGATCCAGCAACTGTACTCCAAATACCCATATGAGCTGAAAACTTACATTCACACACAAACCTGCACACAGATGTTTATAGCAGCTTTACTCATAATTGCCAAAACTTGGAAGTAATCAAGATGTCCTTTAGTAGGTGAATAGATAAATAAACTATGGGACATCTAGACAATGGAATATTATTAAGTGCTAAAAAAAAAGTCTTATCAAACCATGAAAAGACAAGGAGAAATTTTAAATGCATACTACCAAGTGAAAGAAGCCAATCTGAAAAGGCTACATACTGTATGACTTCCAACTATATGACAATCTGGAAAAAGCAAAACTATGGAGACAGTAAAAAAAATTAATGGTTGCCAGGGGTTGGAGGGAGGGAGAAGTGAATAGTCAGAGCCCAGGGATGTTTAGGGCAGTGAAACTGCCTATCTAATCCTGTAATGGGGGATATATATCATTGTATGCCTGTTAAAACCCATGGAATGTACAACATCAGGAGTGAACTCTGTGACTTTGAGTAATGGTAAGTTCATCCATCTGACAAGTGTACCAGCTTAGGGCAGGATAATTATTAGCAGAGGAGGCTGTTGCCTGGGAGGGGGGCAGAAGTGATGTGGGGCAGGGGTCCACAGCCTCCAGGATCTAATCCCTGATGGGCTGAGGTGGAGCTGATGTAACAATAATAGAAATAAAGCTCACAATAAATGTAATTCATTTGAATCATCCTGAAACCATTCCCTCGCTTCTGGTGCATGAAAAAATTGTCTTCCATGAAACCGGTCCCTGGGGCCAAAAAGGTTGGGAACCTCCGATGTCGGGTTATCTCAATGTCTGCTGATCAATTTTTCTGTGTACCTAAAACTGCTCTAAAAAATAAAGTCTATTAAAAAAATAATTAAAGCTAACTATGTCAGACCCTGAGATATAATATTTTATGTAATGAAATAAAAATTTTCTCATTTTAACTCCAAGCCTTAACTTTCCCTTTCCTCAGGCACCTCCTACTAAATAAATGTGTCTGGGAGTTTGATGAGGAAGATAAGCTATCTGAAAGTTCCTCCTTTGCACTTCACGTCTCCATGTATTTGGTGAGCAAATTCTCCAACCTCTTCCCTCCCAAGAAGCAGATTTTCTTTTTAAGGTAATGTCTAAATGATCTATTTTCTTTAAAAGTACCATTTCAGATATTTCCTGTCCTTTAGATGCTGCCATTGAACAAATAACCTGAATTCTGCTTCTGTTAAAGCAGATGTGGAAATGAAATGAGCAAGGTTAGTCCTGACATCTACTGTCAGAACTTGAGTATGAACTGCTTTACGCAAGCCACCCTCTGTAATGAGCTGGGCAGTGGGTAGCAGCAGGGGCAGGTGCAGGAATGACTGGGCTTCCCTGGTGGCTCAGATGGAAAGAATCTGCCTGCAATGCAGGAGATGGGGGTTCGATCCCTGGGTGGGGAAGATCCCCCCAGAGAACGGAATGGCTGCCCACTCTAGTGTTCTTGCCTGGAGAATTCCATGGACAGAGGAGCCTGGGGGGCTACAGTCCATGGGGTCGCAAAGAGTCGGACACAACTGAGCGACTAACACACGATAGGAGTGACTGGAGCAGAGTCACCCAAAACTCCATTATACTGAAAGAGGGAGCCAGGGAACCCCTCAGCTCTACTTGAGATAAACATGCTGAAGATTCCAGAGGCAGAAGATAAAACGAATGTCAAGAGGTGTTCTTAATTCTCACCCAGGAGTCTTCCTCAGGCTCTGACCTCTTTAACAAACCTCACTCTTTGTTTTCTTGTCATGCTTCTGTCTCTGGTGCTCTAAAGAAAACATATATACTGGGTTTGATTCTTAGAGGAGGGAGAGAGGAAGAAAAATAGAAAGCTTCCCTCACCTTGGTCTTTCTCCTGCCCCGGGCTTTGCTCTATGCTAAAGTGGCTCTCTACCTTTCATTTGTTATTTTTATCTTCTTCTGGAAATATTTTCCACTCCAACCCAGGAATTAGCTACGGAATTAAGTCACCAGGCTATTTTAAAAGGTGTGCATCCCACGAGGGCTTGCACTCCATCACTTCCCAGGCTCTTGTGTATCTCATAAAGAGCTGTTCCCCAGACTGGGGAGAAGAGACCCAGAATGGACAGTGTTCTAGGTGAAGAGATGCAGGCATTCGTCCTTGCTGTGGCTGCAGTATATTGTAACGGTTGTTACACAAGGGCTTCTGCAAAAATAGAGAATGGCCACGTTGCTATCTGTAGTCTGGCCTCCATTGTTACCAACCAGGGGAAGGTCGAACAGGCCCGCAAGGATGGACTAGAGGACTCGGGAGCCATGAGGGAATATCCTCAACCACCACCCCCATCGCAGCTGACGGCAGTATCCTCTGGCCTTGCTCCCTCATCCTCATCCCTTGCTCTTGTACTTCCCTCATCTGGTAGACACACACTGCCTCAGGACCACAGGCCTATTCCTTAGTACATGAAGGACTAGCTATGCCCCCATGTGGAGAACACAGAGAAATCCTCTAGCTTTTTGCCCTCTGATAGATTTGTATTCAAGCCTACTTAACTATCATATTTTTTTTTCTTTTTTTGCTCTAGGTTATTTAAGTATTTAAGATGGGATTCGTTTTTAAACACAAATTTGCTCCATAGAACAGGGAAATACATTTGATAGCTTGTAAAAACCTACAAAGAAAAAAAAACCTGAGAAGAGTCATATATGTAGAAGTATCACTCTGATGTACACGTGAAACTAACACAGCATTGAGATTCAACTGTACTTCGATTTTTTTAAAAATGGGATGCATTTTAAGAAAGGTTGTTGGTAGTAGCCAACATCCTTCATGGAAGACATTTGGGATAAAATCTTAAAAATATTTCCCTTTTTATTCATACAGGTGTAATCAAAGCATTCTGAACAGCTGCTCTTATTCGGTTGGTACTTTGGGGAAATCCACCATATACAAAAATACTTTTAAAAATCTATTCCATAGGAGACCACTGTGTGTTCATTGAACAAACAGGACAGAGGAGGTGGGCCTAGCAAGCTGGTGAGCTGTTTTCACTCCCACTGTGGTGCTGTTCCGTGTGGTGAACAGTAAAACACAATTAGGGGCACAGACCCTGGTCTTACAGTGCCTGCGTTCAAAGGTCGATTCTACCCATCATGCACTATTACTTCACACTCTGACTCAGTTTCCTCACCTGTAGAATGGGATAATAAGTAAAAATATTTAATGCTGTTCCTGGCACTTTACAAGTTCTCAGTTAATATAATCTATCACTATTATCAAATGTGGGTTTCTCTCACAGCTCAGTTGGCAAAGACTCTGCCGACAGTGCAGGAGACCCTGGTTCAATTCCTGGGTCAGGAAGATCCCCTGGAGAAGGGATAGGCTACCCACTCCAGTATTCTTGGGCTTCCCTTGTGTCTCAGCTGGTAAAGAATCTGCCTGCAATGCAGGAGACCCCGGTTCGATCCCTGAGTTGGGAAGATCCCCTAGAGAAGGGAAAGGCTACCCGCTCCAGTGTTCTGACCTAGAGAATTCCATGGACTATATAGTCCATGGGGCACAAAGAATTGGACATGACTGAGTGACTTTCACTTTCACTTTTTCATTATTAAACAAAGTACTGGTCATATCCTATCTTATTATAAAAGAAACATCCTAAGTCATTGCCTCGTCTTTCCTATTGAGGTGTTATAAATTAAGAAGTGTTGGGTTAGAAAAGATCTGATTGGGAATTTCCTTGTTTAGAGAATATCAGTGTTTCCCTTATTTTTAGGATACTTTTAACACAACTTTGCTTTGTCAACAAAAAGACAATTTTTTTAAACCCTGTATCCTACTTCAAATCTTCCAACTATGTGTTCCCTTGCTGTGCTCAATAGCCCCTAATGAGTCTCTCCAATCTTTTATTATTATTGTTAGTGAGATGTAGCTAATCTACAATGTTGTGTTAATTTCATGTACAGCAAAGCAATTCAAATGCAGATATGTATATATTTTATGAGTCTATGGTTGAATCACTTTGCTGTGCATATAAGTATGTGTGTATATTTATGTGTATGTATGTACTCATCTCACACGCTAGTAAAGTAATGCTCAAAATTCTCCAAGCCAGGCTTCAGCAATACATAAACCATGAACTTCCAGATGTTCAAGCTGGTTTTAGAAAAGGCAGAGGAACCAGAGATTAAATTGCCAACATCCGCTCGATCATTGAAAAAGGTAGAGCATTCCAAAAAAAATCTATTTCTGCTTTATCGACTATACCAAAGCCTTTGACTGTGTGGATCACAACAAACTGTGGAAAATTCTGAAAGAGATGGGAATACCAGACCACCTGACCTGCCTCTTGAGAAACCTGTATGCAGGTCAGGAAGCAACAGTTAGAACTGGACATGGAACAACAGACTGGTTCCAAATAGGAAAAGGAGTACATCAAGGTTGTATATTGTCACCCTGCTTATTTAACTTATACGCAGAGTACATCATGAGAAACGCTGGGCTGGATGAAGCACAAGCTGGAACCAAGACTGCCGGGAGAAATATCAATAACCTCAGATATGCAGATGACACCACCCTTATGGCAGACAGTGAAAAGGAACCAAAAATCCTCCTGATGAAAGTGAAAGAGGAGAGTGAAAAAGTTGGCTTAAACTCAACATTCAGAAAACTAAGATCATGGCATCTGGTCCCATCACTTCATGGGAAATGGGTGGGGAAATAGTGGAAACAGTGTCAGACTTTGGTTTTTTGGGCTCCAAAATCACTGCAGATGGTGACTGCAGCCATGAAATTAAAAGAAACTTGCTCCTTGAAAGGAAAATTACGACCAACCTAGATAGCATATTGAAAGGTAGAGACATTACTTTGCCAACAAAGGTCCGTCTGCTCAAGGCTATGGTCTTTCCAGTGGTCATGTATGGATGTGAGAGTTGGACTGTGAAGAAAGCTGAACACTGAAAAATTGATGCTTTTGAACTGTGGTGTTGGAGAAGACTCTTGAGAGTCCCTTGGACTGCAAGGAGATCCAACCAGTCCATCCTAAAGGAGATCAGTCCTGGGTGTTCATTGGAAGGATTGATGCTGAAGCAGAAACTCCAATACTTTGACCATCTGATGCGACGATCTGACTCATTGGAAAAGACCCTGATGCTGGGAGAAATTGGGGGCAGGAGGAGAAGGGGACGACAGAGGATGAGATGGCTGGATGGCATCACTGACTCGATGCACATGAGTTTGAGTAAACTCCGGGAGCTGGTGATGGACAGGGAGGCCTGGCGTGCTGCGATTATTGGGGTCACAAAGAGTCAGACACGACTGAGCAACTGAACTGAACTGATGTTATTCATCCCATTGTGTCTGACTCTTTGTGACTCCATGGACTATAGCCCATCAAGCTCCTTTGTCCATGGGAATTCTCCAGGCAAGAATACTGAAGTGAGTAACCATTTCCTTTTCCAGGGGATCGTCCTGAAACAGAGATCACACCCAGGCCTCACACTGCAGGCAGATTCTTTATCATCTGAGCCACCAGGGAAGCCTGATATATATATTCATATATATATATATATATTCATTTATAGGTTATTACAAGATATTGAATATAGTTCCCCATGCTATACAGTAGGACTTTGTCATTTATCTATTTTATTAAATGTATTAATCGTTTGTATCTGTTAATTCCAAACTTTTTTTTTTCCCCAAACTTCTAATTTATCCCCCTCCTTTTTGGTAACCATAAGTTTGTTTTCTCTGTCTCTGGGTCTGTTTCTGCTTTGCAAGTAAGTTCACTTGTATCATCTTTTAGATTCCACATATATTAATAAGTGACATATTATGATATTTGTCTTTGACTTACTTCAGTTAGTATGATAATCTCTAGATCTATTAATGTTGCTGCAAATAGCATCATTTCCTTCTTCATATGACTAAGTAATATTTCATTGTCTATCTGTACCACATCTTCTTTATCCATTCATCTGTCAGAGGACAGTTAGGTTGCTTCCATGTCTTGGCTACTTTAAATAATATTGCTATGAACTTTGAGGCACATATATCCAAAAGAAAGAAAATGTTTTGAAACTACGGTTGTCTCATTTCTGTTTTGTCTTTTGTTTGTTTTTGCTTTCCTCTAGAACTTCAGTCTCTTGTTCTCCTATGTTCTTCTCACTTAAGCTCATTTCCCAGTCCTCTATCTCCTGTTCCTGTTTCTCACCCTGGGGCCCCAGCCCCCAGGATTCTAAGCAAGGTCCCCTCTAGGCCTCATTATGAAGAGAAATCACAAAAGGGTGGTGTACAGAAAGAGAACATGAAATTGATTGGCCTGCAGCAGTGGTCTCTTTCCTGGTGAGGGTTGCGGGGAGGGAAGAGGAATGACGCCAACTGATGTTAGACTGAAAACATGTGAACCCCCAGCACTGTCTCCTTCTCCCAGTCCCGCTACTTCTGTGAATCATGTTCACTCACCTGATGTTCACCCCAGACCTAGGATGTGCACCTATATTTCCCGAGGCATCTTAAATTTGGCACTTTCCTCTTCAATGAAGTGTGTGTCTGTGTGTGCGTGTGTGTGTGTGTGTGTGTGTGTGTGTGTGTGTGTGTGTGTTATCGCTCAGTCGTGTCCAACTCTGCAACCCCATGGACTAGCCCACCAGGCTCCTCTGTCCATGAAATTCTCCAGGCAAGAATACTGGAGCGGGTTGCCATTTCCTTCTCCAAGAAGTATGAGGAAGTACATATTAGCTAATTCTAAGAGAAATTTGGAAAAACATGTATGTGCACGCTTCTCCCCTTCCCCCAGTTGTTAGCCATTCTTTGTCACCTATGATATTTGTCCCCATTAGAAAGGGATATAGTTTTCAGCTTCTCTGCCCAGGCCACCGCCCTACCTTATCTTTTCTGAGCCCTCCATTTGATCTAATGCAAATGGTGAAAGATTCCAATTAATTGTGTGGTAAAAGATCCCAGCTGATGGTGGTTTGTTGAGGCTTAATTCAGTACTTGGCATTTGTCAGCTTCATGCCCTTCAAAGGAGATAAAGAAGAGATAAAATTAACTGGGAAGGAGGTTTCATGTTACTGTTGCCTGTCACTGTCAGTGACCCCTACTGCCTATGGTGGGACTCCTAATGTCCTAGGTAGCTCAGAAAAAGTCCAGCACAATCCACTGCACTAAAGTGCCCTCTGCATTCTAGTGTACCAATATTTTTTTCAGGTATTGATGGGCCCTATTATTTTTTTTAAGTTTTAAAACATATCTTCTATAAGTATACTCAACCAGAAACAAAGTGTTCATTTAGAAACCAAGAGTTCCCACTATTTCATAATGACTGTTTCATTATCCAAAATGAGATGACTTGCAACATTTTCTTAGTCAAATTTTTCCCTCAAATTGTCTGTTTTAAAAGCCCAAGTCAGGAAAACAAGATGGCAGAGATAGATGTGGAGTGTATCTCTCTCCCACAGACACATCAGGAATACACCTTCAGACACAGAAGTGCATGCAGAACACTATCTGCTGAGAGCAGATAGGAGTACCTGACCTTTGGAAAAGAATTTATAGACCCACGCGAAACATGGTAGGACGCAGGGACTGGGGGTAAAACAGGAGTGTTAGTAGGACTGGACCTGCCCTCGGAAAGTGGGGGAACTGAAGCAGGTGTCTGATCCCCACATCGGGGCAATTGTCTGAGTCAGAGGACAAACATTTAAGGCTGAGAGTGAAACAGCTGATCCGTGGCAGCCTAAATGGAATGAGAATCCTACAGTCCTTGCCACAACCATACATACCCCAGATGGCGCAGAAGCTGGGAGCTGGAGTTCAGAGACTGTGGAGCAATCCCCAGGCAAGGGCTGCTGTTGATGCGGAGAAATGGATCCAGGGGATGTGAAGGAGGTGACTGTGGTGGAAAATGCCTATGGAGGAAAGCTGGGTGGCCGTGGAAGCAAGGCGATGCTGCTGAGTCACGTGTAGGGAGTGACGCCATCACCGTAGCCGCTCTCCCCTCACACGCCAGCACCGGCAGCTGAACGGTAGAGGCTGGCCCATCAAAGGGCGGACACTGAACTACAGAGAGGAACCCCACCCAGGGCGCTCCTTCAAGTGACTGATCGCTGAACAACACAGAAGGACCCCAGGCAAGGAAGCCCTCCAAGTGCCTGAACGGGAGGAGCTACCAAGAAAGACTGGCCGAAGAGGCCTTCTGATCACCAGAAAAAAGACTCTGAGAAGGCCATAAACTCCTGCGGCAGAGGCAGTCCGTGTCCCTGCACACTTGGCGCTGCCAGGGTCCCCGCAAGCCAAGCAGCTGCACCGCCTTCACGCTCAGCTCTCACTGGGGCAGAGCTGCCACGGGCAAAAAAGTCTTGCACCTGTGCACACAGAGTCGCTTCGGTAGTGTCTGACTCTTTGCAGCCCTGTAGACTGTGGCCTGCCAGGCTTCTCTGTCCGGGAGGGGGGTTCTCCAGGCAAGAATACTGGAGTCTATTGGCCAATACTGGTTGCCATGCCCTTCTAGAGCACTGGATTTCCTGCTGCCCTAGCCGCCAACTCCCCTGAGTACCTGGTGCGGCCAGAACCCCTGCGACCCAGGCAGCTGCATCACCTCCACACCCAGGTCCTCCAGGGCAGCCTCAGGAGCAAACCCCGGTGGATGACCCACATGCAGAGGTGGAAATAAAACCAAAATTGAAACCCAAGGGCAGTATGACTAAGGAAGAAGGCCCAAAACCCTCCCACCAGCTACAGATTAAATCCACACGATCAACTAGGCAGATTCTGTGTCTATGGAATATAAAAAGGTCATAGAGAGTTCCTACAAAAGAAAACACACTAGTTCTGATAGCTGCAGACATTGGAGGCAGAACATGGAGGAGTAGGACAAGATTAGAATCTGAGCTGCCCCCACAGCAAATCCAGAGATCAGCACAGTGTTAGAGGGCGTCCAAGGGAGGTGAGGTGGACAGTGGCTCCCAGCAAGGTAAAGGACCCTGACAGCAGTGACTCAAGAAAAACATTTATTATTCTTATGTTTTGACTTGTTCTATAGATTCATTTGGATTATTTTCTTTTTTTTTTTCCCTTTCCTCCCCTCTCTTGTAGTTGTAGATTTCATTGGCACTATGATATCTATTTAAGCTTTTGAGCTTTTTTTCTTTTTTCTTTTTTTCTCAGTCACATTTTTTATTGTTATTATAAACATCTGCCTCTACGTTGGGCTTTTGCAGTTCTGGGGAGTTTTCCTATTCTTTTCCTTTTTTCTTTCTTCTTCCGTTTTTTTTTTTTCCCTCTTTTTTATAATTTTAATTTTTAATTTTTTAGACCTATTATTTTTCTACATTTATTCCTTTGTTTGCTTTTCCTACTGTTCTTTTCCCCTTGCAGTTGATCTTTAATATATATGTAAATCTTCTTTATCTACCTCTATTTAAATTTTCATATCTATTCTTTCTTTTCTTTCCTTTCTTTCCTTTCCTCTCAACATATTTGTTAGTTTTATTTTCATTGCTTTATTCCCCAATTGGTACCTTGCTTTAGTTTTGTTTTCCAGTTTGTGAATGAGTTAGTTTTTGTTCTGGTAAACATAAGTTTTAGTTTCCTTTGTTTGCAAGTCGATCTATTGCACTTTACTTTTGTTGGACTGCTTTAATTTTGCTTATGGCTGTATATGTATATGTGTATATTCAGTCACACTTTTTATTGTTGTTATAAACCTCTGCCTCTATGTTAGGCCATTGCAGTTCTATGGAGTTTTCCTTTTCTTTTCCTTTTTTCTTTCTTCTTCCATTTCTTTTTTATTTTCTCTTTTTTATAATTTTAATTTTTAATTTTTTAGCCTATTATATTTTTATACATTTATTCCTTTGCTTGACTTTCCTACTGCTCTTTTCCCCTTGCAGTTAATCTTTAATGAATATAAATCTTTTTAATCTATCTCTGTTTAACTTTGCATATCTCTTCTTTCTTTCTTTTCTTTCTTTCCTTTCCTCTCAACATATTTGTTAGTTTTGTTTTCACTGCTTTATTCCCCAATTGGCACCTTGCTTTAGATTTGCTTTCCAGTTAATGATTTAGCTAGTTTTGTTCTTAACTGGTAAATACAATTTTTGATTTCTTTTGTTCTCCAGGTCAATCTATTGTACTTTATTTTTGTTAGATTGTTTTGACTTTGCTCATGAGTGTATATGTATGTGTGTATATTTCATTATTTTAATTATTATTTGCCTGATTTTGTAACTGCCATTTGTCTGGGGTTCATCTTTGGTTTCTCATTTGGGATATTTGTTTTAATCTCACTTAATGCCAAAACAAACTGCTTGCGGAAACTTTGTTCCTGACCAGAGATTAAGCTCTGAGCCTTTAGAGTGGGAGCCTGACTCCAAGACCCTCGACCACCGGAGAACTAACCCTGGGGGGTTAAAGGCCACAATAGATAAGTCTACAACAAAAGTTATTCTCAATGGTGAAAAACTGAAAGCATTCCCCCTAAGATCAGGAACAAGACAAGGGTGTCCACGTTCACCACTATTATTCAACATAGTTCTGGAAGTCCTAGCTACAGCAATCAGAGAGGAAAAAGAAATAAAAGGAATCCATATAGAAGGGAGAAGTAAAGCTCTCACTGTTTGCAGATGACATGATACTGTACATAGAAAACCCTAAAAATAGTATCAGAAAATTGCTAGAGCTAATCACTGAATTTAGCAAAGTTTCAGGATACAAAATCAATACCCAGAAATCACTTGCATTTCTATATACTAACAATGAAAATCAGAAAGAGAAATTAAAGAATCAATCCCATTCACCATTGCAACAAAAAGAACTAAGTAGGAATAAACTTATCTAAGGAGACAAAAGAACTGTACATAGAAAATTATAAGACTCTAATGAAAGAAATAAAAGATGACACAAATAGATGGAGAGATATTCCATGTTCCTGGGTAGGAAGAATCAACGTTGTGAAAATGACTATACTACCAAATACAATCTACAGATTCAATGCGATCCTTATCAAATTACCAATGGCATTTTTACAGAACCAGAACAAAAAATTTCACAATTCATATGGGAACACAAAAGACCCTGAACAGCCAAAGCAGTCTCGAGAGAGAAGAATGGAGCTGAAGGAATTAACCTTCCTAACTTCAGATTATACTACAAAGCTATAGCCATCAAGACAGTATGGTACTGGCACAAAAAACAGAAATATAGACGAATGGAACAAAATAGAAAGCCCAGAAATAAACCCATGTGCACCTATGGGTACCTTATTTTTGACAAAGGAGGCAAGAATATACAATGGAACAAAGACAGCTTCTTCAATAAATGGTGCTGGGAAAACTAGACAGCTACATGTAAAAGAGAATGAAATTAGAACACTTTCTAACTCCATACACAAAGATAACCTCAAAATGGATTGAGGACCTAAATGTAAGACCAGAAACTATAAAACTCTTAGAAGAAAAAAAAGGCAGAACACTCGATGTCATAACTCAAAGCAAGATCCTCTATGACCCACCTCTTACAGTAACAGAAATAAAAACCAAAGTAAACAGGTGAGGCTTGATTAAACTGAAAAGATTTTGCATAGCAAAGGAAACTATAAGCAAGGTGAAAAGACAACCCTCAGAATGGAAGAAAATAATAGCAAATGAAACAACTAACAAAGGATTCATTTCCAAAATATACAAACAGCTCATACAACTCAATGCCAGAAGAACAAGCAACCCAATCAAAAAGTGGAGAAAAGACCTAAACAGACATTTCTCCAAAGAAGACATACAGATGGCTAACAAACACATGAAAAGATATTCAACATCACTCATCATTCAGTTCAGTTCAGTTCAGTTCAGTTCAGTCGCTCAGTCGTGTCCAACTCTTTGCGACCCAATGAATCACAACACGCCAGGCCTCCCTGTCCATCACCAACTCCCAGAGTTTACTCAAACTCATGCCCATCGAGTCAGTGATGCCATCCAGCCATCTCATCCTCTGTCGTCTCCTTCTCCTCCTGCCCTCATCATTAGAGAAATGCAAATCAAAACTACAATGAGATATCACCTCACACCAGTCAGAATGGTCATCATCAAAAAGCCTACAAACAATAAATGGTGGAGAGGGTGTGGAGAAAAGGGAATGCTCTTGCACTGTTGGTGGGGATGTAAGTTGATACAGCCACTATGAAAGACAATATGGAAATTCCTTAAAAAAGTAGGAATAAAACCACCATATGACCCAGCAATTCCATTCCTAGGCATATAACCTGAGGACACCAAAACTGAAAAAGACACATGTATCCCATTGTTTATTGCAGCACTGTTTACAATAGCTAGAACATGGAAGCAACCTAGATGTCCATCAACAGATGAATGGATAAAGAAGCTGTGGTACATATACACAATGGAATATTACTTAGCTACAAAAAGGAGCATTTTGAGTCAGTTCTGATGAGGTGGATGGACTTGGAACCTATTATACAGAGTGAAGTGAGTCAGAAAGAGAAAGATAAATATCGTATTCTAATGCACATATAAGGAATCTAGAAAAATGGTACTGAAAATTTATTTACAGGGAAACAATGGAGAAACAGACAGAGCGAATAGACTTATGGATATGGGGAGGGGGGAGGAGAGGGTGAGATGTATGGAAAGAGTAACATGGAAACTTGCATTACCATGTGTAAAATAGATAGCCAATGGGAATTTGCTTTATATCTCAGGAAACTCAAACAGGGGTTCTGTATCAACGAGAAGGGTGGGATGGGAGGATGGGAGGGAAATGGGAGGGAGGTCCAAAATGGAGGGGACATATGTATACCTGATTCATGTTGAGGTTTGACAAAAAAACAACAAAATTCTGCAAAGCAGTTATCCTTCAATTAAAAAAAAAAAAAAAAGCCCAAGTCAAATGGCATCAATAGCAAGGGATTCTTTCAAAAATTACTGCCACTCTAAGTCCTTAAAAATACATATATAGCCTTTGAACCAGTGCTTTTACATCTGGTAATTTATCGTAAAGAAATCATTAATCCTAAGGAAATGAATACTTAGCTGAAGATGTTTATGGCAGTGTCATTTGAAAGAGTGAGTTTTTGAAAACAGTCTAATTGTAGAATATAGAATAATGCTCAAATGTTCATAATATCTCTATCTGAAGGGATTCTATGCCACCATTAGAAGCAATGTTGACATAGGAATGTTTATTGACAAATGTTTGTTGACATAGGAAAATATCTTGATAAATTGTTAAACACAAGAATTAGGTTTAAGGTATCCGTATAGAGTATGTACAATATGCACCCATCTTGGAAAATATATATATATATATATATATATATATATGCACAGAAAAAGTCTGAAAAGCTTTCAGGCAAAACGCCAATAATGGTTAATTTTTGGGTGGTGGAGAATTTAAATTTTGTCCTATTTCTTAACTTGTATTCATTTTTCAATGAATGAGTAGTCATTGTGTATTTTTAAAGACTTCCCCCAAAAGTCACCACTGCTCTTGTGAGAGGCACAAATAGACATAATTTCAGCCCTTATGCACTGAGAAGTGTGCAAAGTATTATCGGAAACCCTGGGATTTGAAAGAAGTGTACATGTAGGTTGTTCAGAAGGTTTTGATTTATAAAGCACCTGCATAAACCTGGTTATCAAACAGATTTACTCTTATTAAAGAAATCTAAGTAGATTCATATTTTGCAAAATATGTTCCTACTGACAGAACCTTACTCATCAGTATTTAATGACTCTGTGTAAGTTGCATTGGCACTACAACCCACGCAACCCATTTCTGCACAGCCCAGCCCATAACAGCACTTGAACCTGCAATCAAAGTGATGGAGGAAGTGTGAATGAAGCACAGTGGGGAAGGGTCATTAGAGTCTCCAACCATAGGCATTAGTGAGTGTCTCCTGTCCTACCCCATTCTTGGCATGTGAGGAACAGAACCCGAAAGGTCTGGATCCAAGTCAAGTCACATGAATGCTAAGCATGTAAATAAAAATCTGGAATACCTGTAAAACTTACTACACTTTAAGCCAATCATTTGTATGCAGAGCATTAAATTAAATGACAGGCATAACTTTTGTCTAAACAGAAAAAAACCCACACCAACTTCCTAGTAATTTACTTTGTCACCATAGTACTTCAGTTTCTGATGGATTTTGGTACACACATTGCATGTTCACCTGTAAAAGAATTTCACTTAAAGGCACCAATAAAATTTAAGCTTACAGATGGACTATTAGGAGAATAGCTGAAAGTCATTTCCAAAATTGGAATGAGCCCAAGATAGAGGATGGAAAAACCCAAGCTTCTCTAGATGTTTTCCAGCCTTTTTAGAGTTTAAGATGGTCTTATTTAATTCCTAACAGCAATTCCTAGCAGCTTAGGATGCCTGAATTAAGCAGAGGAAATAATTCAGAAGCAAAACAGAGTAACTCGTCTAACAATCAGAATTAAGCCTCATGTCTATAGGTGGCAGATACATACATTTATTCAACAAACATTTATTGAGCACCTCCTTAATAAATCATGATGCCCAAAGATGATTTTCTAGACAAAAAGGTGACTCAAGCCCGTTCACTGGGTATGTGTCCTCTTTAGCTCATAAGCACTCTGTGTACCTAATTCAGTTTGAATAAACATAAAGGCAGCAATAAGAAAAGAAGTGACAAAGGCACAGCATTCAGTGTAGAGGTGTGTGTGTGTGTGTGTGTACACGTGAGTGTGTGCATGTGTGTGCATGTGTTTAATGGGGGGAGAGGTGACCCCAGTATTTATCTTTCCTTGCTTTCTGGATCTCTTTACCTTGGGAGCTGTGAGAACACTGCAGTCCTTTTTCCTTGTCAGCTTTCTTTCTCCATCCTCTCCCCCCTCAATTAAACTATGGGGCCTAAAATAATTTCTCCGATTCATCATACTCAGGATAACCATGGGGGCGAAAGGTGGGCATAGGAAGAAAGGAGGCAGCTGGTGCTATGTGGCCTCCTAGGAACCACTCAGAGCTCATGGACTTGAGCTGTAAAGCTGCATACGTGTGTCAGAGGCCAAGGATTTTCCATATGTATTGAAATAGAGTGAAGTCTAGGATAACTAAATGAGACACTCGGGTTATTCTACTTTCCCCTTTGCCAAGAGTTAACTGCCTAAATGCCAAAATCTTTTTAGTGTCTTTTTTGTGAAAATTATTGATGAAATATATTATTTTATTTCTGCCTTAGAAAATAGAATGGGCTTCCCAGGTGACACTAGCAATAAAGAATCTGCCTGCCAACGAAGGAGATGCAGGAGATCTGGGTTTGATCCTTGGGTCGGGAAGATCCCCCAGAGTAAGAAATAGTAAACTTCCCCAGTGTACTCATATGGAAAATTTCATGGACAGGAGCCTGGTGGGCTACAGTTCCTCGGGTCACAAAGAGTTGGACACAAGTGAACAACTGACTGACTGACTAATGAGCAAATAGAACATTTTGAATATATGCTCAAAGTATGTTATGTTTCAATAATAATTTTCAACTATAAGCAACTGGAGATGTCCAAGGATATTAAAATCACATTAGAAGTTATGATTGTTTGCTTGTCATTTTTCCCTAAAATTAAAGTGCTGGCAGTGAAAAAATGAATATCTGATTATTTGAAGGTTCCAGTTATTTGGATTATTATTATTCTAACCTGATTTCTCTGTCCATGAACTTGAGGTAAACCTGAAACACAAGTGGGTTTTTTTTGGAACTAAATGACTAATTTCTAAAGAGAGATTCAAAATGTTTTTGCTTTTTCTCGGGTGAAATTTCTTTGCATTACATCAGATCATTGAAAAATATTCCAAGCAAGTTATGAGTGGATAAAAAACTGGAGAAACACAGAGGAAGTTTGACTATTGAAATGGCATTTTCACAATAATTTCATAAAAGGAGTCATTAGGCCAAAGTGGTTTTGTGTGGATTAAACTGTGCTACATAAACTACTATGGATTTAAAGAAAAGAAAAAAGCAGCCCAAACAAAGGCGAAATGGGTCAACAAGAAGTTACTTAGTTTATCTAAAGTTCAACCATATACAAGACAACAATGGAAAATTCTTGTACTGTGAATGGCATTTTTCACTGTTTTCCTTGCCTCTTGGTTACCCTGAATTTCACATCATTTTAAGAGCAATCCACCCCTGGAGGGTCCAGATGGACACTCATCCTGGTCTGGCTGAATCCGCATGTGCACCTGAGCCCTCAGACATCTCCTCTACATGGTGCTCACCCACCAGGCAGAGGGGGCTGTGCTCAGCATATTCCTCAGATACCATTTGGATGAGGTCGTAAAAATTATGTGCATTCTTGTTTGTTTTGCCTATTCTCAGCACTTACCATTGTGGACATTACTATTTCCACAGACAACAGCTGTTTTAATTAAAGGGAAGTCAAGTGTTCTTAAGAGCCAAGTAGGTGTTTCAATAAATGTGATCTGTGCCGCAAGGTATAAGGTGTGTTGTTTATTCACCCTGAGATGTTATGAATGCATTTGTTTAAGTCTAGTGGATATAATACAGTGCTCTAAAACAGGCATCCTTCCCGTTAAGAGCTGTTTCACTATGGGTTTAGGAAAGTTACATTTCTCAGGAAGTGTTTAGCTCAATAACCTTCTCTCTCTTTTTTAAATGTGGTAGTATATCTTAAACATATGTATATATGTGTGTGTTAACATGTATAATAGTTACATGGACTAAAACAAGATTGGTATTATGAATGCTTGGAAGTCTTACCACAATGAGGTTTCTTCCAAGTAATGAAAAGTAAAGCTGCTTCTGGCAGTTAAATTTTAAATCAATACATTACCAAGATGTGCTATCAATTCTCTTAAACAAGAAGAGTGACTGACAGACTGTGGGGTGTGGGCCATGGAAGACCTCCAACTTCTGGGTGTATTAACTGATGAAAGACTCACTTTCCGGTTCTGAAATCCTCCAGCAAGTCACCGCTGAGGCCCAGTCTCCCATGGGCTGCTCCAGCCAATCGCTGAGCACAGCAAGAATGCTATTTGTTGTTGTTCAGTCTCTAAGTCCTGTGAGACTCTTTGCCATCCCACAGACTGTAGCAAGCCAGGAGGCCCATCAAATCCTGGGAGGTGGGAGATCCCTTCTTCTGCCCATTTGCCTCAAGCCACCTCCTCCCACCCCACCCCACCCCTGCCCCCAGAAGCCTGGAGGAACTTCCTCAGCCTGTGTGGCAATCTAGGACACACCCGCCTCTCTTCTCTTCCTTTCTCCTTCATTCAGGGTCAGACTTGCCCTTCCAATCTCCCCTGCTCCTTCCCCCGGTAAAATCCATGCATGTTTAACCCCATCTTGACATCTGCTTCCTGGACTAACATAAATCCCACTGTAACTTGATGAATTAGTATATTAATATAAGTAAGGGGAAATATGTCACTCTCAGAAAGAGGTTGGTCAGCTTGGGGAGCTCTGCGAAGGGCGCCAACATCTCAGCTCCTGCTCTTCAGACCAGAGGAGAAGATGGCCACACTCCAGCCCAAAGGTTATCCTCATTGTGAAGTGTATCTAGTGCCATTAAGTATCTCACTTCTCTAACTCATCTGACTCTGAGTTCATCCTCCCCAACCCCATGTTCACTTAACTATTTAACTTCCCAGTAGGTCTCTTTTTAAGAAGGAAACGTATACATGAACTGAAATCCACAAGGAAATTCTCAGGGATTTTGAGAACTGCAAGCTAGAGACTAGCTATGGCTACTGAATGGACCAAGGCTTCCCTGGCAGCTCAGATGGTAAAGAATCTCCCTGCAGTGTGTGAGACTGGGGTTCAATCTCCAGGTCAGGAAGATTCCCTGGAGAAGGGAATGGCAACCCACTCCAGTGTTCTTGCCTGGAGTATCCCATGGAGATAGGTGCCTGGTGGGCTACAGTCCATTGGATTACAAAAAGTCAGACACAACTGAGTCAGACACTACTAGAGACTCAGAACTGTGACTACTGAGTGGACCATTTATTACCAACAGCAGGATCCCTGGATGCTAAAGTCAAGGGTGTAGGGCATCCTGGTTTCTGCAGGGACAATGGGTCAGGAACTAGGGGAGGAAAACTTGATGGTGTCTGGCATCTATTATAGCAAGTAGTAAATGTTGGCAGTCATTCTTGTTTTGAATTATGGATGTAATCGTCCTCTAAGGCAAGGGTCCCCAACCTCCGGGATCTAATGACTGATGATCTGAGGTGGAACTGATGGAATAACAGTAGAAATAAAGTACACAATAAATGTAATGTGCTTGAATCATTCTGAAACCATCCCCCGATCTTGGGTCATGGAAAAATTGTTTTCCATGAAGTTAGTCCTTTGTGCCAAAAAGGTTGGGAACCACTGAGCTAGAAGGAGAAAGTCTTAATTTCTTCCAAAGATTCATGTCTTAGCTTCCTGGGGAGTTTGACGTATGACACAAGGAACACAAAGCCAGTGCTCATGACAACTTAGAGGAGTGGGTTGGGGAGGGAGGTGGGAGGGGGGTTCAAGAGGGAGGGGACATATGTATACCTGTGGCTGATTCATGCTGATGTACAGCAGAAACCATCACAATATTGGAATTATCCTCTAATTTAAAAAATTAAATATATATATATACATATATTTTAAAACTACCATAAATTGGGTGGCTTGAAATAGCAGAAAATGTTTGATTCACAGTGCCAGAGGCTAGAAATCTGAAATCGAAATGTTGGCCAGGTTGTTTTTTTCTGAGGGATCATCTATTCCATGTCTCTCTCCTACTTTCTGGTCATGGTCTTGGCATTCTTTGGCATGTAGATGCATCATTTCAATCTCTGCTTCCATCTTCATACAGCAGTCTCCCTGTAGATTTCTGTGTCTTCACATGGCCATCATCTTCGTATAAGGACAGAAGTCACGTTGGATCAGGGGTTTATGCTACTCCAGCATGACCTCATCTTGACTTATTACAGTTGTAACTGCCTTGTCCAAATCAGGTCACATTTGAGGTACTGGGGGTTAGAGCCTCATCAGATATTATTGGGGGACACAGTTCAATCTATAACAACTCAACTTTATAGAATTACCAGGTTATAGAAAATTCCTGAGAGTAGAGTTTCACGTTGCTGTTAGTCACTCAGTCATGTCCGACTCTCTGCAACCCCATGGCCTGTAGCCTCCTGGGCCCCTCTGCCCTTGGAATTCTCCAGGCAAGAATACTGCAGTGAGTAGCCATTCCCTTCTCCAAGGGAGCTTCCAAACCCCGGGCTCCCACATTGCAGATAGATTCTTTACTATCTGAGTCACCAGGGAAAATGGATGAGAAGTATAAATTGGGATGCAGTTAAGGACAGTACAAACTTTGCAGCTGTTATTTGTTCAAATCCACTTAAAGATAGGTGCAGTGTAGAAGACAGGAGGAGAGGCATCTGTAGGAATGACACCCGGAGAATGAAGGGACCCAGAGAGCAAGGGCACGGCTAAGTTCTACATACAAAGGATTTTCTCACTGCCCTTGAACTCCTGATAGACGTGGGATGAGGACTGTGCTCTGAGTCGCTCTCACCCCACACCCCTGCCCGATGGGACACACACACTTTATCCAATAATCCACACATTTTCTCCTAGTCCTTTTGCCTCATACCATTTGTCTCTCTGATCTGGCCAAGAGGTTAATGCAAATAAAATATATCTACTGCACTGTAATACTTGAATAATGAAAAACCACTTCTAGTTTCCACATTCAGATTTCCTGGCAATGTTAAGATACTTACTCTATTTTAGCCTATTAACTATGGGCAACATACATTAACTATGTTTTACTTTATTTTGCGACATTAGCATTTGACTTTCAGATAATCATTTAAATGTGTGCCCCTGGAAAATAAGGCTCATAATTACTTCAGTATTTACATTCCTCAGGGTTAAAGCATAGCAATTTGAGTGGATGCTGTTTAAGAATTAGTGTAGATAGATGAAAATGACAGAGAATTCTAAAACGGCCCAGTGGTTTAGGGAGAATAGCAATCTCCAGCAATCCCTTGTATTTGACTTTAAAAAAAAAAAGAAAAACCAAGGCAGCTGTTGGATGCTCTTAGGCTACTCTGCATTTATGGAATTTTCCACTGGGTTGTATGTATTCAGGTCACATACACAATGAGATTTCCTGCAGTGACAGTACAGATAAAAAGGCTGTGCAACTTGCTGATAACCGTGCTCCATTTAGGCAAACCATCAACTTGTGCATTTTTATATTGTCTCAGAAGCCTGGGAGAGGCTTTTGTGTGCATGTCTTAAATATGAATTCATTAGCACCCCCAAAAACAATAGGATGTGTTTGAAATGTATTTTAATGAGAAATAAGCATGAACAGACTTTCTGAATTCATGTTTCTATATCACTTTAAAGTTATTAATTAATTAGTGGCTATTTCCTCAGTCAAATTCAAAAGTAAATAAACCTTTTCTTCCCATTTTCTAGGAGTGTTTTTCCCAAAACCTGATAATATATTTTGAATATCCATTGTTTCTATTATTATTATTATTATTGGGTTAGAGCAGAAGGTTTATTATCTTCCTAAGCATAGAAGGAAAGGCTGGGGAGAAAGGAATATTAAGGTAATCAGTGTTTTTGCTTTGTTTTTGTTTTTAGTTCAAGGTATGTCTTAGAATCAAAATGAAAGATTGTGTACTGTCCATGAACTGAGAGTAGTTCTCACTACTCCTACTGACTAAACACCAGTGTTATCCAACTCTTTGTGGAATATCTGTTAAACTTTTAAGTCTTTCTAGAAGATATCTCCCTTGGTGTGCAATACCATGCTGGTAGAAGAGTTGGATTTTGACTCACTGCATATCAGCAAAGTTGCCTTGAGAACTTCTCAAAGACATGAAAACTAGTGCAAATATGCGCAGGCTAGTATAGCAAGAGATCTGTCGTTGCGAATAAAGAATGGGCATAACACTGAAGCTACACGCATTTAAAATATTTCTTATGCTAAACAAGATACAAAATGTCTAGCACAGTTGAAAATGTCTAACACTAATTTCCAAAGAAATGAGTGAAAAGTTAGACTTCTCCCTTGAAAGAGGCCTTGGTAAATAAAATCATTATTAATATATTGTGTACTTTCCCAAAGCTGAAACAAGCTTAAAGGAAATGGTTTTGTGTATATGGGTTATCTTAAGAAAGATTCTCTCCAGGCTTTTCTCAGCAACTCGTGCTATCTTTAGCTCCTCTTCACATCTGTCTCTAGCTCTCTGTATCCCTGCAGTGTCTAAAATGTAGCCAGTAAACTTATGGGACTATTTAGACCTAAATGTAAATGAATTAAAATTCTGTTCTTCAGTTTTGTTTGTTTTCATATTCCCTCTGGAATGTTTAGTTTGATGAAAAGAGCAGAAGATTGGGAGTCAAGAGACCTGGGATGTAGCTCAGGTGATGCAACTGAGTGGATATGAGTTTGGAAAAGTCAATTAAACTCTGAGTCCGTTTCCTTGACAGTCAAAAGTTAACTTAGATAAGTTTCCATATTCAGGGCTGGTATTTACTTTATATGCTCTAGGGTGGCCATACTGCTTTTTAAATTACTGAAATAGTTTCACAACAGTTCCTTTCTGCAACCACTTCCAGATCCACCCCCGGAATCTTCCTGTCTCCCAGGGATGTAAAATCAGAAAAGTTTTTAGCATTAGCCTGGAACAATACAGGCCTCTCAGGACCCTGCTCGGCCCATGGCTGGCATTCGTTCTGATTATCAGTTTTCATTCCAGAATGGTTATTAAATATTTTGGACATATACACATCCTATGTGCATCCAAATATTGTGTACAACAGTCCCATTTATTGTGTGTACAGGTTGTTTGGCTCAGTTTAAGTTTGAACTGTAAACTCAAAGTTAGTAAACTATTTAAGGTATTTGTTGTATCAGACTTTCACAAATGAGCCAAAAAACCTTGTCTGTCTGAGGAGTGGAAGACATTCTGGAATGCTCTCCATATATTGATAGCTGTAAGTTCTGTGAGCAGCTTCATGCTGTTGAGTGATTCTATGTCAAAAGTCAGCTTTGCCTCTTAAAAGTATTTAGATAATGGGTCACTGCCCTAAAAAAGTAGAAGAAAAGAATTTAAATTATCATCTTTGACATTTAATACACTTCGAGATTATTGAACCAGATTCTCTTCCTATGACTCACTTTATACTTCCTGAACCAACATTAATTTACCTCTTAAGATATCTGACAACTTCGGGGAAAGAAGTATAGAGCGTCTAATAATTTATTCATAAGGTTCCAGTCATTGCTGATTTTAAAAGACAAAACTGTTAGCTTCTCATTCAAAGGTCACCCTCTTCACCTTCCTTTTAATGTTAAATGCAATTTCTACAAGACTAAGTAGGAACAATTTTTAGATTATGTATATTGTTAGTTGAAGTGTAGTTGATTTACAGTATTATATGTTTCTGTTGTACAACATAATAATACCATATTTTATAGATTATATTCCACTTAAAATTATTATAAAATAATGGCTGTATTTCCCTGCACTGTACATATTTTATACATAGGAATTTGTGTCTCTTAATCTCATACCCCAACTCTACTATGTATAAATATATATGTCAGTATGCTTTAGTCACCATCGTGTCCGACTCTTTGCGACCCCATGGAATGTAGCTCCTCTGTCCGTGGGGATTCTCCAGGTAAGAACACTGGAGTGGGTTACCATGCCCTCTTCCAGGGGATCTCCATTCACCTATTCATAGCCACTGATGTTGTTTTATATCTTGGCTATTGTAAATAATGCTGCAATAAGCATAGGGGTGAATATATCTTCTTGAATTAGTGTTTTTGTTTTCTTTGGGGAAAATACCTAGAAGTGGAATTATGAGATTGTGTGATAGTTCATTTCTTTTTTTACTTTTTTAGAAACCCCCATACTGTTTTCTATAATGGCTGTATTAATTCACATTCCTGCCAACAGTGTACTAGAGTTCCTTTTCTCCAAATCCTCACCAACATTTATTACTTGTAGATTTCTTGATGATAGCCATTTTGACATGTTTAAGATGATATCTCATTGTGGTTTTGATTTGCTTTTCTCTGATGATTAGTGATATTGAGCATTTTTTCATGTGTAGCTGGCCATTTGTATACCTTCTTTGGAAAAGTATCTATGCAGGTCTTCTGCCCATTTTTTAAATGTGTTCTTTGGATTCTTTTTCTTTTTTGGCTGTTGACTTGTATTAGCAGTTTATATACTTTGAATATTAACCTCTTAATATATCATTTGCAAATATTTACTCCCATTCAGTTATCTTTTCATTTTGTCAATCATTTCCTTTGCTGTATAAAATATTTCAGTTTTATTCGATCTCATTTGTTTATTTTACTTATATTTCCCTTGCCTTAGAAGATAAATCCAAAGATCAAAGACAGATTATATTCCTGCAATTTATGTCAGAGTGTTCTGCCTAAAGGGAACACTCATACACTGTTGGTGGGAATATAAATTGCTGCAGCCACTGTGGAAAACAATATGGTGGTTTCTCCAAAAGCTGAAAACAGAGCTACCGTATGACCCAGTAATTCTACTCCTGGGTATATATTGGGGAAAAAAAAAAATGAAAGACTAATTCAAAAAGGATCCATGTCCCCCAGTCTTCAAAGCAGGATTATTTATAATTGCCAAGAAATGGAAGCAACCGAAGGATCCATGAACACACGAATGGATAAAGATGTATATGTATATATACTACCTAGCCATAACATAAAACATAATAAAATGTTTCCATTTGAAACACTGATGGACTTGGAGCATATTATGCTAAGTGAAATAAATCAAACAGAGAAAGACAAACACTGTATGATATCACTTATGTGTGCTTAGTCTCTCAGTCATGTCTGACTCTTTGCAGCCCGTCGGGACTGTAGCCCGTCAGACTCCTCTGTCCATGGGGATTCTCCAGGCAAGGACACTGGAGTAGGTTGCCATGCCCTTCTCCAGGGGATCTTCCCAACCCAGGGATTGAACCCAGGTCTCCCACATTGCAAATGGATTCTTTACTGCCTGAGCCACCAGGGGAGCCCAAGAATACTGGAGTGGGTCCTATCCTTTCTCCAGGGGATCTTCCCAACCCAGGAACCAAATCAGGGTCTCCTGCATTGCAGGCAGATTCTTCACCAGCTGAGCTACCAGTGAAGCCTATGACATCACTTATATGTGGAATCTAAAAAAAACCACAAAAAACTAGTGGCTATAGCAAAAAAAGAGTAAGACTCACACATGTAGAAAACAAACTAGTGCTTACTAGTGAGTAGGGGAAGAGAA
Source organism: Odocoileus virginianus (assembly GCF_023699985.2). Classification (NCBI taxonomy): domain Eukaryota; kingdom Metazoa; phylum Chordata; class Mammalia; order Artiodactyla; family Cervidae; genus Odocoileus; species Odocoileus virginianus. The sequence continues at coordinate 30,737,625 of NC_069697.1, read as the reverse complement.
AGATAGGAAAAGGATATTAAGAGGTACAAATCACTATGTATAAAATAAATAAGTTATAAGGATATATTGTGCAACACAGAAAATATGGCCAATATTTTATAATAACTATACATGGAGTATAACCTTTAAAAATTATGATTCACTGTATTGTACACCTCTAACTTAAATGATATTGTACATCAATTATACTTAATTAAAAAATAGTGCCCTGTTTATGTTATCTTCTAGGAATTCTATCATTTCAGGTCTTACATTAAGATCTTTAATCCATTTTGAGTTTACTTTTGCATATAGTATGAGAAAATGTTCTAATCTCATCTTTTTACATGTAGCTATCCTGTTTTCCCAGCACCACTTATTGAAGAGATTGCCTTTTCTCCACTGTATATTGTTGTCTCCTTTGTCACAGGTTCAAAGTGAAAAGTGAAAGTGTTAGTTGCTCAGTCGTGTCGGACTCTTTGCAATTCCATGGACTATAGCCCATCAGGCCCCTCAGTCTATGGAATTCTCCAGGCAAGAATACTGTAGTGGGTAGCCAGTCCCTTCTCCAGGGATCTTCCTGACCCAGGCATCAAACCTGGGTCTCCTGTGTTTAAACAGATTCTTTACCATCTGAGTCAAATATGCGGTTTTATTTCTGGGCTCTATTCTGTCCCATTGACCTATGTGTGTGCTTCTGTGCCAGTACAATGTTATTTTGATTACTATAGCTTAACATGTCCAGCTTTGGATTTTTTGGTTGTTTTTTTTTCTGATTTGTTTTGTTTTTTCTGATTTGTTTGTTTTCTGATTTTGTTTTTTCTGATTTTCAGCTTTGTTTTTCTGATTGTTTTGGCAATTTGGGGTCTTTTGTTGTTCCAAATAAGTTATAAGATTATTCTCGTTCTTTGAGAAATGCCCTGGGTACTTTAATAGGGATTGTTTTAAATCTGTAGAATGCTTTGGGTAGTATGGGCATCTTAATAATACTAATTCTTCCAATCCAAAAATATATCTTTCCATTTCTTTGGATTGTTTTAAAATACCTTCATCAACATTTTATAGTTTTCAGAATATAGGTCTTTTATCTCCTTGATTAAGTTTATTCCTAGGTATTTTATTATTTTTGATGTGATTGTAAATGGGGTTATTTTATTAATTTCTCTTTCTGATAGTTCACTATTAGTGTATATTAAAGCAACATATTTTTGTATATTAATCCTGAAACTTTACTAAATTGATTTATCATTTCTAATAGTTTTTATGTGGAGACTTTAGAGTTTCTATATATAGTACCATGTCATCTGCAAATAGTGGACAATTTTGTTTATTCTCTTCCAGTCTGGGTGCCTTTTATTTATTTTTCTTATCTGTGTCCAGGACTTCCAAAACTATGTTAAATAAAAGTGGCAAGAGCAGGTATGCTTGTTGTTCCTGATTTTGGAGGAAAAGCTTTGAGCTTTTCACCATTAAGTATGATGTCAGCTGTGGGTTTGTTATAAATGGCGTTTACTATGTTGAGATATGTTCCCTCTATATTAACTTTGATGAGCATTTTTTATCATGAATGGATGTTGTAGGTTATATTTCAATCTAAATTCTCAAGTTCACAACTGATTTTTGGAATTTCTGCAGTTAGTTTTCCAAATACTGCTTTTGCCAAATAATTAAGAGTTCTTTCTGTCTTTCTGCACTGACACTCAGTTTATCTGCTAATTTTCCTCACGGTAGCAAGATGGTTGCAGAAACTTTTGACATCATATCCTCACAAACACTGAGAAGAGAAAGATAATATTTCCCCAAAGTCATACTAGCCGAATTATCCTACATCTCATTGTCTGGTATTGGATCCTTCCTAAGTCAGTTCTTGGAAGAGATGAAGAAATTGCTCTGGTTACAATGAATCAAGGTCTACCCAGTGGGTCTAAGTTTAGGGCCAACATGATCACAGTATCCATAGAGGACTGTGTTCTGTTAGTGAAGAAGATGTGAATGGCTGTTGGGTAGGCTGTTACTGGTATCTGCTACACAGAAAGGCTCTATAAGATAGACATTATTATTTCCTCCACTTTATAGTTGAATAGAGTATGATATGACATGGTGAGCAAGGTGCCCAAGGATGAGAAGTGGTCAGCGATTTAGGTGTGATTTGAACCAAAATCTGTCCAGCACTAATGTAGGTAAACCTGACCACTGTAATCTACTCTCTCTTAATTACACGGTACGTGCACTACTAAAGTTTTTGACTTGTAGCTCATAAGCTTTGTCTTCACCACAATCTTTCTCATTATCCTGAGGGATTTCAATATTGGTGTGGTGACCCACTGAATCCTAGCCACAACATTCCTTGCCCCCAATTTCAATGGTTTCTGTTTTGGGGTTTTTTTTCACCCCCTTGTAGCCTGTAATACTGTTGGCCTTATGGCCAGTAACTACGCCAGTATTGAATCTTAAATTCTAATATCTCATGCTCAGACAAAATTCTTAACCTTCCAGCCTTTCCTTAGTCCTACTCTTTCCTACTTCTTCTTCATTATTCCAACTACATCTGTTCTTTAAGTTCCTGGAGTTCTCCAACTTGAAATGTCTGTTAGAATTTATGAACTTGCAGGCATCTCAAAGAGCCTGAACCCCTTTTGATGGGGTTCAGGATATGCTACCCCAAGATATGGCAACTTGGCAAACTGAATATTTTAAGTTGTAGGAGTTGAGAAAGATCAGAAGCAGGAAGGTCATCCTCTCTTCCATCCTCCCCTAAAACAGGTCATAAAATCCTTACATGAGAGGTGACCTCCTGGAACCTGGAAGAAAAGAGCCTCCTTATATCCAAGACAAAGGGATGCCAAGAAGAATCCTGGCACACAGGGCTTGCTAAGTCCCCTCAGTTTATTACACTTACCTCCTATGCTTAGACCTACCAGAGCTCCCCACACCTGTACACTCTTCATCAGACCCAGCAGAGAAACACTCTAGCCTGTTTGTTTATACAGTGTTTGTTTATACAAATACTCTGGTCTCAGATCTTTGTTTACCTGTGAAAGCTCCTGAGTCACATAAAACTTACAAAATTTCTCCTGTTAACCTGTCAGTTTATTCTGTCAATAAAGGACAGAAATGGTATGGACCTAACAGAAGCAGAAGATATTAAGAGGTAGCAGTACACAGAACAACTGTACAAAAAAGATCTTCACAACCCAGATAATCATGATGGTGCGATCCCTCACCTAGAGCCAGACATCCTGGAATACGAAGTCAAATGGGCCTTAGGAAGCATCACTACGAACAAAGCTAGTGGAGGTGATGGAATTCCAGTTGAGCTATTTCAAATCCTAAAAGATGATGCTGTGAAAGTGCTGCATTCAAAATGTCAGCAAATGTGGAAAACTCAGCAGTGGCCACACAACTGGAAAAGGCCAATTTCCCTTCCAATCCCAAAGAAAGGCAATGCCAAAGAATGCTCAAACTACCACACAATCGCACTCATCTCACACACTAGTAAAGTAATGCTCAAAATTCTTCAAGCCAGGCTTCAGCAATACGTGAACCATGAATTTCCTGATGTTCAACCTGGTTTTAGGAAAGGCTGAGGAACCAGAAATCAAATTGACAACATCTGCTGGATCATCAAAAAAGCAAGAGAGTTCCAGAAAAACATCTATTTCTGCTTTATTGACTATGCCAAAGCCTTTGACTGTGTGGATCACAACAAACTGTGGAAAATTCTGAAAGAGATAAGAATACCAGACCACCTGACCTGCCTCTTGAGAAACCTGTATGCAGGTCAGGAAGCAACAGTTAGAACTGGACATGGAACAATACACTGGTTCCAAATAGGAAAAGGAGTACATCAAGGCTGTATATTGTCACCCTGCTTATTTAACTTATATGAAGAGTACATCATGGGAAACGCTGGGCTGGATGAAGCACAAGCTAGAATCAAGACTGCCAGGAGAAATATCAATAACCTCGGATATACAGATACCACCCTTATGGCAGAAAGTGAAAAAGAACTAAAGAGTCTCTAGATGAAAGTGAAAGAGGAGAGTGAAAAAGTTGGCTTAAGGCTCAACATTCAGAAAACTAAGATCATGACATCCAGTCCCATCACCTCATGGGAAATAGATGGGGAAACAGTGGGAACAGTGGCTGACTTTATTTTGGGGGGCTCCAAAATCACTGCAAACGGTGATTGCAGCCATGAAATTAAAAGACACTTACTCCTTGGAAGGAAAGTTATGACCAACCTAGATAGCATATTAAAAAGCAGAGACATTGCTTTGCCAACAAAGGTCTGTCTAGTCAAGGCTATGGTTTTTCCAGTGGTCATGTATGGATGTGAGAGTTGGACTGTGAAGAAAGCTGAGTGCCGAAGAATTGATGCTTTTGAACTGTGATGTTGGAGAAGACTCTTGAGAGTCCCTTGGACTGCAAGGAGATCCAGCCAGTCCATCCTAAAGGAGATCAGTCCTGGGTGTTCATTGGAAGGATTGATGCTGAAGCTGAAACTCCAATACTTTGGCCACCTGATGTGAAGAGCTGACTCACTTGAAAAGACCCTGATGCTGTGAAAGATTGAAGGTGGGAGGAGAAGGGAACGACAGAGGATGAGATGGCTGGATGTCATCACCAACTCAATGGACATGAGTTTGGGTAAACTCCAGGAGTTGTTGATGGACAGGGAGGCCTGGCGTGCTGCAGTTCATGGGGTCGCAAAGAGTCAGACACGACTGAGTGACTGAACTGAAGTTAGAATAGAGAGATTTAGAAAGTCCTATGAAAATCATGGGCAAATCTGAGTTGTGCAAGCACAAGCAATGGCAAGAAGTGGATTTATCCAGTCTACATGGCTAGTGTATTCATATTATATAGATGGATATGATGGCTGTCAGAGTTTATGCTTCCTGTATATCCTATTCATACAACTAATTCCCCTTGTTCTATTTTCCCCAAAGTAAATTTCTTCGTGTATTTTGTGTTGATCACACTGACTTGAATGTGAGGTCTCCTTGATAGTTACATTTCCCTTTAAAATCTAATAGATTAGCATTCTGTGTTCTACTTCAAGATCTTTTTAGTCTTGTCAGCATAAGGTATAACTCTAAGTTCTAGGAACTCTGAGTTTCTGATGAGTTTCAGAGCCCACAAGTCTGAGGTCATTCCCTGACAAGTAGTGAATTCATTACCTGAGACAGTCTGGCCATGTGGACCTTGTGAGGGCAGCTAGCCAGCACTCTCCTGGCAATGCCGCTGTCTCCTCCATGTACCTCTTCACTGCGTTTCGACCAGATTCAGGAGAGACGCCATCACTACCATGTTCCTTTCCTCGGAGAGTCCATCATAGACTCCATTTGACAGTCCGCCTCCTCCAGTAAGGCCTTGTAGTGTCTGACTCCACCAATGGATAATGACCCCACTCTATGACAGCAGAAGGGATGTAATCGTATCTAAATCAGAGAGAGAGGGAAAAGTAACCAGTCAACCCAATGGACAACCCACCACTCTGTGAATGAATAGGAATGAATGACTGTAACACTTTTTCCTGGAAGTTTTGTGTGCATGGATAGTAAATAGACTCTTGTTCTTTTATATAAGGCTTTATTTCAGAGAACTCATCCACCTCAAGATTTCTCACTTAACCCTCATGCTTTCCTGGCTAACCCCATTCCATAGGTGTCACACCAAATTCATCTTTAGAGCTAAGAAATTCAACTAGACAGCGCACTTTCTCTCAAGAAAAAATTGTGACAAGGACCTTTGTGAATTCTATGTTTCATTAGATTTATCACCCAAATTTAGCTTTCTGTATGTGACAAGAAAATATTTAAAAATATTAACTACTCAGATTAGTGTCAAACTTTCAAATATGAAGTCAACATAAATCCCATGCCTCTTGGTAATTAGTGTTAACATTGCCTTAATAATACACAAGGCTAAAAGAAGAAATATGTTTATTTAAGTAAAAGCAGCCTTTAAAACAAAGAGGCCTAGATGTGCATGTCATCTAGTGGATCAAACTCTCTGATTTCAAAATTTGAGTGTCTCTCTTGATTCATCAAGTATCACTGGTTGTCCTTTTAGCTGCTGAAGAGACTGTATGTTCATAATAGATTGTCCTTGACTACTGAAGTGATTGATTGAGAGGGGGGATGGAGAATATTTAAAAAATATAAAATCTACTGAATTCAAGTAATGTTACTTTGTGACACTTCAAGGCCTAGTGTCTCAGAAACAAGCTAAATCTATGCAAACTCACTTCATAATCAGAGAGATGAAGTAGATGGTTAAGAGCGGAACTCACATGTGCCACCTTGTGGCCAGCATTGTGGGATATACAGAGGAGTTTCAAGTATTTCACAGAACAGGGACCCATAAAAGAGATGGGATAACTGCGGACACTGCCCTAAGAGCAGTGGTAATCTGCCTTCTGGGACTGGAATTCATTTCTATTTCCACCACCCTCAGCTGCCCTCCAGTCAACCCTCCATCACCTCTTGCAAAGTGATTGGCATGAATAATTAGAGACATAGAGATGAAAGGGATGTTGAGACTGCAAACTATAGTCCCTCTATTTTCTCTAACAAAATGTATGCCAAAATAAGTCTTCCGGAATCAGAATCTTTTTCTACTTTTTCCTCAAAAGAGTGATTGAAGGATCAACAATTTTAAAGTTTTTTGGAAGTCATAGTTTAGCAGCCTGGCCATAGCTCAGCCTGGCATGACCCTCTTCCCCTTCCTACCACCTGCAGCCCTGCAGTGACCTGTTTGTTTCTGGGACTGGATGGGCTGATCACTTCCAACAACTAGTGGGTATGGCTTGTAAAAATAGCTACCCTGGGCTTGTTGGAAATGTCTACATCTCAAGGAAGATGAGTAGTGGTCTGAGTCAGCTGCTCATGAAATTCAAGCAAGTGGACAGGGTGATTAATCAGGAAAGAGAATTGATGGTGACCAAAATGTCCCCAGATAGCACATCATCTCAGCTAGGAAATGGAGACATAAATTGAGCAGAAAAATGTGCCAGTGGATTTAAAATTTTTTTTCAATATTATATTTTAAAAGATTATGTTGATTATGTTTATTGTGGATGTTTCCCTAGTGACTCAGACAGTAAAGAGTCTGTCTGAAATGTGGACATTGCATAAATAAAAATTCATAAATAGAAGGATTAATTCAATGACTCATCTTTTTAATTGGAGGATAATTGCCTTGCAATATTGTGTCAGTTTCCTCCATACAACAATGCAAATCGGCCGTAAGTATTTATGTATGTATATCCCTTCCCTCTTGAGCATTCGTCCCACCCCTCCCACAAGCCGACACCTCTAGGTCATCACAGAGCATGGAGCTGAGCTCCTTGTGCTATATAGCAGCTTCCCACTAGCTATCTATTTTACACATGGCAATGTGTGTATTTCAGTGCTACTCTCAGCTCATCCCACCCTTCCTTCCCTAGCTATGTCCACAAGTCCATCATCTATGTCTGCATAGAGATTCCTGCCCTGCAAATAGGAGCTCATCAGTACCATTTAATTCAATGACTGTTAAACCTGGAAGCTAGAGTAGTATAACTGTCCTCAAAAGTTCTATTACTGGGATTTAATTTTTCAATAACAAACCACAGGCTTTTGGGAGAGTCTGCAGTTGGACCAGTGTATGGTTTCTATTCTAAAGCCAGAAAAATAAATTTTTTTCTTTTCTGTCAGGATTTCGATCTAGTCAGTAGATTTAATCACAGTTCATGTGTAATCATTGTTAATAATCTTTCATCTATTTAATATCCATTTGGCTTAGAGATCAGAATATTGTATTTTTAAGAAATTAAAAGGAGTCAATTTTGTTTAATACTACTAATTATTTTTTACAGAACTGAATATATATAATCATGCATCCCTGAGGCCAATGTCTGGACACATGTGTGTGTGTGTGTGTGTGTGTGTGTGTGTGTGTTCAGACACTAAGTTGTGTCCAACTCTTTATGACTCCATGGAATGTGGTACACCAGGTTTCCCTGTCCTTCAGTATCTCCAGGAGTTTGCTCAGATTCATGCCCACTGAGTTGGTGGTGCCCACTGTGTATTCTCCTAGTTAGTACCTAGCCAAAAAAGTGCAGGAGGTAGAAGAAGATAGTTTATACCAATACTTGGGAAAAATGGCCCACATAAAAGTGGAATATTTGTTACCAATAGTGCATTAAAAAGTTTCAATGTTTATGCCAAAGACTTCAGATTTGCTGATTAACTTCAATAATTAATTGGTCTATGGATGATGTTAATGCTTCTTAATACTTTTTCATGCTTTAGTATGTATCAGATACTTATAATCAATGATTTTAAAGTTCAAGAGGAGCACCCATCTCTGCTCTGCAGGAAGAAGCAAGAGTGGAGGGGACTTTTCTCCATTCCTTTGCTGTCAGGGAGAGACCTCACTGTGTCAAGGCACCCTCCTCATAACCAGTGCACAACTAACAGAGTAATTCAAGGTTCATAGAGTGATTTCATACCTCAGCACCAACCATGACATTTTTCAGTATAAAACTGAGGCACCGAGATCTGAAGTACCTCTCCCAGGAGAACACAGCAAGGGATAGAGGTTGAGTTTTAATTCAAGTCTTCCCCAGACCCCAAGTCCTTTCCACGGTATCATTTAACAAGTCCCAAGCAGGAAGCATTTATTTCTCAACAGACAGAAACAAGGCAATGTACAATCTAGGAATATAGATAGTCTTTCTCCTAAGGCTTAAAGATATCTTAACTGATGAGACTTCTTAGGATCAAATTTTTTTCTTAAAATCTCCAGTTATTATTCACATAGTGTTTTAAAAAAAATTTCAGATTTACACATTTAAATAGGAAAATAAAATCCACCCTAGAATAATTTAAGAAATTTTTAAAATAATGCATGCAAGTTTTTGAAAACATTATCAAAGCTGCTTTTGGAACTAGAGGTGATAAGAACATTAATGAAATACAGTTTGAAAATGACCAGAGATCCTGGGAGGAAGGAGGTGGCTAGATTCTTTGAAATCATACTGAGCCTAAACGACTGGGAAAATATGATAGTAATTGTATCACAGTGACACCCAGACACTCCTCATACCTAAGGACATGAGCTAGGAGCAGAGCTTTGCTGTGTGTATCACAGGCTCTTATTGGAGCAGTCTTCTAAATGATTGAAAATATTTTTATCTTCTTCAGAGAAGAAAACTAATGTCAGATTTTCATCTAGAGGGGTGTACACACACACACACACACACACACGCACACATACACACACTCCAACTGATAAATCCTCTGTAGATGAATTTGGTAGACAGACCATCCCTTCGGGTCTTTCTCTTTAAAAATCAATTCAAGGATATTTTTAAAGCCGTTTCTCACCAAAAATCTCTGTGATGGTGTTTGAAATGGTTGTTTAAAAATATGCCAAGCATGCAGTAGATGCTTGTTATATATTTCTTGGCTATTTGATTGATCTAAGATGGCTTGAAGAAGGGAGAGAAAGAAGACAGGAAAACCGGGTATTGACTATTGCAACAGCCCAGCAAGAAGTGATGAGGATTTATTTGGTGGCAGTGAGAAGAGAGGAGACACCATGGCCATTGTACAAGGTACAGCTGCCTTCCTTATTGACTATGTGGCAGCTTCCCACAATCTAGAGAAACTAGAGGGCTTCCTACTAATCTCCTTTATCAACTTTCCTAGCTTCACTCATTCTCTATGAAAAGCTTTGTTCTCACCAAATCATCTGGAAAGTAAACAAAGCTAAAACATGTAAATTAAAAGAAGCTATATTCCAGTAACATCAAAGGCAATCACTATACTCTTTGTGATATATTTTATAGATAAAACATTCATTTAATGTTGTCATGTCTGGAGAGGTTGACATCATAGTTAAAAGAGACGTTTATCTTCAGGAAATAAGAAGATAAGAGGAAAAAAGGAAAAGAAAATATCAGACTATCACTTATATGAAATCTAAAAGTGTGTGTATTTGCCTTTTGTTGAAACTGGTCCTGGGATGAGCCAAACCAGATCTCTAGAAAGAAAAGCTTCTCCTATAAATGGTATGTCACTTCCTTGGACTTGAGGACAAAGGTGGAGCAGAGTCTTTGGTTGCCCCTGTAGACTCACTCCCATATACAGAATTCATGGTGTCTGCTAGGATTTATCCTCAAAAATTGCATTGGGTTCATCTGTTGAGGCCTGTGAACTACTTCTGGTTGGAAAGGTAGAGGATAAAAGGGAAAGAAATAGCCCACAATCCTAGTTCACTCTAAGGAGTTCAGAGACAGTTTAAGAAATTGGAACAATTGCTAGTTCAATTCAGTGATTGTGTTTCAAGGGCCTGCTTTATGTTTGCTAATAGACTTCACAAAAATTCTTGCATCAAATTGTCACAGGTTTTAAAAATTTCCACTTTGTGCATTTGACTTGTTTTCAGTATTCCTTCTTTTGATGCATCCTAAATTGACAAGATACGTTACCTCCATAGTACTGAGCAGTTAGCACAAAAAACTTTCATCCTTATTCCCTGTTCTCTCTTCTGTGTGTCTTATTAGCAACTGGTTAGAGACAGGATTTGGTATCAGGCAGAAATATCTGGGGAGAACTGTTCACATATATTCAGAGTAAAAGGTTCTATAATGTGATGAAAGAAAACAAAGCACAGTTAAGCCTACATATGGGTATTTTTAAATTCTGGCTTATGTGCCGCAGCTTAAAAAGTATATAGGTGTCACTTCCACTCATGTGACCTAATATTTATGTCATTCACTTAAATGGTGAAGATGACCTTGTCAATATCCTGCTTCTTTTTTGAGGATTCCAACTTTTTCTTTCCCTATATGCCCATCTAAATGAACCATGGCTGTGGGGGGTGGTGGAGAGCAGTGGATGGGGAGATGAACTCTCCTCCAAGGAAGTAAAACATTTAAATTTGCTTCTGTGTAGTACCTGGGGTAGGTCATGTGGGGTCAAAAACTGCAAATAATTCCTCTTAAGGGCACTAAGGATAAGTTAGAGTGACTCTGGTGCTTTTGAGGTCCTTGTGAATCCTAAATTCTAGAAATAGATAGGGCTTCAACAAGTTCTGCCAGATGCCTTGTCCTGGCAGGTTTTCCTCTTATTATTCCCCATGATAAAGGAGCAACTTTGCCATTGCCATGTGCAGGTCTGGGCTGTGCAATCCACAAATCAAATAGGCAGCAATTGGCTTTTAGGATGTGACTCCAAGTCCACAGCACAGGCTCCTATGGGGATTATGCTCAGCCAGACCTGCCAGGGCACACGGAGAAGGCTCTGTACTGGGACATTTTATTGTTCTTAACTCCCAGGCATTTCTCTGTAAATTTTTCGAGGGTTGTTTTTAATAAGAAATTCTGAATTCAGGGTGTTTGTTGTGAATTTATCATTTCTGCATTCCTCAAGGTTGAAATGATTAAGGCTCCTATGTAGCAACTTTGTTCTGGGAAGTGATTAAATTGTGCCTAAGTGATTAAACTAGTGCCTAATTCCCCATCTGCATTCGTGGTGGCGGCCATTCATCTGCCATGAGGCTACAGCTAAAAGCAGCCAGAGAGCTTTCTCAATCCAACATTCCAGGAATTCTATTGGTATTAGTATGTAAAAGGCAGCCTATTTGGCTAGATTAGGGAGCTTCAGTTCAGAGTTGCACAGAGGACTTAATAAGAATGCTATATTTAGGACAGGATTCCTTAGTTGACCCCTGGCTTGCCTTGGTGAGGAAACCAAATCTCAAAATAACCCGAAAACTCACCCAGGCTCTCAGAAAGTGTCAGGATAAGCAAGGCCAACTGACCTGATCTCATCCTAGGTTACATTCATCATCAACCTGGATTTACTTCCAGAGAAGAAAAGCACCAACCTTACCTTTATTCAAGTTTCGCTGTCTTATTTTAGACTGTTCTAGAATAGAGTCCATAATTTTTGTTTCATTGGGAGAAAAAAGATTCTTTATGACAAGTAATACTCTTAAGTAATCAGGTGAAAATTACCTTTGAACCTCTCCCTTTTCTCTGAAAGTAATCAGATTCACGTGAGTGGGAGTGGTAGATGGAGAAGTTTTCTATGTAAAGTTTTTCTGCTTAAGTAACAATGTTCATTTAGCTAATACTTACCGAGTGCCAAGCACTGTTTTAGTTGAAGGTCAACAGAAAAGAACAATACAAGGATACTGATCTTCAGAGGATGGAGGGTGAATCCCAAGCAATGGCCACACCTGTGTGTAACTCTCAGGCGATACGGACTATATGTGCAATAAGGCGAATATGAATCAGATGCTAGCTAGAGAGCACAAATAAGGAAATGTCAGACATTCTGGAGTTCAGAGAGTTCTCAAGGACATGGAAAGAACATCAAATAACTCAACCTGCGCATAACAAGACTGGTGGCTTTTAAAGTTTGCCATTTGGTTCTATAAAAGTTCTCAGCTGAAGAACTCAGAGGAGAGTTTCAAGAAGGAGCATCCCCACTGTCACCTTCTGATCCGGGTTTAAGGTTGCATCGAATTGTTTTGACAATCTCCGGATCAGGTTTGATTTTTGGCTTTGGCTTTTAGTATGTGGTGTTTTCACTTTCAAGTATCCCATACTCAAGTCGTGTCATGTCTGGTCCAAATGAGGTACCGCTGGTTTTGTAAATAACCGAAGCATTTCTCAGAATCTGTGGAGGACAAATCAGAGAGCTGTCTAGGTTGGCCTTACTCTCAGGACGGCTTGGCTTCTCCTGATTGTAAGCCATTGAAGCTGTTCAGGATAAGCCTTGGCAGTCAAACCTGGAAAGCCTCAAAAGTCATTCAGAGGATCTTTGCAGAGCTCCCACTGGTGCAGCCATGGGGAGGCTCCTGATTTAGCACTTTCTGCTTTGAGTGAGGACACACAGCCTGGGTCAAGTGTCCAGTGTGGCAA